>NC_137900.1:21799215-22347436 GCF_963455335.1 Martes martes
TCAGTGGGGTCATTCACCCAAAGTGATCCAAGCAGGGAGGGGCACAATGAGACTTTCTCTCTACGGAGCCCGAGCTGCTGGCTTGGTGGCTGCTCCGTCCCTGTCCCACATGCAGCCTGGGTGCCTTCGGGCATGTGCGCTGGAGTCAAAGACTTGCCTGTGGGGTCCTGGGGAAACTACTACTGAGTTACAACCTTGTTTGCACTTTTAAAAAGGCTGGATTTGAAGCCTCTTTTGATCACTTTACTCATAAACTTCTGCCCCTCTGGGTGAGGCCTCCCCATAGATTGTCTTGTGGATGTTATCGGCACAAGAGGTGTTTAATGGGACCCGTGATTTGCTTGTCACTTTCTGCCCATGCAAGTGATTGATGAATTGTCTTGAGTCCCACACGAGATGCTCTTTGAGGGTACAAGAGTAGCTGTCGCATTGCCTGACTCTTCTCACACCTTCTGTTGCACTGTCACTGACACACTGACATCATACCCTTGGAGCTTGCTGTTCCGTGTTTAACTATGAAGGAGCTGGTCCAAAGCAGGAGAGAGAGAATGTATGTCGGGGTTCCACGTGACCTCTCACCCTTGCCCAGGCCTGGGTTGCTGTCAAAGTCATTGCCAGGCACACCGCTCAACCTCATGTTGCTGCAGATCTAATTTGCTGGTCTCTGGTCATCGAGCAGAGGTTTGGACCTCTTCAGTAAATTGATTTCTTCTCCCGGAGGCTTACTGTGTCCACATCAGACAAGGCAGGCCAGTCTTGGGGACCCCAAAGTAGGTATCTTCGATGTGTTGTGAGAGACTGAAATTCATGACTATGCGAGGGGATCATTAGCTCATATCTGTGCATGTTTTACTGCTATTTACACAGTAAATCTTTTGATGTTATAAGATTTACTGTAAAGTATACTGGATGCCAAGAAAACAAAGAAGCAAGAAACAAAATTTACAGTATCAATAACTACATAAACCTAAAAATACAGACTGTACTTGGCTTTTAGGTAGCAAGTTGAAACATAGAAGGTTGCCAATATTTGATATTTTTGATCTATAAAAACAGAATGACCCTTGGGGAACAATGAAGTTAAAATTAGGTGAGAAAGGAAAAGATTCAAAAATAGCAAAATGGAAACCCTTTCCCACCTCCCAGGTGTTATCAAAACAAGTGATAAACTGAGGGATTTTAGCTAGAAAACTTAGCAATATCTTTATTGGCGAGGGGTGGGAAATCTTTATAATTCAAGAAAGATAACTTCGGTAAGTCAAAATATTAGAGGAAGAGTATTACCAGGGGCACTGACTTAACCCATCTGAATGAGTCTCAGTTTTCTCATCTAGAGAATGGGAGCACTGTGCTGGATAATTCAACGTGAAGAGTCTGAAACTTAATAGACACTTGAACTAGTCATGGGATTTGGAAACCAGCTCTGAGTCAGGATGCTCCACGTTAGTAGACAGACAATCCTTTTTTTTTTTTCTTTTAAAGATTTTATTTATTTATTTGACAGAGAGATCACAAGTAGGCAGACAGGCAGGCAGAGAGAGAGAGAGAGAGAGAGAGAGAGGGAAGCAGGCTCCCTATTGAGCAGAGAGCCCGATGCAGGGCTTGATCCCAAGACCATAAGATCATGACCTAGGCTGAAGGCAGAGGCTTAACCCACTGAGTTACCCAGGCACCCCCAGACAATCCTTTTTGAAGATGTATGGGTTAGGCTGATCAGTTGTGGATTGGTGTCTTTATATGTGTTTCCCAGACCTGTTTAAAAGCTTGACATTGAATAGAAGCATTCTTGAGTTCCTACATTCTAGGGAATTTTAGACACACAGATTTCATGGCCATTATAAAAAAAAAAATCCATTTGTAGCTTTGACTACAAACAGGAGGTGATTCTTATTACCCTCAGAACACCGAAAAACATCTTCCTTCATCCCAGTGTGACAAAGGGCATAGAACACACATTTTTACCCCCTTCAGAGGATACTGAGGAGCTACATGGCTGGTGGGGTGGTTGGACAGAGAGGGAGGCTTTTCTGGGCCGTTAACAAGCCAGTCAGGTGAGAGCATTTCACAGATGCGTTGGAGAGGAGCGAAGCCTCCTTGGCAATAGCATGATAACATCTGTCTTTTTGAGGAAGTGCATCAAGAAGGACGAAAGCGAATTCTTCCAATGGGAGTATGATCCCCATTCAAGGAAGTAGCCCAGTGCTGACAGAGAACATTTTCAAAATACCAAGAAAATGCCAGGTAGTCTTTCAGATGTTTAAAAGCATTCATTCTCTTAATCCTGAACACTCTGTGAGTTCAGCATGGCTTATACAGATGGTAACAGGGAGGCACAGCTGAGATGTGAAGGTTGGGGGTTCACACAGAAATGGATTAGGAAAGCTAGCTAACCCTGGGAGAAGGGAAACTGAACAAGGAAGAGAAGCTTTCTTTAAGTTGGGAATAGTGGGAGGAACTACAAGTTTCTTTTCTTTTCTTTTTTTTTTTTTAAAGATTTTATTTATTTATTTGACAGAGATCACAAGTGGGCAGAGAGGCAGGCAGAGAGAGAGGAGGAAGCAGGCTCCCTGCTGAGCAGAGAGCCCGATGTGGGGCTCGATCCCAAGACTCCAGGATCGTGACCTGAGCCGAAGGCAGAGGTTTAACCCACTGAGCCACACAGGCGCCCCTGGAACTATAAGTTTCTATCCTAGTCCTGCTATGATTCTTTTGGGGGCGGGGAGGACAGAGGGAGAGAAAGAATCTCAAGCAGATTCCCTGCTGTGCTCAGAGCCCTACATGGGGCTCAGTCTCACAACCCTGAGATCATGACCTGAGCCGAAATCAAGAGTCAAGAGTCAATGCTTGGGACACTTGGGTGGCTCAGTAGGTTAAGCATCTGCCTTCGGCTCAGATTGTGATCCCAGAGTCCTGGGATCGAGCCCCTCTCTGCTCAGTGGGGAGCCTGCTTCTGCCTCTCCCTCTGCCTCCCACTCCCCTGCTTGTGCTCTCTCTCTCTGTCAAGTAAATAAATAAAAATCTTAAAAAAAAAAAAAAAAAAGAGGGAACTGCTTAGGAGACTGAGCCACCGGGGTGCCCCCCACTATGATTCATTTACCAGAACAACGATACTATATGTCATTTAATTACGTTACACACACACACACATTTCTCACTCTCAGCTACTCTATTGCTTTCATAAACCCAAAGATAATGCATCTTTCTAGGTGCTGTTAGCTACAGGTACCTGGATGGGCAGGGGGAGGGGCCCTCAGCTGATAGTGCAGGTTAAGTGCAGAGTCCGGTGTCCTACAGACCTGGGTTCAGATCCCAGCTCGGCTACTAACCAGCTGTGTGGTCCCAGTCAATTGCCTGACGTCAACTATAAGCAAAATAGGTTTGATAATACCTGCTTCACACAGCTTCTGGGAGGTTTAAATGAGCTCAGGGGTAGAAAGTAGTTAGCACAGTCCCTAGCACATAGTAAATGCTTAGGAAAGAGTGACAATAGTAGCTCTTTCTAGTTGCCTAACAAGGGAAGCCGCCTCCTTTTACAAAACTCACTGTTCCAAGTTTGACTGGGGTACGACACGCTATAAACTTGCTCCTCGAGGTATTGCGGTGGACCCAATAGATGAAATATATTTAAAGTAATGAACCTGTTCATTATCTTTCCAATTTTATGGGCCAATGAACCAGGATCTACACTAATCATGGAAATGAAGTGATAAAGGCAGTGCTACTAAGCTCAGAGTTTTGGTAGGGCAACTCTTCCCAGAGATGCCTCCACTGGGTTTCCTTTTCCCGGTTTGCTTTTCTACTTCTGTGCATGAAGCCGGAGCTATGTGTATTTTTGTTCCCAGTGTTCTCATATGTTGATTTTTTTCACCTACTAAAATGTAGTGAGCTTAAGAAAAGTTCAATTAAAATGAAACATAAATATTTTCTTTCTTACTGTGTCATTAAAAACTCTCTCCCCCACTCCCTGTAGTTACTTGGCACCCGCCCAAAAGAAACATTTTTCCCTCTTGGCCCCCAGTGTTTAAAGCATAGAGGAAACAGATCTGCTTAGTCTGTCTCGACAGGATCCTTACATGGGGAGAGGAGCAGAGGTTTCCAAGGACTGGAAAACAGAGTACAAAGTAAGAAAAGCAAGCGAAGAGGAAAAAGATGGGGAACACAAGCAGAAAGAGGGAGAGGAGGAGATGTCCCTTGTAGGCTTTCCCATGAAATCGGTGTCTGGGAGATGGCATCTTACCTTGGATTTCTGCATCAAAGAGATAAAACTCACTGCTGACCTTCCTCCAGGAGAGAATCCAACGCAGCATTATTCCCGGCTATTTCTGATGGATTCTACCATTATCCATCGTAGCTGGTACTTAAGGTTCACGCTATTGGGTAGTAAGTCATCTTTGACAGCCACAGTGGCACTAATATTTATTGAGCAGTTACTATGTGCTGTGAAGTTAACAAGAATTGGTTTCTTTAATCCCTAAAGAAAAATCTGAGGGAGATACGATTATAACCCCAGTGCTAAAGACGGGGAGTCTGAGGTTTCTGGAGGATAGCAGAGGCTAGATTCAAATCCCAGCAGCTGGACCCCAGAGCCTTGCACCTGTATCATATTCTAGAGCACACTTCATATTTTCAGACACCGTTCCAGAGCTCTTCCCACCGTAACTCTTCTCTTTCTTCTCCCTCCTCCTTTTGCCTTCCCCTCTTTCCGTGAATGCTCTGCCATGCATCAGGTTCTATTTTGTAAGTGGTGGATCATCCAATTCTATTTCCTCACACAGAGCTAAGGTATTCCTAGCGGGCATCCTTTCAGTAGTTACTAATCCAGTGAAATCACAATCAGGCTCCACAGCAAATTCAAATAGAGGGAACTGCTCCATCTAGAGTTTCATTTTGCAAGTAAGTTGCTATTTATTTCATGGAGTGCCTTCCTCCCAACCTCTCTTCCCCTCCTCCCCAGAAGCCTTTGCCTTATCTAAACATTAGGCTTTCTATTCCAGGTTGGGCCCAAAATAAACTGATCTATGGTGGCGTGCACAGCCGGTGGCTTCCTGTAGATATTTGGAGGGCAGCGCATTTCTTTTCATCCTCTTTTCTAAACAAATATATCTCTATTTCCATCTTTCTTCCTAGGGATCAGCTCTTTTCTTCTTCCCATACTCTGAACTCTCCTTTCTCCCCCCACTCCGCCCCCTTTCTTTTGTCCATTTAGCTTCTTCAATTTCTGTTTTGCCCACTTTAAAGCAATACAGTCAGTCCTGAGGTCAGAGTGAGCTATCGTTTAATGCTGGGCTTGTTTGCATTGGCCCATCCTTACATTCACGTAGAAAAGTTTCATCCAGAAAAGTGACACAAAGGCAGCTGAAATCCAGGTAAAGTTTTCTTCTGATCTTCATCTATTGATACATTTATAGAGAGGACATAGAATTTTTTGCTTTCAATACCCAATTCCAGATAAGATTGACCTTGACCATCAAAAGCAGTGGTTGCTAAAACCCTTAAAAGTGGTGGAGCAAAAAAAAAAAAAAAAGCTCCCAGCACATACTGGCTTCGTGTGGTTACATATGATCATACTGTCTTTCCTTATGAGTACATTACATTTGCTAGTGGTATGATTTCAAGTAGCTAATCTCTGTGTACCTAAGTTCCTTCATCTATGAAATGAGGATAATCAGAATCACTACCTCATAGCATTGTTGTGAGGAATGAATTATAAATGTATCTTAAAACTTTACCTAACATTGGAAGTTTAAGTTGTTACCTATTATAATTCAGTTAAGACGCTAGACCTCCTCTTTCTTGTTTTAGTAGCAGCACTTTGCCCCCCTGACTGCCTTCCTTCCATCCTTCATAATGAAAATATTCATTTGGTACCTACTATGTGCTAGGCTCTGGAACACAATGGTAAGCAAAAAGAGACCAAGTCCCTACCTTCATGGATCTTACAGTCTAGTGGGAAGACAGGCAGACATAAAACAGTCCTACAAGATCGTGTAAATGTCCTGTGATACATTCCATGAAGGGTTCAGGAGCTGGTTGAGGGGGCCAAGGGAGCTTAGAACATGGGGATCTGGCCCAACCAGAGAGGACAGGGTCTTCCTCGAGCATCCATCAGGAGCTGATAAGGGTTAAGTGCTAAAAGGTATATGGGAAATAATGTGGCAAAATAGGGAGGCAGGAGTGTTCCAGGCAGGGGAATCTAGGTGATGAGAGCAGAGCCAGCGAGGAGGGAGGAATGTGATGCAACAAGGAGAGGGAAGGCAGTGGGAGGAGCAGAATAGGAGCACAGAGCTCTCTGGGCCAAACCGGGGATATAGTACACATTGAGTTAAGTCTTTGGAGCAATGGGGAGCCACAGGGGACAAAATTAATTTTTATTGACTTATTTTTTAAATTCCAGTATAATTAACATACGATGTTATATTAGTTTCAGGTATACGATATAGTGAGTCAGCAATTCTCTGCCTTAGTGAGCATCACGAGACGTGTACTCTTAATCCCCTTCCCCTATTTCACCCATTCCCCGCCCCCCGCCACCACCTCCCACCTCCCTTCTGGCAACCATCAGTTTGTAGCCAGAGAAAATTTTTAAGGTAGGTTTTATGTGTATGTGTGGGGTATTCTGTCTTTAGTGGTAGTATTTGAATTTCTAGAAGATTACTGTGAATGAATTATTGTGAATTAATACTGTGAATTAATGTGACGAATGGCCTGGTGGTGGTGGGGGGGCGGTGACTAAGCAATAGAAGGCTATCACAGTCATTTACAACAGAGATGACATCAGCGTAGTGGCCAGTGCTGGGGGTGGCCAAGGTGGGAGATTTGCATGGATGTGAGGGCATTTCACAGATAAAATCCCAAAACATTTAGAGACGGATGAGGTTGGGGTTGGAGCAGAGAGAGCTGGGTGCCATGGACGACTTCATGAATTCTGATGAGACTGAACATTTTCCCTTTTTTTCCCTCTAGTGCCCAAGAGGTATAGGTCAGTACAGCCTGTGGGGTCTTTTACAGAGTAACAACAGTCAGCAGACCCGAGACATTTGGGAAAAGGCTGCTTAGGCGTGCTGATTAGCCAAAATAAAAGAGGAAGTTGACCTTCAACCCTTGTCTTTGTTTTGTTCCAGCTGCAGAAATCATTTTCGGTTGCTCTCTGACTGGAGTAAACAACACTCCCTGTCACCTTATCCCTTTGACGGTCAGTTCCACTTCTGTATTTTCACTGGGACATGATTCTCACTGACAGTAGAAAGTTCAGCACCCAGACCTGCAGCTGTGAAAATACTTGCTCCTCTCCAGAACTATTAGTGCTTGTGGGAAACACGTCACAGTGCCAACCACTCACTGGTCCTGAAGTGACCTTGTTATTTTGGGACATAGTAAAGGAAATGATATTTTAAAAACCCAAGTGGCACTCTCTCCGGGTATTGAAAGGTGTAAGAGATAAAAACGGTCACCATACATAGAGCCGGGGGGTGAACGGGCGCTGGAGGCTCCCCAGACTCTCTCCATGTGTCAGCACGATGTATCAGAGCTCGGTGAAACAACCCAGGACCAAAGTGTTCTCTTCAGTTGAATAATTAGACAGCAGCGGTGGTCAATTTAGGAACGCTAACTATCTTCTGCCCCTGCTTTAGAATTTTTTTTTTTTTCCAAAGTTCTTGGCTTGGGATATCTTTTTTATTTATTTATTTGACAGACAGAGATCACAAGTAGGCAGAGAGGCAGGCAGAGAGAGAGAGAGGAGGAAGCAGACTCCCCACCAAGCAGGGAGCCTGATGCGGGGCTCAATCCCAGGACCCTGGGATCATGACCTGAGCCGAAGGCAGAGGCTTTAACCCACTGAGCCACCCAGGCGCCCCCCTGCTTTAGAATTTTTATTACGAGGCCAACGCCATCCTTAGGCGGATTTCAGAGCATAGGAGAAAGACTGCTAGATTTTGAACTGCGGTGAGGATAGCCCAGGTTTTATTCCTGTTCCTATTGAGGCACACCCACAGTGCTCATCACATGGTAGGTACTCAGTGCACGTTGGTTGGATAAAGGACTCATCTGTGCTTTCGTGGGTATTTATATGATATGGTGAGTTCATAATTTTTTGCCCCACTAGGTAGAGATGGTTGCTTCCAGTCCTCCATATTTATTTCGAACACTATTTCGCGACAAGGGTGTTCTAACGTGAAATAATAAGGAAATCAGCTGGCTGGGTGCAGATATGTTATGTTCTCCCTGGAAAACGCTTTAGCAATCTAAATTGCACTAGAATGAGGTTATTGATGTGGGAGGAAGGGAAAGTAAGATAAAACTCAGAGCTTAATTTCTAGACAGGATTGCTACTTTCAGAACGAATTTCAAAGGCTTCTTGTGCACCTGACACGGGCGCTTAAGATTTCCTGATGATTTGTGATTGAAATGACCTGGCGCGTGGTCCTGGGGTCCCCTGTCCTTTGAAGTAGTTGTCTGTTCTCCTGGTTTCTGTTCCCTCCTTTCCCACCATCAGCACCCCGGGCAGGGCCCCATTCCTTCTGGTCTGCGCTGTTCGAATCGTCCCTTTACTCCAGTCCTTTTAAAACTCCGATTTGACTTCTCCTTGTTGCTACTTACTCTGTCACAGGTTCTCAGACTGTGCTTCCCAGACCAGCAGCATTAGCATCACCTGGGAACTTTTTAGAAATGAAAATGCTGGGGCCTCACCCTGGACCTACTCAAAAAGAAACTTTGACGTGGGGACTCGCAATTTGGTTTTGACAAGGGGGTCATCTCAAATGTGAGAACCACTGCTGCTGTGGTATGTAAAGCTCAGTTCTGAGCCTGTCACCTCTTTGTTCCTTTTCTTGGTGTCCTTGCCAACAGCCATATAAGCATGTATATCTATGTCCATCTATTCTAGGCCTTCTCCAACAGCACCAGCTGGTTCCCTAGCCGAGGAGGTACGTTCTACATGTAACCCAAGTGGACTGCTTGCTCTTCCCTCTGTCTCTCCCCAATAATGGTGGTTCTGCTAGGAATGCTGCTTCTCCTCCCTCCTTGTAGAAACCTTACTCATTCCTTTTTTTTTTTCTTCAAGCTTTTATTTAAATTCTAGTTAACATATAGTGTAATATTAGTTTCAGGTGTACAACAGAATGATTTAACACTTCCATGAAACACCCAGTGCCCATCACTATAAGTCCCCTCCACGACCCATGCCCCATTTAACTCATCCTCTTGCCCACCTTCCCTAAAAATATTATCTACTTCCTTCTTGCCATGGTAGCTAAGATTTTAGGTAGGTCAGATTTAGTAGACAACCCATTTTCCTTTTCCTTCTTCTCAGTGTAGCCTCAATTAATCTTGATTTCATGCCAGGGCCATCCCCTTTCAGGGAATGTTTTCAGATGCTCCTTCTCCTCTGCTCCCACAGAGTGCTGTGCCTCCCTTGGAGCATGTCCCCACCTCCCCTGTAACAGTGTTTATAGGCGTGTGTCTCCCATCCCAAATAGAGTGTGAGAGCCGGGGAAATCTAATCCTTTACTTTGATTCCGTGTCCTCCCACGGCCAAGCACAAGGCTGGGGATATACTACACAGAGAGTAAGTGTGGCCAGTTTAACAATAAAGCAAAGTATTTGCCTGAATATTGAAGTTTGTACAGTGACAGCAGGACTAGGAATGAGTTTTTCCTTTCCAATGTGGTTTTCTCACATTGTGGAGAATATTAAACCAGAGCCAGGAGACTTAGGCCAGACCAAGCTTCTTGGTGACTTCTTGGTTACGTGGGTAGGGCATTTAATGGTTTTGTTTCCATTTCCATAATATTTATGGGCAGAGTTACAGTGAGGACCAAATGCAACAGCACATGTTATCAAAATAAGATATTACACATTGATTCCTTACATATAAAACAAGGCAACCCGTTTTCTGGCTGTACATAGAACTATTAAGAACATTAAAGAAAACCTTTAGGGGCGCCTGGGTGGCTCAGTGGGTTAAAGCCTCTGCCTTCGGCTCCGGTCGTGGTCCCGGGGTCCTGGGATTGAGCCCCACGTCGGGCTCTCTGCTCACCAGGGAGCCCGCTTCCTCCTCTCTCTCTCCCTGCCTGCCTCTCTGCCCACTTGTGATCTCTGTCTGTCAAATAAATAAATAAAATCTTAAAAAAAAACACCTTTAAATAGAAAACTTCATGTATAGATTATCGGGGGATGGGGGGGGGTCTTCCAAGATCAGCCTAATATTATTTTTAGGGAAATTGAAATATTATGGTCTGAAATTTGAAGCACGAAAACTCAAACTTTAGTACCATTTCCCTATTCTTACTTGTTGATGAGAAATCAGCATTATTGCCTATTTTTCAGGCTTTGGAGGGATTTTTCAAACTTTATCTTGACTCGATGGTTGAAAAAAAAAGGAAAAAAAGTCAACCAAAGGTACATTTTCTAAGCCCTTATCCGGCCCTACCCATTAGAAAAGTGTGAGCTACTACTGTTCTATCAAAGCTAATTAAACCTTAAATGTATAACTAACTCTCAATTACCAAGGTTAATGGGACTACATGCATACATAATGATATGCTACATTTATACAGTGTTTTTAACTTCTTCAAAGTACATTTCACTGTATTGCATATATAAAACAGATGGATTTTTTTTTTGAAATCCACAAATGAGGTAAAACAAGAAATCTTGGAATCAATAATTTCAACTTTCTATGTTTCCAAAGCTATTAGAACTAGTGAAATTGTCTAACAGGGTTTTTTTCATTGCCCTATTCTCTCCTTGACCCATCTCAACTAGAGGTAAGAAATGACAGAAAGATCTGGAGGAATCTCTAGAGGAGAGGAAGCCAAGGACTCAGGCCATCTGCAAACTAGATCATTAGCTCCAGGGTAATTCAAAATAATTGAGTGTATGTGTGATTATATCCAGAAAGTCCAGAAAAGAGATGAAAAGGTGTAGGAAATGATGTGTGAGTAACAGTATTTTCAGGGCTCTTGTTATTGTCATTCACTCAACAAGCATTATTAAGCACCTACTGTATGCCAGGTGCTTTCAACAAAGACAATGGATACAGCCATGAACAAGCCAGGCAGGGCTGCTGTTGTCATGGAGATGACCTTCTTGAGTGGTGCAGACAGACAATAAACAGGAACATAAATACACAAACAAGCTAACTTCAGGTAGTTCTACGCACTGCAAAGCCCATAAATACAGGAGTGTGGTATTGAGCGTCTTGGGGAGGGGATGCTGTTTTAGATAGGGTAGGCAGGGTAGGCCTCTCAGTATATATTTGAGCTGCAGCCTGCCACAAGGAGCCCACCCTGGGTCGGTCTGCCAACCAGAATGATGGGATGAGTGAACTCACCAAGTGTGCCAGAGGGAGGGAGACCGGGCCCATCCCAGGTCTCTGCTTATTCATTCTGTGTCCTTTTGTGGATATTACTAAAAGCTCTCCAGGACCCCTGATTCATTGCCTCTACAACGGGGCTTGCTAATACTGATCACCTTGACAGGGGTGCTCTGAGGAATAATGGGTAAACAATTGTGAGGAGCTATATAAATGCTAAATAATGATCACAGTAATAACCTTTTATTAAAGTCAGCACCGTGATAGGCAGCTCACACTTGGATGCCTTGGCAAATGTGGAAATTGATACGGCTGCTCCCTGCGCACACCAACACTATCCTTTAAAATAGAAAAAATAAATGAGCCGATGATCATGATATTCAAAGTGTTAGTGATCAAATAACTGTCTTGAGAGAAAGCTGGTGTGTGAAGTGTAAAATGGGAGTAGCAAGATAATGGCACATTACAGCCCAGAGCGGGTCCAGGGATGGCTGGTGAATGCGACTGCGTGCTTGCTGGTGCTCGCGCCGTCTGCTACCGGGCGGTCATTCTAACCCCTTCAGGACTAGGCGCTGCCATCCCCAAAAGCACTGGCAGACAGAAAGTGGGAAGAGAAAGAGCCGGATCAGCAGCGTCTCTGCCAGCAGCCCCATCTGGCCCTCTTGGCCTTGGTAAGCCTTCCCTGGTGGGGGTGGGAGGGGGACTGAGAAGCCAGCACCAAGGGGCCCTACCTTGGAAGGGCACCAAGGAAGTGAGGCGGGAGGGAAGAGGGGAGTGAGAGTGGCATTTTTCCTTTCTAGAATGAAATATCCCAATTCTGGGAAAGACTTCCGTTGGCTTTCTACCTGATCCTCTTCCACGATTAGAGATAAGAACCCATTCCCTAGCTGCTCTTCATCCTTCCCTGCCAAACCTCTCCCCAAAATTTAACATTAACGCCCCCCAAAATGAATTATCTTTTTGTGTGTGGGGTGGGGAGGTCCTGTCATCTCTTTGATATAAATGGGCATGTGCCTGAACATTCTTTGCTGTCTCACACCTCACATGGGACAGTCGCACAGTATGATGCACACAAGCACGTGCACACCTGCACACCCACCCCCTCCAGATCCTTTGTGAGGCCCTGGCTCAGCTGCTGTGCAGGGCCTGTGGGGTGTAGGCCACAGAACAGAAAAGTTTACGTTACTGGTTTTTTTCTCCAAAAAGCAGGAAGAGAAGACAATTAAAAAACTTCTTTTAAGGCTGATACTAAATACTTTGTTCTATATTGAATGAGCAAGTCCCTTTCCTGCCATGGGACAGGCAGACTTGAGATGACCTTGGAGGTGGTTAAGAGCTCCCAGTGCATACTTCCTAGAAATTAGAGAGGTTAAAAAGAATATGGCAAGATAATCCTAGTCTTCAGGAAATTACGGTTTAAATTGGGGTGAGGGAGGTCAAGGGCCTCAAAAAAATAGAATTGATTTTGAACAAATGGAGAAATTTTAAAATGTTAAAGTACCCTGGTGCATGACATTATGGTTATTATGTTAAGTATTTTGGGTAAGCATGCACCACGGGACATAGTAAGTGCTCAGTAAATTTTCTGTTGGTGAGTAAAGCATTTCCATCTACCAGTGTCTCAGGTGGCTCAAAACTGAACTCATCTTACTTAAGTATACCATTTCTTCAAGTGCCCTGTTTCCCAAAATAGTCAGTGGAGGAATGTAGGGACAATGGTCCTCAGGAAATGTGGTCATCCTCACGGTCAAATTAGTCTAGGCAAAGTTGGTTCATGGCTTTCAGATTTTGTTGGGTAAGTTTTGTTTTTGTTTTTGTTTTTTTTTAATAATTTCTTTGTGGGGTGCAAAAGGAGAGGGAAAAAAGGGAATCTCAAACCGATATTCCACTGAGCATGCAGCTCGACACAGGGCTCTACAGGGGGCTCAAGGCAGGGCTCAACACGAGGTTCCATCCCACAACTCTTGAGTTCATAACCGCAGCCAACATCAAGAGTCGGATGCTTAACTGACTGAGCCACTCAGGTGCCCCTGTTTGGTTAGTGTTTTTTTTTGTTTTGTTTTGTTTTGTTTTTTTTAATTTGACAAAGTAGGCAGAGATCACAAGTAGGCAGAGAGGCAGGCAGAGAGAGAGAGAGGAGGAAGCAGGCTCCCTGCTGAGCAGAGAGCCCGATGTGAGGCTCCATCCCAAGACCCTGGGATCATGACCCGAGCCGAAGGCAGAGGCTTTAACCCACTGAGCCACCCAGGCACCCCTGGTTAGTGTTTTTAATGTTTTGTTGGTAATGGTTTGTCAGTAGGTGGGAGAGAGAGGCATAAGGAAGGAAGATACCTGCTCAGATCCTGGGCTGTTTTTATTTATTTGAGAGAGGCGCAAGCAGGGTGAGGGGCAGAGGGAGAGAGAGACAAGCAGACTGAGCCAGGGCCCTGGTGGGGCTCAATCCCAGGATCCTGGGATCATGACCTTACCTAAAATCGGATGCTTAACCCACTGAGCCACTCAGGTGCCCCTGGAGCCTGTGCTCTTAAATTAAGCTAACCTATACACAACAAAATCCAGTATCAAACCCCAAGCAATGGTCCCCAGTTATTGTCTTGGATCCTTTATTTCACTTTTCTTTTTTGCTTACCCGTTTTGGACTTGATGAGTAATTTTGGCTTTCCCACTTTTCATCTTTGGCACTCCTTCGAAAATGGGTTATGTTGATCTTCTGGCTCTTTCTGTTTCTGGGTGCTCAGAAGTTTTGCCCCTATGCAGCCAAATTTTGATCCCAGGATTATTTCCTGGCTTTGGCCTGTCTCCGTGGCATCCGTGCTGGTCATGACTTCTCCAGGTGGGGGCATGCACAAGAGGAAGGATCAAACAAAAACCATGCAAGGAAACAGGAAGAGTACTTGGCCCAGCTTACACCTGGCAGGACACTGAGGGCTTGCTGTTGTGCAGTCCCGGCCTCCTTACTTCTCTCCTTTTTATTTTAAAAGTAAACTTTTAAAATTTTATTATTTTATTTATTTATTTATTTATTTATTTAATTATTTTTATTTTATTATTAAAAAATAATAATAATTATTATTATTTTATTATTATTATTTTATTATTAAAATTTTATTTTAAAAGTAAACTCTATGCCCAATGTGGGGCTTGAACTCATCACCTTGAGATCAAAGAGCTGTATGCTCTACCAACTAAGCCAGCCCAGGCAACCCTTCCTCTCCTTTTTTAAGTCTCCTGCTGTTTCTGACTCTTTCTATTTCAATTTTTATTAAATCTCTGCCTTCTAACGGCCCGTCTTCTTCTAGTATCCGTTTGTAAGACTTCATGGAGAATGAGGGTGGTCTCCATTATGCAAAACAAATTTGATAGCTGGGAGGAATTGCTGAAGCTGTGGTGTCTTTGTAGCATGTAGCAAATGCCATTTAAACATATTTTTGGCAAACGACTCTGGCTTTCCAGGGAGTCAGATGATGGGTAAGTCAATAAATATCTGTCAAATAAATGAGTGAATACGTACTTGTTGTATAGCATTGTACCAGTTACTTTAAATAATACAAAGTATGAAACTTCATCCTTGGCTTAAAAAGGACGTCCATGCACAGAATGGCTGCTTTGAAATATCGGCAAGGGCCGGACCCGGTTCCCTATTTCTTCTGGAATGTAAGAAGTCCTCTCTCAGTGCACAACCAGCCTCATTTGGGCAAAAGGGAATGTGAGCAAAGCCCTGGTTACAGCAGTAACAGACACTTAGGAGCTAATGAGTGGTAGAAGCTGAACACTTCACTGTCCATGGTTTTCTCCATAACATCTTCATAAACAGCAAAATGCATAAAACATAGGTGAATAGGATGATGTGAGCGCCTGTAGAACTATAGGCAATACAACTTTGATATCACCCTAGAAACCTCCACTCTCCTGTCTAATATAATCATCATTTACTGACTTTTCTTTATAATCTTACCACCTTTAGAAGCTCCCCTAAAAAGTTTGGTTTTACCCAGTTTTGAAATAAAAATAGATTAAAAAAGAAAAACAACAACTCCTCGTGTATTCAACATCGGACATGGAAAAGAAAACTAGCGTTTTTTAAAATAAGATATTTTGAGATGTAGGGATGCCTGGGTGGCTCAGTCGGTTAAATGTCCAAATCGGTTTCAGCTGAGGTCATGATCTCAGCATGGTGGGACTGAGCCCCACGTTGGGCTCCACATTCTTTCTCTCTCCCTCTCCCTCTGCCCCTCCTTCCCAGCTCACAAGCATTCTCTGTCTCTTTCTCTTAAAAAAAAAAAATTACTTACAAAAAATATTTTGAAGTGTATGATTTCTTTTGGGGATCGGGACATTCACTCTTTAGTGCACTTTTATGTTTGCTGACTGCTAGTCACTCTACTCTTTCGTATTTCAAAGGTATTCCTCCCAAAGCTGCCTTTGGTCTCATATGCATCCTTTTCTGGACTCAGTGGGACTTGGAAGGATACTGAACTCCTCATAGAATGGTCGTTGCTATCCCATGATCATCACTGTTATTATTCCTAATTTTTACTTGGCTTTCAAAAGTCTCCTGAAGTCTGTACTTTCAAAATGCTATCTACATCTTTAATTATACCTGACAATAAACTCTCACCACAAAATCTGTTTAATCTTGCACTATACCCATCATTATATTCAAATATCCTATTTAAAGGAAAAAAAAATTCCATTTATATCAGGTTCCCAAAGAGTTATAATATTTGCGGTGGTACTGTTTCTGTAATTGCTGTTTGTAATTCTTGCAAATCAAAGTTGTACAAATGATTGGATGTCAGTTGCATTGTCTACCAGATCGGGTTAATGTGGTCCTTTTAACTACTGTGTACTGAACAAATCCACAGAGCAAAAACTGAAATGGAACTTGGGCAACTGGGTCTCCACAGAGAATCAGATCGGATGCTGTAGTGTTAACAGAGTGCTTCGGATCCAGAATAATCTTGCTAATCACGCTTCTTCCAGATTAATCAGCTAATGTTGTTTTCCATGAAGAAGAGGTCTTCATGAGTCCTGGTGAGACAGGATTTGGGAAGGCAGAGAGCAGCAGGGAAAGCTCCCGGGGATGAGATCAGTTGGAGCAAAGGACAGAAGGCAAAAATGAGGCTGTATGCCTGAGAAGCAATCTGGACCTCAGGTGTGATAAATACAAGCTTACAGCATTGCCACCGCTTTGTGAAACACGATATTTTTGTGATTATTTTCCCTGATCCAGATTTCATATTTTTATGATGTAGTCAATAGTGATATCTGGTCTCATTTTTCTGTGTATTTAGCTACAGTGACTAGAGTGCAATGGCTGAATGAATAGTTTCATGAGAAACAAGGTTGGGGAGGGAGGTTGGGTCATATTATGAAAATCCTTAAAATACTTATCTTGGACTTTATCCACAGAAGTTATTTCGTGGTTTTTTTTTGTTTGTTTTGTTTGTTAATTGGGAGCACCATGAGGAAAACAGTGTTTTTGATGGTTTGTAGGGCTTTGAAGACTCGAGGCAGTATGATAACACAGCGATAATTCAGGCATTAAAAATAAGGTTGGACAGGGCTGGTCATGGTGGTGATGGATCAGAAAGGAAGGGGTGGGTGCAGCATTATAACAGGAGAATTTGGCTTCTTTCTCTTGGTCTTTCCAGCCATTTGGGCTTCATACCGTTCAGTCTTCCTGATTTGTTTTCCTTACCATTTAAATTTTCCCTCTTCCCTTGATAATCTCCTTTTTCTTTCTATTTTTTCCCCTCTTCTTTCTTTTGCTTGCATTTAAAATTTTTTTTTCTTTTACCTTCCTATACAGGATGATAACTGAGTCAGACAGATATCAGATGGAAGATATGGATAAACATTAACCATAAGATTCATTAACTAATTAGAATATGTTGCTACTTAAAAAATTCGTTTTATATCTTTTATCTTTAGTTAGAAAGAAGGAAAGAAAAGATAAGAAGAAAGATAAGGAAAAAAAGAGTAGAATGAAAAAATGAAAGAGAAAAATTTTCGGTTATTTATTCATTCAAGAATGCTGTTTCCAGGGACGCCGGGTGGCTCAGTTTGTCAAGTGTCTGCCTTTGGCTCAGGTCATGATCCCAGAGTCCTGACACAGAGCCCTGCATCGGGCTCCCTGCTCAGCCAGGAGCCCTCGTCTCCCTCTCCCTCTGCTGCTCCCCTTACTTGTGCTCTCCTGCTCTTTCTCTGTCAAATAAATAAACAAAATCTTCAAAGAAAAAGAAACGGAATGCTGTTTCCAGAGAAAGAAAGCCAAAAAGATAGAGAAGATACAACAAAATGACTTATGGTATTGTAATTTTATTATACATTTCCCCTTTGAAGTCAGTTGGTAAAGTAGAGACACCAGGAGGCAGAAGATGAAGGTGTGATTAGTCTTCTTCTGTTCCTTTAGGTCATGTTATTCTTCATATCAAAGAGGTGGAGTTAAATCTATCCCTAGGACTTGGTGACCAGCTCAACAAATAGGATGATCTGGGAATGACTTTTGGGGACTTCTGAGGCAAGGCTGTAAGAAGCCTGGGTCTTTTGGAACATTTACCTGTGGTATGCGCTCTTTTGGAATCCAGCCACTACTTTGAGAAAAGCTCAAGTCATCTGAGAACCTCCAGTTGCCAGCCCCAAATAAGATGATAGCCAGCATTCCTTGCCAGTCATATGAATGAACCATCTTGACATCTGGCTCAGTGGAGCTATGGATGGTTGCAGCCCCAGCTGACCTCTGACTGCAGTTACTGGGAGACCCTAAGCCAGAACTGCCCAGTCAGTCAATCCACAGAATAGTAACACACGGGAATGAATTACTGTATTAAGCTACTACGCTTCAGTGTGATTTATTTTTCTCTTTTTTAGAAGATTTTATTTATTTATTTATTTGTCAAAGAGAGAGAGAGAGCACAAGCAGAGGGAAGAGCAGGCAGAGGGAGAAGCAGGTTCCCCGCTGAGCAAGGAGCCCGATCTCAGGACTCTGGGATCATGACCTAAGCTGAAGGCAGACGCTTAACTGACTGAGCCACCCAGGCGTCCCTGGTGTCATTTTTTATATAGCAATAGATAATTCCTTCACTCTTATATGAGTCATAAAGAATGCTTTATCAAGTGTTTGAGAGATTCCTAATGTCACCCAGGATGTATGCATATTTTTTGTTTTTGTCTTTCTCCTAAAAATCACTTTATTACTCAGTAGCTTTGAAATTGGAATCTGAATTGACCTTGATCAGAAATCTTAGGAAATACTTAAACAAATATTTTGTTTTTTATCATTTTAATTTATTTTTAAGTAAGCTCCACCCCTCTTGTGGAGCCCAATGTGGGGCTTAAAATTAGAACCATAAGATCAAGACCCGAGGTGAGATCAAAGTCAGATGTTTAACTGACTGAGACACCCAGGCACCCCAGCACCCCCAGCAAATATTTTGAACACCATCATATTTTGAGTACTGGCTCAGGATAAAGTGATACAGATGTGACAAAAATAATTCTCATGTGTAATCAAAAGATGGAGGTTAAGTCCTAGCTCTGTCATTTTTCACTGTGTGATCTAGGGCAACTTATTTAATGTCTCTAATTCTAGTTTCCAATGATATACTGTATTTGAAAGTATTTAGTAGTGCCTAGCACAGCATATTCAATAAATGTTCATTTCTTTCCATTTCTATGAAAGTCTCATGCTCATAAATGCAACCATGTTGAAACTTAACATTATCATACTGCTTCCTACAACTTTTTTTATTAGTTATCAAATGTTACCCTTGATAAATATTTCATAAGCTTCCATAGTATTACCTTTACTAATGTGATCTACTTTACTTTTCCTGTGGGATGACTTATTTAGTAGATCTGGGGGACTCCTTCTGTTACTAGATGCTCACAAAAGTACTTTTGTGACCACCTTCTTTGTTTTTCAAGGACATAACCCTGTTTCATATCTTGAATGTGGTTCTCTACCCTACTACAAATGTTAATAAGTTAAGTGCATACCAAATAAGAATTTTAATTCAGTTCATCATATGTTTATGTATTTAAATTTAAGAGTCAAATTGATATAATTGGTAACATTACCCATTTGCTTTGATTTGAGATGCCAAGTGATTGAAAAATTTTTTAATTTGGAAGTGAATTACCTTGCTTATTTGAATTTATCATTTTTGCATAATTAGGATGAACTAATTTAATTTGCAGTTATCCTTTTAAATGACTTAAATGATGTCTGCTGAAATACTGAAGGCCACATGATTAGTGGAGTCACCCTGAATATTACTGATTCTCGTGGGTAGGAAAGGACAATGGAACTTGTGAAGCCCGGGAATGAAGTTACAAGCTTGATCTTTTCTCCATTAATATATACGTATATATATTTTTCTGCTTGGTTCCCCAGGCCTCACTCTAGGCTGCTCTATGTTTTCCAGAGGGACCACACATTGCAATTTGGTGATGGTCCTCCTTTTCCAACTCTGTTCTGATTCCGTGTCATTTGCACTTGATGTTCAGCTCACATCTCATCTCTTCCCTCAAAGGGAAGGCTGGTTACTCATTTGGTGGGTTATGGTAAGAATCCCCAACAGTGCTTTTTATGGGACTGAGATTCTTCCAGCAAATACTACTTTTTGATGATACGTTTTAATGAGACTTTTAAAAATTGGGACACCAGACTACGGCTAGTGTAGCTGGAACCTATAATTTTAGAACAGTGTTTGCAGTCTAGTTTTGCTCCCATTAAAATGGCTGCCCATTAAACTCATTAGTGGAATCCACCATATTTTGTTGCTTAACTTTTTCCATCTTCTTATGGTTTTTAATTTTTTTCTTTCACAGAAAGCACTGGGCCTAAATAAATCCTTTACTCTTTTATAATGCTTTCATTTTGATCCTACTACTGCTGCAGATCAACCAAACTTCTTCATTACGGCAATCTCTACACCATCAATCTCCAACAACCTTGTTAACCAGGTTTTCAAATATACCCTCAAGAGGTAGTCAACAAAGGTGGATTCCCCCCCACCCATATAGGACATTTTCAGGATGTAGGAGCTTTGTCTTATTCTTTTCAGGGAGCTTTCAGACCAAAAAAATGAAACAAAGTAGATAACTTATTACCAACATTAGAACCTCATTTGAAACTATTTTCTACAGCTCAAAATGTGGCATAAGGCAGATCTTTACTTAAGAAGGGACTTATTATTTAAGTTGTCTTGAAGACCCTGAGACTGCCTGTACAAGTACTGCTGTGGGAAGATGTGAAGCACAGTCTTGGCCACTCCAGTATCTAACTTAAGTGCAGAAAGTGAGATCATCTCCCAAAGCACAGGAATTGATTTTACCTCGAGCCCCTCCTTGGTATTAAACTCCTTCAATCACAGACTATAGAAAAGGAAGAAATTTGGTGTTCATGCTGTCTGATTTTACAAACCAGGAAACTGAGACTCAGAGGTGCGAGCTCATTAAGCTCGTCTGGTTATTTAGTTGGTTTCTTAGATGAGGATGGTTTCAGAAAGGAGGCAGAAAGGTAGAAGTATTCAAAAACTATTTAGAAACTGTAACATCAGCACTGACTGGTGGGGGGTGGCATGGTGCTGACAGACTGAGTACCCACAGAGGAGGGGTGTGGTGCTGAGAGACTGAGTACCCCACAGGGGAGGGTCACGGTGCTGAGAGACTGAGTACCCATAGGGGAGGGGCGCAGTGCTGAGAGACTGAGTACCTACAGGGGAGGGGCATGGTGCTGAGAGACTGAGTACCAACAGGGAGGGATGTGGTGCTGAGAGATTGAGTACCCACAGGGGAGGGGCGTGGTGCTGAGAGACTGAGCAAACGAGAGGCATTCATTTTGAAGGAGGACACAGGAAAAATGTATCTGCAGAAAAAGATAATGAGTTCAATCTGGGAGTTTTGGGTGCCTTTGCAAAACCCAAGATAATACGTTACAACTGAATATACACAGAGGCACAAACCATGAGACTCTTGAGTTAGGAAAGTTTCATAAAGCGTATTTCTAAGAGGACGTGAGCATTATCCACAGACAATGGGAGGCCGAAGAAGACAAAGATGGAAAAGCATCTATTAGGTTTAGCTATAATGCAATTATTGGTGATCTTGGCAGGTGATGGTTCAGTGGAGTGGTGTGACCAGAAGCCAGACTGTGGTGGGCTGGAAAGTGAGTGGGAGGTGGGACGTCGAAAAACAAATATGAGGAACTATGAAGAAGTTTAGGACAGTTGAGGGAAGAGAAGTAGGGCAGGCCCCACAGAGGAAGACGTAGAGGGAGGGTTTGTCTGACATGGGACAGAGCTGGACATGTTTCAGTACCAGTGGTAGAAGGCCAGTTTTTTGACTGAAGTAATTTTTCTCTTCTCTGGCTCCTGCCCTCTGTCTAAAGGTCTGTGTAGTTCCTGGAAATCTCAGTGCAGATCTTTTAGGAGCATCAGAAAGATCTCTTGCTAATCCATTATCAACTCACTCTTAACAACCAGCTTTTGTTATCAACTCGAAAGCCCGTATTCCCCTCTGACTACTTTCCAGATGCTCACGCTCACATTAGATAAAAACATCCCTCAGATTTGTTAATGGAGGTAAAGAGAGCAGAACTAATCTTCCCACATCTCAAATTAGCCTATATGGGGAGTTCAAACTGAGAAATTAACATTTTAGAGCAATTTTTAAAGATTTGAAGAAATCATAGTTTATGATTAATATTAATCACACAGTTTCTGACTCTTTTTACAATTACTTCACTACTTTTTATTGATTGCCTACTATGCAGCAGATCTTTGACATGAAACACCTAAACATGACCTGAATATCTTGATTTCTAAATATTTTATATTTTGAAGAGAACGTTCTGGGATTTATGGTGATGTTCTCTGCTATGTCAAGACAGTGTTCTTTAAGGTACAGCTGAAACTCTTCTGACACCCTACATCCAGATTCCCTTTCTATCACTGAGGTAAATCATGTGATTATTCTCAGTAGGAAAAAGGGCGCTGCTTCTCATTGTGCAAGTTGAGGAGGCCAGATGGCTTCTTTGGATAAAATGGGTAACTGAGGTGTAGACAACAGACCCAGTCAGTCAGTGGGCTTTCTCACCACGGGTGTTACATCAAGGGAGTGGTAGGGAACCCCAGGGACACCACTGATGGCAGCAGTGCTGAGTGTCCCCCCAAGAGGTGGGGTGCATGGGGACAGCCCAACCAGCCTGCCTGCTCCTGGCTACAACTGCCCGGCCTCCCTGGGTTCCCACCTCTGCTCTGAGCCTGCTTCTAGTTGATTCATTGAGCTCCGTGAGACCCGCCTAAGAAATTTCTCTTCTGCTTAGGTTAGCCAGAGGCAGTTTCTGTTGTTTGCCATCAAGAACCCTGACTGATTCAGAGGGTCACAGTGGAATAATAAAGCAATGAACCCAGACATTTATATTCAGCTTATGTTTGTGGACTGCAAGCATCGTGCTGAATACTCTAAATAAATGATGTCACCAAATCCTCAAAACAACAGGGTGAGGCAGGCATGTGGGTCTGTTCTCTCAAGTATCATCTGAAGGGCTTCCTCTTTTATGAGGCTTTTCTGACCTCTTCTCCCTCTTGTAAGTAGCCTTGATTCTTCCTTTCTGTCCACTGTATGTCCCATAAAGAGGAGAGAAGGTGTAGGTATATGTATTTGTGTTTTTGTTACAATGCAGACATATACCTATACCTCTTCTCTCTCTCTCTCTCTCTATATATATATATACACATACACACACACATACACATGTATCTCACATATATAAAGTATATTGATAATATTTCAATATACAATATACTATATATATTTTATTTCCTTACCACTTATTAAGCTCTTACTATGTGTAGTTGTTGTGCTCAGCAGTTCACTTGCATTATCCTATGACATTCCCACCAGAACTCTATGTGTTAGATTTAGTTATCCATTTTATAAAAGAGGAAATGGGAACAAGGAAGATTAAAAAATTTTCAAGATGTTACCCTTTTCAAGAGTTGTAGAGTGTTGAGATTTGAACATATTCCATTTTGGTTTTTTGACTTCTGACACCTCTGCTCTTAATACTCTGTAAATTACCTTATCTCATCGTGCTCCTATGAGTGATGCTTCCTTCCCATCCTGGCTAAGACAGAGTCTGCATTTTCCTTCCACCGCCCCCCTCACTCTCCCAGGAGGAAAGGCAAATTCTCTGTTCCTTATACTTCATCCATGCCTCCGTCCATGACAGACACCACGAGTCAATGATTATACTCTGTCCCATGAACCATCTCAAAGACCTCTCTACCCCTGTTCGACAGGAAGTCACTCCCACTTGGTTAGAGATGAATTTCATTTGCTATTCCTGAACTAGAACAATGCTTCTCCCATAAATAAACATGCTTAGCAAATTATTGTTGGAGTATTGCTTTTTTCTTTATCTCACAGATGAAGAAATCATAATTAGAGGATTAAATAATAAGCCATTCACCTGGGGCTATTTGTGTCCATCTCATTGGGTTTTTGTGAGGATTAATTGGATTAATGCACATAAAACTCTTCAATCGCATCGTGGCACAAGGTAAATTAGGTATTAGGACTACTGCTCAAAAGCCCACAGGTTGTATCCGGGAGAGTTAAATCCATAG
The DNA here is from genome assembly GCF_963455335.1 of Martes martes. Taxonomy (NCBI): domain Eukaryota; kingdom Metazoa; phylum Chordata; class Mammalia; order Carnivora; family Mustelidae; genus Martes; species Martes martes. The sequence continues at coordinate 21,823,168 of NC_137900.1, forward strand.
AGATGGAAAAACTGATGGTGGTTGCCAGGGACTGGGGGAAGGAGGTATGGGGTATGACTGCTTTAATGGGAATAAGATTTCCTTTCGGGGTGATGAAAATGTTGGGGACTAGATAGAGGTGGTAGTTGTACCACATTGTGACATACTAAATGTCCCTAAAAGGTACGCTTCAAAATGATTAATGTTATGGTTTATGAATTGACTCAAAAAACAAAAAACAAAAAAACAAGTCACAGAGGTTGTAATGGCTGCCAGGACCAGGAAGACCCAGAGAGTGAGTGCTCACCTCACCCTCGTCTCCGCCCCGGTAATATAGCCAGAATGTGGACTTTAGTTCTCTAAATAAAGCGTTCTTTCCACATCACTATGTTGCTTTAGAAATCAGGGAAATTTATCCTCGCTGCTAGGTAGTTGTGATCTGTGTGCTGATAACTGTAGATGCAGGAAGAATGTTCCTACCTTAGGCAGGAAAACAAATGAAATTTTAAAGTCATTTATAAGTTTACCAAGCAGTTTTGGAGAACAATGGATTGCAGGTAATCGGAACTTAGTGTGCCTGAGTGACCCGTGTGCTGTGCATAGTAAATATGACAAGGGGAGGGGTGGGCCCGGAGGGAACTCTTGAAAGTTCACAGTCTGAAACGTCTCTACCTGCACTTGGGGGTCTGTCTTTACGGACTGCAAAGGAAACGCAAAGACTAAGGAATTGTATCTATAAAAAGCCAAGTGACATCATTCTTCTCCCTGGTCAGTAGTCAGCTCCACTGAGTGTGCTGAGGCATTAATGGGGCTGGTGATGGCCGCTTAGTCTTGTGTATATAGACCTTAGGGTACAGTCATGATTTTGCCATTAAGCATGAAGCAACTGGGAGAGTCCTTGTGAAAACAAATAAAATCTCAGATCTTGCATTGCTAATCTTTGCTTTATTTATAATTGTGTAGATGTCTTGTCGCAACAGCCCATTTCATAAACACAGCCACCTCATTGCTCCTTAATAAACAGAAAGATATTAATAAACAGCCACCTCTCGTTTTAAGGCAACTTGATGTATAGAGCTTGACTAAAAATTAAGCAGCAAATGCATGTTTTAATTTATTACATGTTGCTCTTGTATTTGTTTTAAAGGGATGCTGAGGTGGCCTTGATCTGATTTCTGGTTCAAGTGGGAAGCTTGTCATCTACCTCCTTATAGTCCTGGTCCCTGATACACCTGTGGAGCAGAGGGTTACTTCTATTGCTTATAAAACCTTAATGATACCTTGAAAAACGTTTTAGATATTTTTCTCTTTCTTTCAGCATAAATTATGAACCTTCTCCCTCTGCCACTGGAGTTATAGAGATAACATTCTCATGAGAAGATGGTTACCATAAGAGCTACCTGTAGCATAGGTGATTAAGTACCATTCTAAAGTTTGGGGACTGAGTACCAGGAGAACAGAGGAGAAAGGATGTTGAACTCTGTTGGCCAGACTAGGGTGGGGATGTGGTATGGGCTGAGATTAGTGGGGGGTTGATTAAAGAAATGGCCTTTAATCTGGACCTTGAAGAATTTTCTTGGATGAGAAGGAAGCAGGAGGGGGTGTGTGTGTGTGTGTGTGTGTGTGTGTGTGTGTTGGGGACAGGGAAGAAAGTTTTCCAGAGCAATGGAAGAACCCAGAACTCTTCGTGTTTGTATTCAGAAAGAGAAAGATAGCTGCATGGTCGGAATGTGGGAACGAGCTGGAGGGGTAGGTCCAGGAAACAGTTAGCTGAACACATCTTGCTTCCCTAGTTTATCGGTGAGAAAGAACAAGGATGTGAAAACTTTCGTTGGCCCATGTTAACTTCACCAAGATAAGAAGGCAGAGAGTCCTGGCAAAAGGACACAAAGGGGGAAAAAGACCAAGAAAGACAAAATTTCTCCCTAGGAGTACAGTTGATTATCATGATTTTAGATGGCAGATGTCAGAAAATAGACTACTGAGGGCCTGTCTTAGCAAAGGTGCTACCAGAGAAGGTCCTTTAATGATCTGTGCAGACATGTCAGTGTGGGTGAAGTGGCTCAGAGTCTTGTGGCCACCATTTGTAATCCCGCAGAGCATCACTCTTTCTTCAGCTTTCATTTTCAGTGTTTTTATTTCCAGATTTCTTTTGGGGATTCATTTTTGTATCATTGTCTCTATTCATTTTAGATGAATAACATTTGTATTTAAATACATTTTCTCTACTCTTCAGGCTGATTTCATTGGTCTGAGGTTAATTTTTTCTCCTTGAGGAATATAATTCCATTTTTTGCCAGGAGACAGTGGGAAAATTCTGCTTTATCACCAGTTTTAAGTAATTTGAATAGTCCATACATCAGTTACAATTATATTTGCCAGAGTTTCACAATTGAAGTATATTACCTATGCCAAGTATTTGCCATTTGCCAATCCCAGTGAGCTTTTCACCTGTTTCCATTCAGCTCTGTGCCTACCACAGGCTGGATGATATCCAAGGCACCAGTTCGCTCTGTCTCTGGGCTCGGGCAATCACCCCCACCCTTTCTCCCTGTAGGCCTCAGGGTGCTCTCTTTTGTTGGAAGCTCCCATCTGCCATCTTCAGTTCCTAGTCCCACCTACGTCTTTGTTAATTCCTCAGTTGCTCTCTGAACATTCCCTGTTTCCTGCAGGACGCTACTGAAGCATGATGTAGATATGGTCACGGAAAGTGCACTGAAGAAACATCTGTGATGCTTTCATGAGTTTATTAAATAAATTGCATTTAGTGGAGTACAATTAGGAAACAGTTTTTTTCCCCTTTATATCAAAATGTAACATAAAACATTTTAAAGATGTACCAACAACTAACAATGTTCTTTAGATTTTTTTCTTCCTCACCTCTTGAAAACAGCTCAGGCAGAGTCATATTTGGTTATTATTGGAGAGTTATATTTTGGGGTATTAGACAACCTAGTTCAACGTAAAACAAACACACAAACAAAACCCCAGACCTTCCATCCTACGCACACAATTTAAAAGCTTCCCTCAAGCTCTCTACCCTCTCCTCAACCCAATTCTGACTAGAAGCTTGGGGTTTGACGGTGGCAAAGATGGGCCGTATCTGTTCTTCCGCTCTCTCCTTTCTTCCCCTGTGCCCCTAGACTCCCAGACTTTGGGTTTTTGTAGACATCTAGCATGGGAGTAAGATACCAGCTTTCCCTCTGGCAAGTGCTGCCTTCTCAGTGATTCACTTGAAAAGCCTTCCTCAGTTGTTCCAGACAGGTGAAGGCATCCCTCCTACCTGTGTATATAAATTTACCTTTGAGGAACTTTCTAATGAATTTCTAGTTTTGCCTTTCGTAAGCTGCCAGGGAGGTGAGCAATGGATGCTCTTGTGCCTCCCTAAGAGGACACTATCATCTGTTTCAACAGCTTTGCGGCTTTAGCTAAAACCGTGAGACATCAGGAAATGTCTAATCTCACATCTTGTTTTGTGTGCATATATTAAAAGGCATATTAAGAAGAAGAGGAATACAGATGGAAGGAAGAAAGTGAGAAAAAGAAAAAGTTAGTGAGAAAACAGGGGGAGAGAAAAATAAGGAAAAGTGGAGAGAGGAAAACCAAGAAAAGAGACACCCCCCCCCAACCTAGATGTCCTGAAATTCTCGCTAATAACTTGCCTTATATTAGTAGACTCTAACATTGCATTGGATGCTAAAGTATGTTATTTTATTTGTAAAGAGTTCAGCATAGTGAAATTAGTGATAGTTCAAAAAAAAAAAAAAGGCACGGAGGAACACTGTACTAAATTGCTAGAAATTGTTTTTTAATTAGAGCAAACATTGATTTTGCTCCTCTAATATCCATTTCATCTTCCTTGAGTGACAACCATGAAGTTTAGCAGAGATGAATCTTATCTTCTGATCCAGAGGCAGGTCCTGCTTCGTCTAAGCCACTCAGAATAATCTCATTTCCTTGCCATAGTGATTGATAGGAGTTTAAGCCAATCAGTGCATAGCATTTCCTTAGCACCGAGATTGTTATCAGGGGAGTCCAATCAGAGTGATGTGATGGTTCTAAAAACTGACCTTGGCCTTTGCTTTGCCCTTGGATGTAAATGCAGAATCACTATCAGTGCTGCTGGCCACCATTTTATGAGGCCAGCCCAAGAACAAAGCCAACATCTGAAGGCAGATAGAACTGGAGGAAAAAAATGCAGAAAAACTGAAGCAGAGCCTGGACCAAACCATGAAAAGTCCTATAGACTTTTCAGTTACAGGAGTCAGTAAATTCCCTTAATTGTTTAAACCAGTTAAATAGCTTTTCTGTTATTTGCCACAGAAATCATCTCTGCAGATAACACTTCTTTTGCTTTTGAGTAAATTAAACGGAATTAAAACAGTCCTCATTAAAAGACAATACATTAATTGTTTCTGAATGTCAAATACATTTACAGTTTCTGTTATGTGTATATTGTAAAGGATCAAAACTAAAACCAAAGCTGAATCTTACTGCCTCATTCACACAGAATAAGAGCTATGGAACTTAAAGGAAAACAAATTTTTTTTCATTAAATATCTTAATATTAAAGTTGCTTGAAGCTAAGGGAAAAATTATAGATGAGCCAGAACTGAAAGAATTTGAAAGCATGACAGTTACTTTGACATAAACTTCTGCCAAGCTAGGCAGAATAGAAATAAACAGAAAAGCCAACTATCAAAAACACAACTGGTAACACTTTAAGGTCATACTGTCTGCCAGAGACTTTCATATACATCATCACACTGAATTCTTACAATAATCCTTTGAGATAGCTATTGTCCCCTCCCCCACCTCCTCCACCATTTTATGTGTGGAAACAGGCTCTGAAAGGAAACGTCATTTGTTCAAGATTATATAGTTATTTAGTACCAGAGACAGGCTTTGAATCCAGATTATGCTCTTTCTACAACTTGCCGTTTCACGGGTCTGTAATGCCAGGTGGGGTTGGAGCAGTTCAGCGGAAACTATTATATACTGTTTCAGAATGCATTGATCACTTGCTTCATGTGCTGGAGGTTTGTTATACCACAGACCCTAAGCTTTAGTCTTTTCAATATTATTTAATTTACAAACAAGTCTGGCCCCTTCCTTGGGAAGAGCAAACAGAAGGGAAGAATTGGATTCGGTCGTGTTTGCTTCCACATAACCTACCCAAACATAGGACGCCTTATTCTGATGCACTGCTTCCTTCTCATTTTCCTAAAAAGATTCACAAACCCTTTGCCAACATGATAAGTGTTGGGGGAAATGAGTTTCTGAATTGTCATTCTAGGAATTGCCTTTTGCAGCTAAAACTTCACCACTTAGTCAAGCCCTCCCCTGCCATCTGCTCAGCTCCAAAACTGCTGCAAAGGTTGAGAGGAGTGAACCGCATCCACGATAGAAATTGCATGCCATGAAACCCTCTCTCATTTTTCCAGCTTGTTGAATGTGGGCTCCAGAGGATCACACTTTGAGGCTCACCAGGATACTCTCATGAGGTATCAGGTCTTCTGAGGCAACCCGTTTATCACCAACTCATTGTTCCCAGAAGTTCCTCAGCACCAACCTCATGGTCCATGGTTGCCAATTCATCTTGTCCCCAGCTCTGGGGCCGATGCCATCTTAGAGAATTTAAGGACACCTGGTTCCGTTCTGACGGCTTACTGTCGTTAGTCTGTGGTCTCTGGGAGTGATTTGCTGGCACACAGTAGGTGCTGTCCCTCAGGTTTAATTGTTAGATCCTTTTCTAGCTTTTGTCAGGAACCCTTCTTGTGTTGTTGTTCTGGAACCTATACCCTATCTTTTCTTTCTGTGCTCAGGTTTTTAGTTTATCGAGGACTGAAGTTCTTTTATTAGCAATTCAGCCCTATTGGTAAGTCTTCAATACTCGCTTCCATGTCTCTCTAACACTTTGTTCATTCAGTGTGTTTGTTTATTAGAGAATTTTGCCAGGTAATGCTGCCAGTCGGAGAGACACAAAGTGTCTTAGGTCATGGTCTCTAGAAGCAGAGAGTGAGGTGGGACTACTTCTTCTTTTTTTTTTGGTAAAGATTTTATTCATTTATTTGGCTGACAGAGATCACAAGTAGACAGAAAGGCAGGCAGAGAGAGAGAGAGAGAGAGGAGGAAGCAGGCTCCCCACTAAGCAGAGAGCCTGACGTGGGGCTCGATCCCAGGACCCTGGGATCATGACCTGAGCCGAAGGCAGAGGCCTCAACCCACTGAGCCACCCAGGTGCCCCGAGGTGGAACTTCTTATGCAGGCGATAAACTGAGGGAATGCTGGAAAGGGGGTGCACGTAACCAAGCTAGGTGGGGGGATGGAATGGAGGAGAGAGGGGGTGGTTGTCAAGGAACATTCCCTGAGGCACTGACTCATATATTGAGTCCTGAAGGGTAAGACAAGATGGTGGTGGAGAAGGAGGAAATTTCAGGTGGAAAGTGAGAGGATGGATGTTAGTGAACAGGGCTGCATTGTGATTTTTGTGTGCCCTAGGCATTTTTGTGTAAAATATTAAAAACTGTATTTTATGGACTGCATCAATATAAGTATATGTGGAATCCAGGTTGGATTATATTTGTTTATTTTTGTAGATTTTAAGAGTTTGAAACATTTTTCATGGGCCCCTAAAGTAACTAGGGTCTGTGCCTATTGTTCCTGTGGATATGGGGGCCCTGCTGGTGGAGATAGGAATATATGTTCAAGGCAGCCCTGACTACTTGGGTGCTGCCGGATGTTAAGTGTGCAGCCTTTTCTGTCTGCCTTTGCTCCCATCCCTGCCTCATTGCCTTCTCCTCCTCAAACCATGCTCTACTGAGACTGGGCTGGGTTGAATAGTGCCTCCCCTAAATCCGTCTCTACCTCAGAATGTGATTATTGAGAAATAGGTTCTTTGAGATATAATTAGTTAAGTTTAGGGGAAGATCCTGGATTGGGATGAGTCTCTCATCCAAGGACTGGTGTCCTTATAAGAAGAGACGACACAGAGGGAAGAAGGTGATGGGAAGATGGAGGCAGAGATTGGAGTGATGCAGCTACAAGCCAAAGAACACCAAGAAGCTGGGAGAGAGGTACAGAACAGATTCCTCCCTAGAGCACTGAGAGGGAACATGGTCCTGGTGACATCTTGCTGATGAATTTCTTAGCCTCCAGAATGGTAAGAGAATACATTTTCATTGTGTAAGGCACCCAATGTGTGGAACTTTGTTATGGCAGCCCTAGAAAACTAGTTTGTCCTGTCTCTGCAGAATGTCTCATCTGAATCTCAGGTGTCCCTGGTTGGGACTGTCCTGGTAGAGTGGAGCCCAGACACCTGCATTCTTTGCCTTTTCTTTTCTGAAGCAGCTGTTTCTTCTCTGCATTGACGGTTAGTCCCTCGATGCTGAAGAGCAAGCAGAGGAATGTTCCGGCACAAGAGATTGCTAAGGTGGTTTTACTTCCCCATGGTAGTTCCCTTCCTTCATTCATTGTGGCACATTTCTCATCAATGTAGTACTGGATGCTGGAATAAAATCTGGAAAAGCGTTTGCTTTGGGAGACAGGAGGAGGAGAGGGAGCTAGGTGCATTTATTGTTTAATATCTTTCTTTTATCACTGATTCAGCCATAAATGCCCTGCCCATAAAACTAGGGTTTTCTAGTCTTCCTGCCATTTGACAGCAACAACGACAAAAATTGCTGGAATATACACAAACTAGGTGGTTTTGGAGAGCAAGGTCCGCATCTTTTTCTTCTTAGTCTCAGCATCTGCTGCAGGGCCTGGGACATCATAATCTTCCAGTAAACATTTGCCGAATAAACTAATCTGTCATTGCACTGATGACTAAGGTGATTTAACTAGTCAGGGTCACTGGGTAGACAGTGATCACTGCATCACATACACACATTCTAAAGTTGCATCTTTGAACAGGACCATGACTTCTTAAGTGGGGGTATGTGAATGAATAGCTATGTTCTTCAAGTAGGACCTCCAAATAAGTTCTCAAGACCAAATACTCACCACTTACCTGTTAATACACATGATAAAGTTATATGCATTATATACTGCATTACCAGTACCAAACCGTAATTTTATAATTGCAAATTTTTGTTAGTGACTGAAAACTCTTCATTTTTGGTAGGTTTACTGGATATGGGAAGTAATTGTAATATTTACTGAGTGTTTACTGGGAACTAAGACTGTGCTAAGCACTATATATCCAGTATCTCACTTAATCAATGCAACCTATCTATGAGGTTGGTATTATCACCACTTTACTGGTAAGAAAACTGCTCTTAGACAGAATTATTAATTTGCCCCTAAGTGGCAGAGCTGGGATTCAGATGGTTGTTTTCATAACTGCCAAACACTCTGCTGGTCAAAGTCAAGCTTTAGTGTGCTAAAACTCATCTAGGGGGAGTTTGATAAAAATACAGATTCTTCGGTCTCATTCCTAGAGAATCAGCAGGTCTAAGGTAATCTAGGGAATCTATGTATTTCATTATCACGCCGGTGACCTGAATGCAAGTGGTCCATAAACCACACTTTGAGAGGCACTGTTCTATATATAAGATGTTAAATATGCAGTGTGATTTTATTTTTCTTTACTCTAATGTCATAGATGTAATATCATTTTCTCCCTTATGGATGCCCAGTTGTTCTAGCACCATTTATTATGATAGCCATTCTTTCCCTACTTCCTGTAGTTACATTTTTGCCATGAATCAAGTTTCTATATATAATGGGTTCTGATCATGACCTTCCTATTTTATTTTTTTCATATAATTCTTAATCATCATCCATTGAAAACATACTTTGAGAAAGTCCACTGTGGACCAAAGGGCAAGAAATCTTGGAAAACCCCATGGATCATTTTTTGACTCAATAGTAGATCCATAAAATTTAGAGATGCCCATTTACGAAGCAATGCTCAGTTTTTCCAGGGATCCTCATTTAAATCCACTGGACTACCCAGGGCAATTTCTGGTATTTGTCAAAATTTGTAGGAATTACTCTTTTTCCCTTCCAACTGTTGTTGCTTTCCTTCTCTAAATCCTCTTTTACCAAATCAGCAGACATTTTGGAAAGCAAGTCATCTTTATTAAGATATCTTACATTCAAATGTCATGAGGTAAGAAAGATGACAGATAGTATTCACTTCTCAGATTCTGCTTTTGAACGAACCTTTCCTGTCCCTGTAATTTGTGTTGCCTCAAATGGGGTGTCTGCCATAAATTCAGCATCACTGAATCCAATTTAAAAATGAGAAAAACAGCAGATTATATGTATTTGCCCATTGGAACAAAGCTGCCATTTAAATATGGCTTTATGCCAACAAATAATTTTGATGTATTGTCAGGCAAACTCTTAAAAACATCTTTCATTTTTATAATATATGATATAGTTTAAAAAGCACTTGCAATGAATTGTGGGTGGGGAAACTGAGGCATAGAGCTGTGAAATTATTTAACTAAAATCATCAAGGAAATTGTATAAACAACCAGAGATTCCACTGCTTTGCTTTTCAATGAGTTCTGAGGTTGGAGGTAATTACCCAGCTGGATTCCCAAGAAGGGCAAAAACTCTCTATTAGAAATGGTTTATGCAGATGGGAAGGGGGAAAAGAAAAAAAGGAGAGAAGGAAACAGACCATGAGACTCTTAATGAGAGAGAACAACATGAGGGTTGATGGAGGGAGGTGGGTAGGGGTTGGGCCAGATAGGGGATGGGGATTAAAGAGGGTACTTGTGATGAGCAATATGAGTATTGTATATAAGTGATGAATCATTCAATTTTACTCCGGAAACCAATATTCCACTGTATGTTCACTACCTAAATTTACATTAAAAAACAAACAAACAAACAAACAAACAAAAAATCAATTCATGCAACACCAGGTGTCCATTTACATCTGTAGTCATGGATAGTCCAGCAGTGACCCAGCTTGCCACAGGAAGTGTGGGGCTAAATGAAGGGTTGGCATCCAAATGATTACAGTTTGGCTGCCTCAAAATCTCAACACTGATACCTCAATAGTATAGAAAATGTTTTGTTTTTGTTTTGTCTTCCAGTAGAGGGGAGTGAGAAATTCAGACGAGGCTGTGCTATGTAGTAAGTATCCTTTCTTCATTTTCTGTTGGTGAAAAGCTCAATAACTAAGGGTTGAACAAGCTTCAGTTATTCTGCAGTTGGTCACATAACTCTTGGAACCTCAACTGGTGATTTAATTGATGATCACTTGGGGAGAAGCAAACGGGTTTGGAGACCTGAGACATCACCCAGAGCCACTGCACTAAGGGAAGAAGTTCACGGGCTTTCATCCTTCTGCACAGAGTCTAGTGTCTCTCTCTTTTGAGTATAATTAGCTGAACTTTTCCTTCAGGAGCCTGTGTGATTCTCCTAATAAGGTAGTGATGATGCTTATATTTTCTCTGTGCTAACGCAGTCATATTTTATTGTTAATTTGGAAATAAGGGTCATTATGTTGTTAATTGACGTTGATAGTTTCTCGGACAGCCACACCCCTGAGAGGCCAATGGACAGTGCTGGGGAAAAGGGTGGTGAGCCTTACCTGAAGGTGGACTAGAAGTTTCTCAAGCTTCCTTGATAATAAGATTGACCTGAGGTGTTGGCTCAATATTCAGATTTCCAGTTTTTTCCTTTGAGGATGCTGCTTCAGAGGGGTTGGGATACGTCCTCAGAATACGTATTTTCATGGCTATTTGACTGTTATAATTAAGATAGTATGGCAAACACCGCCCTAGGAAGTGTGCGATTTTGAAAGGGTGGTTCCAGTCAGTGGCCAGGGTCGGGGCGTGGGGGGTGGGTTTCCTAATTACCAAATATTTGCCATTGTTCCCATGGAGGTATTTTTCTCTTTCTTAGTTCTTTTCCAGCTTCTGTTCTGCACCTGCCACCAACTGCCATTCAGTCCCACTTGGGCAGGTTGTTCTTAGCTCAGATTCTCATGCTTTTCTATACCTCAGCCTAGAGTCTCCAGCCAATTTCAAATCATACCCATTCATACGTCGCAGTCACAGTGGTACCAGATGATTTGCTTTTCCATACCTATCTCAGCCTCTTCAAATCTTTTGCCTTTTTCATGCTCCATTTTTTTTTTTCATTTTTTGGGGTGGGAGTGAGGGGCAGAGGGAAAGGGAGAGGGAGAGACAGAATCTCAAGCAGGCTACATCCAGCACAGAACTCACCATAGGGCTCGATCTCACACCCTGATCCAAAATCAAGAATTGGTTCCTTCACCAACTGAGCCACTCAGGTGAGCGCACGTTCCATTTTCTGCATAGAATGCCTTCTCTCACTAGTTTACCCTCTGCACTTCTGTTTCTTCTTCAAGAATTCTGACGTTACTTCCTTAGGAGTCTTGCTGAGCTTCCTTAGGTAGAGTTAATTCTTGTCTCTGTGTTCTCATGGCACATTGGATTTCTCTTACCTGTAACATGTGTTCAGTTATAATGATCTGTTAACTTGTCTTTCTCTCTCAGTAGGCAGCTTGGAGAGGGACAGTGTCTTCATATTTGTATTCCAGTGTCTAGCAGAGTGCCAGGTACATAGTAGGAATTTTATAAGTATTTGCTGAGTGAACTTTAGACTTTAATAATTATATATTAAATGATTATTATCAAATAAAAAGGATATGGATTAGTTTATATAAGTCCAGATGTTCATTTGTTCATTCTCCATTTATTCAGACAGTATCTGTTGGACCTCTAGTGTAAGCTAAGCACAAGTGATTCAGTGATAAGCTAAAAATACACATCATCCTTGCCTTCACAGAGCTTTGAGGTGAGAGAAATCTATTAATACAATAATTATGAAATGAATAGATGATCTGTTACAGTGAAAAATACCAAGGATAGACATATGGGGGCAATGAAAGAACATAATGTGGGGGTTGGGGGTAAAAACTTCTCTAAGTGCTGGGATGAAAAGGAATTATCTAGAGAGGAAGCAGAGGGAAGAACCTTCTAGGGTCGGGAAAAAAGACTGTTAAAGGCCTTTGGGTAGGAGAGAGTATGGCAAGAAGAAGAGACTAAAAGATGGATGGTGTGTATGGAGCAGAGAGAGCAAATGGACCCACGGCCTGAGAAAAGGCTGTCACCTAGAGGTTAAGAGTTTTCATCAGCCATATTAAGAAGTTGTATCTTTATTCTAAATGCAGCGGGAAATCAGTGAAAATAAACCTGAGTAGTTTGGCATGTGTGTAATTGCAGTTTTGTAGGGATTTATACCTATCAAACGATGAATCGCTTTACTGTTTATTTTTGTTTTGACCATGCAGACTACTTCAGGACAGGAATCAGGTCTTACATTTCTTAGTGTTTCCAGCCTCTAGCACCAGAAAATAAATAGAGTGGGAGACCAAGAGATGTGTGTTTCTTATTTTATTTCACATTTTTAAAGAGTGAAGCTTTTTTGTAAACACACTTAGAAAGAAACTTAGTTAACTAGACCCACTGGATAGCTTAAAATGACGTAACATTTTGTGTTTAAATTGTGAGAAACATGTTTGATATGGTGAATGGACAGCCGGTTACCCACTACAGTCTTAATCCACAAAGACCGTTTTGTAAGTGCTTGGGAAACTAGTCAGCATTAAGTTTGAGAAGAACTGGTTTCCCTTGCTTGATAAAGTTATTTTATCACTGATGATGCTTGGGGTTTTGCCATTCAGAATCAATACTAGAGCTGTAATGATTCTTTGGACTTTAAGAGCCCTTTTTGAAAATGTAGATAAATACCTAATGGGGATTACAAGGTCTGTTAATATTTGTCAACTGACATCTTTGGGATATTTTGATGGAGACTTAAATATAAAGGAAATTATGTACTGGGGGAGAGCAGGGCATCAATGATGTGGAAGTGAAGGCTACCTCCTCAGTTTTGCTCTGTTGTCGCCTCTAGAAACGAAAGTCATTTTGTGAATGATGGCGGTGATTGTGTTACTGACTGAAACTCAGTCTGTCTGGATGTTGGTTTCACAGTAAAACAAAGAGTACTTTTCTTCCTAATCTTTAGGACACTGTGAGATTTAATGATATTAGTGAGGAAAAGGCGATGGACTTTGGGAGATTAAGTTGCTCTGTCATACAAGCTGAGCTGTTGGCATGATCTACCCAGAGCCTTTGTGATTCAATGGAGTTCTCAAATCAATTTAGAAACAAGTTCTTTCTGTAAGGCCAGGATTTCATTAGCACATCACTACTAATATTAGGTGTACTTTCTCAAATTTTTTCCAGACTTCTTTATTTGCCCCATTGCTCAATTAATTTCTAGTTGCTGGAGGGGACTCGAATGAGAAAGGAAACCTTTGTTGATGTTTTGGGACAAGAGTGGTTTTTCCAGAATATTCCATGATGATTTGAAAAATTAAGAACTCTGCATGACAGGGACACATTTCCACCACACACATCCATTGAGACTTTTCTTATTTCCCTCTAGGGCTTTCTCCACTCTGCCCTGTGGATTTCTACAACATCATTTTCATGTTTGGCAGTTGTTTCCCATTAAATGAATTACGACTCTTGCAAATCTTGAATTAAAGATATTTTTAAATGAATAAAGCCATTCTCTTATTAAATGTAACTGCTTTATTTTCCTCACATATTTACAGGAGATGCCATAGATCTTATTTGGAGTTTTAATAAATTTTTAAGTATCACCATCGGGAATAAGGTTCTGATTACTCAAGCAACCATGCTAACCAAAAATGGACCCACCCTTTAATTTTTTTTACCTTTTCCTCTGAGAGATGTTCATCTCAGGTCCTAATTTGCCCAATAAGTCTGAGGCAGCGATTAGCAAACTAAAGGCCAAATCTGGCCAGCAGCCTTTTTCTGTAGACAAATTTTTATTGGAACATAGCCATGATGATCTATTAAGTACTGTCTATGACTGTTTTTGTATTACAACTGAGCACAGTTGAGCAGTTACAACAGAGAACGCATGACCTGTAATGCTGAAAACATTTATTACCTTACAGAAAAAGTTTGCTGACCTCAGTCTAAGATAATGTTTCTATATATTCTTTGACCATCGGTTATGCTAGGCACTCCCTGAAAGCAAAGACCAAACACGATTTCCTTGTATCTTTAGTGCCTTTCACACTGTCCTGTTAGAAAGAAGTGCTTAAGTCCAGAATGTATGAAAGTAACCTAATCCAGCTGTATAAATAATCATGCTTCCCCCCACCTCAACCTTAAAGTCTATGGGAAAGAACTACTGAAAACCAGGCATAGGGTGATTTTCTACTAGGACAGTGCTGGGTTGACTTTCAGGAAGATCTGTATCAATTACTCTGATCTTGGTGTGTTGAACAGGGTTGCTTCTGTTCTCAGTTCAGCCAGTCAGGCATGAAAGACAGGGATGTTGGGGAGGGACCAATGCAACTTTTGCTGTCCCAAGAGAACTGGGGCAAAGGTATTTATGAGGATATCCCAGTGTCCATGTGCTGGGTAGCATGGTCAAGGAATAGCTAAACTGATGTCTTGGGTTCTTTGTATTTGCCAAACCATTTGCCCCAGCAGGCAAATCCTGTCTTAACATTTGCTACTGTGTGAAAAAGGAGATGTTAGGGAGGCAAAAGTACCCTGTTTTCAGTACTCTTTCTTGCTTTGTTTCAGTGCTCTTGTTGACCTTCCCTATATATGTAAATGTAGATTAGTTTAGTTTTTGTAAAAAAATTTATAGGTCTAATACCTTGCTTGAATAGGCATTGGAAAGGGCCCAGGAAAATACTCTTGGCCGGTTTCCTTAATAACCAAGCCAGAGGTGGCAATTACATAGGAAGTTTATTACCACTCTGGCCCTTCTCACCCTTCTACTGTCAGACATCACTAATAGAACCCTGTATTCTTTCCGACAGAGACAGCCTCCAAATCCTTCCTAAAATGTTCCAAGTAACTGCCACCAATTAGTCAGAATTGGCCCACGAGATGAAACCTTACTTGCCAAAGCTAGTTTTGCATATTTCTAGGTGCGAGAAATTTATTCCACCTTTTATTTCTTCCTTAGCTCCTCATGCGAAACGGATCCAGGCCCCAAAGGCAGGAACAGGGAAGGACTGGCAAAGCAAGGCATTTTCAGCAGAATGCTGAGCATAAATAAAGATGTGAGGTGTCCAGCTGGAGTAAAGTAAAGTTCGCATTGGGAAGACACACCAAGTGAACATGGAATAAGGAAGAGCTAGATTAAGGTAAGCATTGGCATCTAGGCTAAGACATTTCAATGTGATTTGAAAAGTCAGTGCTCCTGAAGGCTGGTAAGAGTCTTAGGGTTCTCCAGAGAAACAGAACCAATAGTATAGGATACACACACAGACACACAGACACACAGACACGCAGACACACAGACACACACACACAGAGGGGTAAGTGTGGGCATTTGTTTTAAGGAGTCGGTTCTTGTGAGTGTGGAAGTTGGCAAGTTCAAAAGTTGCAGGGCAGGTGATCAGGCTGGAAATTTCAGCAGGAGATGATGTTGCAGTCTTGAATCTTAAGGCAATCCAGAGGCAGAATTCTTTCCTTGGAGGACCTCAGTCTTTTCTCTCAAGTCCTTCACCAGATTGGATGAAGCTCACCCACATTGTGGAGGGTCCGATCATTTGCTTTGCTCAAGGCTTACTGATTTAAATTTCAATCACATCTAACAACATGAAATTTATTTAAGTGAAACAGAGTTGATGAAAAGAAAACTGTTAAATAAATATTGTATGCAGATGGTATAGGGATATATCAAGTATATATGTACTAAAATGGCTGAGGTCAGAGAATGGTAAGCCACATAATCACTATACTCTTGTCACAAGGAAATGTCATAAGGAAATGGGCTGTTAAGGAGATTAATTCTGCTGCCTTGAACAAAGGCGATGGACAGAAAATATTCACTAATAACTATTTGCCGAATTTCCCAAATGTAATTGTTCCAGTCTGCTTTTTTTTTTTTTTTTAATTTTTTTATTTTGATAAACATATAATGTATTTTTATCCCCAGGGGTACAGGTCTGTGAATCGTCTGGTTTACACATTTCACAGCACTCATCATAGCCCATACCCTCCCCAATGTCCATTTCCCCACCACCCTCTCCCGTCCCCCTTCCCCCCCGCAACCCTCAGTCTGTTTCTTGAGATTGAGTCTTTTATGGTTTGTCTCCCTCCCAATCCCATCTTTTCATTTTTTCTTTTCTTACCTCCCCCCAAATCCCCCCACCTTGCATCTCCACTTCCTCATATCAAAGAGATCATATGATAGTTGTCTTTCTCCGATTGACTTATTTCGCTAAGCATGATACCCTCTAGTTCCATCCACGTCATCGCAAATGGCAAGATTTCATGTCTTTTGATGGCTGCATAGTATTCCATTGTGTATATATACCACATCTTCTTTATCCATTCATCTGTTGATGGACATCTAGGCGCTTTCCACAGTTTGGCTATTGTGGACATTGCTGCTATAAACATTCGGGTGCACGTGCCCCTTCGGAGCACCACGTTTGTATCTTTAGGATATATACCCAGGAGTGCAATTGCTGGGTCGTAGGGTAGCTCTATTTTCAGTTTTTTGAGGAACCTCCACACTGTTTTCCAGAGTGGTTGCACCAGCTTGCATTCCCACCAACAGTGTAGGAGGGTTCCCCTCTCTCCGCATCCTCGCCAGCATCTGTCATTTCTTGACTTGTTAATTTTAGCCATTCTGACTGGTGTGAGGTGGTATCTCATTGTGGTTTTGATTTGTATTTCCCTGATGCCGAGTGATGTGGAGCATTTTTTCATGTGTCTGTTGGCCATCTGGATGTCTTCCTTGCAGAAATGTCTGTTCATGTCCTCTGCCCATTTCTTGACTGGATTATTTGTTCTTTGGGTATTGAGTTTGATAAGCTCTTTATAGATTTTGGATACGAGCCCTTTATCTGATATGTCATTTGCAAATATCTTCTCCCATTCTGTCAGTTGTCTTTTGGTTTTGTTAACTGTTTCCTTTGCTGTGCAAAAGCTTTTGATCTTGATGAAATCCCAATAGTTCATTTTTGCCCTTGCTTCTGTTGCCTTTGGCGATGTTCCTAGGAAGAAGTTGCTGCGGTTGAGGTCAAAGAGGTTGCTGCCTGCATTGTCCTCAAGGATTTTGATAGATTCCTTTCGCACATTGAGGTCCTTCATCCACTTTGAGTCTATTTTCGTGTGTGGTGTAAGGAAATAGTCCAATTTCATTTTTCTGCATGTGGCTGTCCAATTTTCCCAGCACCATTTGTTGAAGAGGCTGTCTTTTTTCCATTGGATATTCTTTCCTGCTTTGTCAAAGATTAGTTGACCATAGAGTTGAGGGTCTATTTCTGGGCTCTCTATTCTGTTCCATTGGTCTATATGTCTGTTTTTGTGCCAGTACCATACTGTCTTGATGATGACAGCTTTGTAATAGAGCTTGAAGTCTGGAATTGTGATGCCACCGACTTTGGCTTTCTTTTTCAATATTCCTTTGGCTATTCGAGGTCTTTTCTGGTTCCATATAAATTTTAGGATTATTTGTTCTATTTCTTTAAAAAAAATGGATGGGATTTTGATAGGGATTGCATTAAATGTGTAGATTGCTTTAGGTAGAATAGACATTTTCACAATATTTGTTCTTCCAATCCATGAGCATGGAATATTTTTCCATTTCTTTGTGTCTTCCTCAATTTCTTTCATGAGTACTTTATAGTTTTCTGAGTATAGATTCTTTGCCTCTTTGGTTAGATTTATTCCTAGGTATCTTATGGTTTTGGGTACGATTGTAAATGGGACTGACTCCTCAATTTCTCTTTCTTCTGTCTTGTTGTTAGTGTAAAGAAATGCGACTGATTTCTGTGCATTGACTTTATATCCTGACACTTTACTGAATTCCTGTATAAGTTCTAGCAGTTTTGGAGTGGAGCCTTTTGGGTTTTCCACATATAGTATCATATCATCTGCAAAGAGTGATAGTTTGACTTCTTCTTTGCCGATTTGGATGCCTTTAATTTCTTTTTGTTGTCTGATTGCTGAGGCTAGGACTTCTAGGACTATATTGAACAGCAGTGGTGATAACGGACATCCCTGCCGTGTTCCTGACCTTAGCGGAAAAGCTTTCAGTTTTTCTCCATTGAGAATGATATTTGCGGTGGGTTTTTCATAGATGGCTTTGATAATATTGAGGTATGTGCCTTCTATCCCTACACTTTGAAGAGTTTTAATCAGGAAGGGATGCTGCACTTTGTCAAACGCTTTTTCAGCATCTATTGAGAGTATCATATGGTTCTTACTCTTTCTTTTATTAATGTATTGTATCACATTGATGGATTTGCGGATGTTGAACCAACCTTGCAGCCCTGGAATAAATCCCACTTGGTCGTGGTGAATAATCCTTTTAATGTACTGTTGGATCCTATTGGCCAGTATTTTGGTGAGAATTTTCGCATCTGTGTTCATCAAGGATATTGGTCTGTAATTCTCTTTTTTGGTGGGATCCTTGTCTGGTTTTGGGATCAAGGTGATGCTGGCGTCATAGAATGAGTTTGGAAGTTTTCCTTCCATTTCTATTTTTTGGAACAGTTTCAGGAGAATAGGAATTAATTCTTCTTTAAATGTTTGGTAGAATTCCCCTGGGAAGCCGTCTGGTCCTGGACTTTTGTTTGTTTGGAGATTTTTGATGACTGTTTCAATCTCCTTACTGGTTATGGGTCTGTTCAGGTTATCTATTTCTTCCTGGTTCAGTTGTGGTAGTTTATATGTCTCTAGAAATGTTTCCATTTCTTCCAGGTTGTCAAATTTGTTGCCATAGAGTTGCTCGTAGTATGTTCTTATAATTGTTTGTATTTCTTTGTTGTTGGTTGTGATCTCTCCTCTTTCATTCATGATTTTATTTATTTGCGTCCTTTCTCTTTTCTTTTTGATAAGTCTGGCCAGGGGCTTATCAATCTTATTAATTCTTTCAAAGAACCAGCTCCTAGTTTTGTTGATTTGTTCTATTGTTTTTTTAGTTTCTATTTCATTGATTTCTGCTCTGATCTTTATGATTTCTCTTCTCCTGCTGGGTTTAGGCTTTCTTTGTTGTTCTCTCTCCAGCTCCTTTAGGTGTAGGGTTAGGTTGTGTATTTGAGACCTTTCTTGTTTCTTGAGAAAGGCTTGCACTGCTATATATTTTCCTCTCAGGACTGCCTTTGTTGTGTCCCACAGATTTTGAACTGTTGTGTTTTCATTATCATTTGTTTCCATGAATTTTTTCAATTCTTCTTTAATTTCCTGGTTGACCCATTCATTTTTTAGAAGGATGCTGTTTAGTCTCCATGTATTTGCGTTCTTTCCAAATTTCCTCTTGTGATTGAGTTCAAGCTTCAGAGCATTGTGGTCTGAAAATATGCAGGGAATGATCTCGATCTTTTGGTACCGATTGAGACCTGATTTATGACCCAGGATGTGGTCTATTCTGGAGAATGTTCCATGTGCACTAGAGAAGAATGTATATTCTGTTGCTTTGGGATGGAATGTTCTGAAGATATCTGTGATGTCCATCTGGTCCAGTGTGTCATTTAAGGCCTTTATTTCCTTGTTGATCTTTTGCTTAGATGATCTGTCCATTTCAGTGAGGGGAGTGTTAAAGTCCCCTGCTATTATTGTATTACTGTCGATGTATTTCTTTGATTTTGTTATTAATTGGTTTATATAGTTGGCTGCTCCCATGTTAGGGGCATAGATATTTAAGATTGTTAGATCTTCTTGTTGGACAGACCCTTTGAGTATGATATAGTGTCCTTCCTCATCTCTTATTATAGTCTTTGGCTTAAAATCTAATTGATCTGATATAAGGATTGCCACCCCAGCTTTCTTCTGATGTCCATTAGCATGGTACATTGTTTTCCACCCCCTCACTTTAAATCTGGAGGTGTCTTCGGGTCTAAAATGAGTTTCTTGTAGGCAGCATATTGATAGGTTTTGTTTTTTTATCCATTCTGATACCCTGTGTCTTTTGATTGGGGCATTTAGCCCATTAACATTCAGGGTAACTATTGAGAGATATGAATTTAGTGCCATTGTATTGCCTGTAAGGTGATTGTTACTGTATATTGTTTCTGTTTCTTTCTGATCTACTACTTTTAGGGTCTCTCTTTGCTTAGAGGACCCCTTTCAATATTTCCTGTAGAGCTGGTTTGGTGTTTGCAAATTCTTTCAGCTTTTGTTTGTCCTGGAAGCTCTTTATCTCTCCTTCTATTTTCAATGATAGCCTAGCCGGATATAGTATTCTTGGCTGCATGTTTTTCTCGTTTAGTGCTCTGAATATATCATGCCAGTTCTTTCTGGCCTGCCAGGTCTCTGTGGATAGGTCCGCTGCCAATCTAATGTTTTTACCCTTGTATGTTACAGACTTCTTTTCCCGGGCTGCTTTCAGGATTTTCTCTTTGTCGCTAAGACTTGTAAATTTTACTATCAGGTGACGAGGTGTGGACCTATTTTTATTGATTTTGAGGGGCGTTCTTAGCATCTCCTGGATTTTGATGTTTGTTCCCTTTGCCATATTAGGGAAATTCTCTCCAATAATTGTCTCCAATATACCTTCTGCTCCCCTCTCTCTTTCTTCTTCTTCTGTAATCCCAATTATTCTAATGTTGTGTCGTCTTATGGTGTCACTTATCTCTCGAATCCTCTCCTCGTGTTCCAGTATTTGTTTGTCTCTCTTTTGCTCAGCTTCTTTGTTCTCTGTCATTTGGTCTTCTATGTCACTAATTCTTTCTTCTGCCTCATTTATCCTGGCAGTGAGAGCTTCCATTTTTGATTGCACCTCATTAATAGCTTTTTTGATTTCAACTTGGTTAGATTTTAGTTCTTTTATTTCTCCAGAAAGGGCTTTTATCTCTCCGGAGAGGGTTTCTCTAATATCTTCTATGCCTTTTTCGAGCCCGGCTAGAACCTTGAGAATTGTCATTCTGAACTCTAGATCTGTCATGCTACCTATGTCTGTATTGATTAGGTCTCCAGCCTTCGGTACGGCCTCTTGTTCTTTTTTTTGAGGTGAGTTTTTCCGCCTTGTCATTTTGTCCAGGTAGGATTTGCTTTCTCCTGCTGTGGAATTCCGCTGTTCTTGATGACTGAAGTTGGTTTTGGATCGGTTTCTTGTTGATCTTCTGGGGGGAGGGGCCTGTTGTAGTGATTCTCAAGTGTCCTTGCCGCAGGCGGAATTGCACCGCCCTTGCCAGGGGCCGGGCTAAGGAATCTGCTCGGGTTTGCTTTCGGGAGCTTTTGTTCACTGAGCGCTTTCCGTAGAGTTCCGGAGGACGGGAATGAAGATGGCGGCCTCCCAATCTCTCGGCCCGGAGGAGCCGAGAGCTTGGGGTTCCGCTCCTCAGTGCGCTCTCAGAGCAAAGCGCCCAACAGCCCCGCCTCCCTGGCTTGCGGTCGCGCCTCGAGGAAAGCAGTCAATTGTTGGAGCTGGAGAACAGCGCCGGGTCGCTTTTGTCTCCGTGGCCTCCGGCCGCACTCCGAGCCCACCCAGCCTGCGACCGGCACAAGGTAACCCTGGGCTTAGAGCTCACTCCTCGGCTTTGTCGCTATAGCCGGCTTCCCCGCTCTAATACCTGCGAGCTCTGCGGCACTCAGACACCCCCAGTCCTTCTGTGACCCCGCGGGTCCTGGGGTTATGCTGACCCCGCCTGGGTTTCCCCCCAGTTTAGCCTCTGGAGCGATGTCTCCCAGTGGAGCCGACTTTTAAAAGTCCCGATTTTGTGCTCCGTCACTCCGCCACTTGCCGGGTGCCGGCCCCTCCCCCCGGGGTCTATCTTCCCGTCGCTTTGGATTCACTTCTCCGCAGGTCCTACCTTTCAGAAAGTGATCGATTTTCTGTTTCTGGGATTGTTGCTCTTCTTCTCTTCGATTTCCCGTTGGATTTGTAGGTGTTCACAATGGTTAGATAAGCTATCTAGCTGATCTCCTGCTACCCGATGTCGTCTCAGCCTGCTACTTCTCCGCCATCTTGACTCCTCCTCCTCCAGTCTGCTTTTTTAAAAAGGAGTTGTTTATACTTTTTTTTCCCACCTAACGAACAGAAGTTTTAAATTTTATGTAATGTTAGTAATTGGGTCCTTTGCTTCATGATTTCTTAAAAGGAATTTTAGCTTAGAAAGTCATCCTGGTTTTTGTTTTTGTTTTTTTCTTTTAAGATTTTATTTATTTATTTATTTATTTATTTATTTTTTGAAAGAGAGAGAGTGGAGGGAGAGGGAAAAGCAGGCTCCCTGCTCAATACAGGGCTTGATCCTAGGACCCCGGGATCATAATCTGAACCACTCAGGCGCCCCTCATCCTGGGTCTTAAATTCACGAGTCTAACACCTTGAGTGGGCATTTGGATAAAGATATTTTCAAGCATTTAACTTTTTTTTTAATAAAGATTTTATTTATTTATTTGAGAGAGAGAGAGAGAGATCACAAGTAGGCAAAGAGGCAGGCAGAGACAGAGGGGGACACAGGCTCCATGCTGGGCAGAAAGCCCAACTCGGGGCTTGATCCCAAGACCCTGAAACCATGACCCGAGCTGAAGGCAGAGGCTTAACCCATAGGCACCCCTAAATATTTAACTTTTTGATGTATCTGAGACGTATTTTGTTATACACATGAGGGATGCATCTAGACTGATTTTATTTTCCTTAAATTTCTACTCAGTTATTCCTGTATGAGTTCCTTTCTGGTGATGTCATTTTTATTTTCTAGAAAATTCTTACATGGATCCAAATCAATTTCTGGACTAGCTCCAGTCTGTGTTCTGTATCTATACATTGTTTGTTTTTCCAGTAGTTAATTATTTTAGTGATATGGCCTTATATTTAAATATTTAGTGTAGTTAGTCGCATCTCATGTTTTCTTCAAAATTTGCTGTGATAAACTTATTTTTCTCCTAAAAACATCAGGATCTAGTCAGATTCTCCAGAAGTTTCATAGAATGTTAATTGGATTTTGTGTAAATCATTATGAGGGTTATAATGAATTCATGTATAATTCATATATGTATGAATTTATGCACATTTTCAATCAACTTTTGATGTTTGTGACTATAGAGCACAGATAAGATTAGAGTCAATGAATTAATCTAAAATAATAATGAAGACATTTTATCCCCATTGCCTCCTTCACTTGAGCAATTTAGATGTATAAATAGCCAAATTGAATTTAATTCCCTTCATTTTTACACCTGTATGTCTGGCCTAGGTGTAATATAAAAATCAAGGATCCAAAGACTGGCCTCAGAGAACAGAATAAAAGAAACAATGATAAACATTGTCAGTGAAAGAATTTAGAAACTCTTGAAGGGTAGTTCACATTTCAACTTTTTTAAAAAAAAATTTATTTTATTTATTATTTTTTTAAAATTTCTTTTCAGCGTAACAATATTCATTGTTTTTGCACCACACCCAGTGCTCCATGCAATATGTGCCCTCCTTAATACCCACCACCTGGCTCCCCCAACCTCCCACCCCCCGCCCCTTCAAAACCCTCAGGTTGTTTTTCAGAGTCCATAGTCTCTCATGGTTCACCTCCCCTTCCAATTTCCCTCAACTCCCTTCTCCTCTCCATCTCCCCATGTCCTCCATGTTATTTGTTCTGCTCCAAAAATAAGTGAAACCATATGATAATTGACTCTCTCTGCTTGACTTATTTCATTCAGCATAATCTCTTCCAGTCCTGTCCATGTTGCTACAAAAGTTGGATATTCATCCTTTCTGATGGAGACATAATACTCCATAGTGTATATGGACCACATCTTCCTTATCCATTCGTCCGTTGAAGGGCATCTTGGTTCTTTCCACAGTTTGGCGACCATGGCCATTGCTGCTATAAACATTGGAGTACAGATGGCCCTTCTTTTCACTACATCTGTATCTTTGGGGTAAATACCCAGTAGTGCAATTGCAGGATCATAGGGAAGCTCTATTTTTAATTTCTTGAGGAATCTCCACACTGTTCTCCAAAGTGGCTGCACCAACTTGCATTCCCACCAACAGTGTAAGAGGGTTCCCCTTTCTCCACATCCTCTCCAACACTTGTTGTTTCCTGTCTTGTTGATTTTGGCCATTCTAACTGGTGTAAGCTGGTATCTCAATGTGGTTTTAATTTGAATTTCCCTAATGGCTAGTGATGATGAACATTTTTTCATGTGTCTGATAGCCATTTCAACTTTTAACTTTGACTGCAATTTCCCAGGACTTCAAATGGAAACCCATGATCCCTTCTGCAAGGATCTTCACCTGGAGTGTTTTAAAATTTCTTTTTCTCATTTTCTTTGCCCTTCTCGTGCTGGTAGTATCTGCACAGCTTGTTCTCCTGGCTCTGGCTAATTCTTGGTCCTCTGACAGCAGAAAGCAGTGATCAGACAGGTTGAATGATTCAATGGAAATGTAATCTGATCTGATCTTAGCCACATGTAAGAAGCAACCTGCTGTGAACCGGAATTGTAATGCTAGGAATTATCTGATTCCTGCAGCCCTCTCTTCTTTCTCTGCCCTGGTGAATGATGGCTAAGGAAATTTAAAGCATGTAAAACATGGTAAATGTCGATTTGTTGACTTGGCCATTGAACCGGACATCTTGCCTTCTTGCAGGTGAAACTAAAGATCACAATTTCTAGATTTTATTTATAAGGGCAAAGCATTGAAGTGCTTCTCGATTCAGGGATGTCTTCTTTTCCTTTAACTATACTTCCAGCGTTGGGGCCAAGTACAAAAGCAAAGCAAAACAGCAACCAAAAAGCAAAGGAATCTCCTTTGCACACCTGAGCTGCAAAGAGGGACAACCTGCAGAACAGAGTTGACATGATGTGATGGTTCAGTTCCTGGATATAAAGGAAAGGAATCCTCTGCCACTGGCTAAGGAAGGCCAGTTACAAAGCAGGAAAACCAAGAACTGGTAGAAGAAAGTAGAGAAACTTACAGGAGAGAGAAAAACTGTACATAAAATTAAAAGAAACAGAAAACACAGCTGTTACACTGCTGGCCCCCAGTGATCACCTCTGCCTATATTTGCCCTTGTGGAGTCCTTGCTCTTTGAACTGGAGTAGGGCCCGTGACATTCTTACTGACTAGAGGTGGCTGTGTGATGCCGTGCCCTTTCTTGTGTCTATACGGGAAACCTTAAGATGCTCTGCTTCTGGGTTCTGAGCCCTGACCTGCTTTATAAGGACTCTGATGGAGCTTTGTGGAGAGGCCATAGGAGAAAAGACCAGCCATTCAGTGCCCAGCCAAGCCCAGGCCCCTGACCATCAGCTGAATGAATCCACAGAGTGACCATTGGCAAGATCAACAGAAGAGTTACCTGGCTAAGCCCAGCCCAGACTGCAGAAGTGTGAGGAAATAAAATGGCCATTGTTTTAAGCCAGGAGGTTTTGGGCTTGTTTGTTCTATCACAAAACATAACAATTGGTATGATAATGGAGAGGAAGCATCAAGGACCAAGCCCAGGGTCTCTGCTGTCTGGGACAGCCTGGTGTGGAGGGAAGATGCAGGCCTAGGACCACAACAAGCTCGGATCATAGCCTCACTTTTTAGCTTTTTGCTCTTTGAACTGGGGCAAGTTATCTAGTCTTTTGGGGCCCCAGTTCCGTTTTCTGTAAAATGAGAAAAATATTTCTTCCCTCACAGGAGAGTTAAGAAATGAAATGAGTGAAGGTGTGGGGGACATATTAAGTACCCACCAGACAGGAGTTCTGTTCCATTTCCTCCTTACGGTTCCTTCCCCCACTCCCCCACCCCCCACTAAGGGCTGACCTAAACTACATTGACTCTTTTGTGTGTGTGTGTGTGTGTGTGTGTGTGTGTGTGTGTGTGTGTTACGTTAATCACCATAAAATACATTAGTTTTTGCTGCAGTGTTCCAAGATTCACTATGTACAACACCCAGTTCTCCATGCAATATGTGCCCTCCTTAATACCCACCACCAGGCTCACCCATCCTCCCAACCCCCTCCTCTCTAAAATTCTCAGTTTGTTTCTTGGCGTCCACAATCTCTCATGCTTCGTCTCCCCCTCCGATTTCCCCTACTTTACTTTTCTTTCCTTCTAATGTCTTCCATGTTATTCCTTATGCTCCACAAGTAAGTGAAACCTTATGATAATTGACTCTCTCTGCTTGACTTATTTCACTCAGCATAATCTCCTCCAGTCCTGTCCATGTTGATACAAAAGTTGGGTATTCATCCTTTCTGATGGAGGCATAATACTCCATTGTATATATGGACCATATCTTCTTTATCCATTTGTCTGTTGACGGGCATCTCAGCTCTTTCCATAGTTTGGCTATTGTGGACATCACTGCTATGAACATTGGGGTACATATGGCCCTTCATTTCACTACATCTGTATCTTTCAGGTAAAAGCACAGTAGTGCAATTGCCAGCTCACAGGGTAACCCTATTTTTAATTTTTTGAGGCATCTCTACACTGTTTTCCAAAGTGGCTGCACCAACTTGCATTCCCACCAATAGTGTAAGAGGGTTCCCCTTTCTCCACATCTTCTCCAACATTTGTTGTTTCCTGCCTTGTTAATCTTGGACATTTTAACTGGTGTAAGGTGACATCTCAATGTGGTTTTGATTTGAATTTCCCTGATGGCTAATGATGATGAACATTTTTTCATGGGTCTGCTAGCCATTTGTATGTCTTCATTGGAGAAGTGTCTGTTCATGTCTTCTGCTCATTTTTTGATATGATTATCTGTTTTTCGGGGGTTGAGTTTGAGAAGTTCTTTATAGATCTTGGATATCAGCCCTTTGTCTGTAGTGTCATTTGCGAATATCTTCTCGCATTCTATGGTTGCCTCTTTGTTTTGTTGACTGTTTCCTTTGCTATGCAGAAGCTTGTTATCTTGATGAAGTCCCAAAAGTTCATAATCACTCTTGTTTCCTTTGCCTTTGGAGACATGTCTTGAAAGAAGTTGCCGTGGCCAATGTAGAAGAGGTTACTGCCTATGTTCTCCTCTAGGATTTTGATTGATGGTCTGACATTGAGGTCTTTCATCGGTTTTGAGTATATCTTTTTGTATGGTGTAAGAGAATGGTTGAGTTTCATTCTTCTATACATAGCTGTCCAATTTTCCCAGCACCATTTACTGAAGAGACTGTCTTTTTGGATATTTTTTCCTACTTTGTCGAAGATTTGACCATAGAATTGAGGGTCATTATCTGAGCATTCTACTCTGTTCCACTGGTCTATGTGTCTGTTTTTGTGCCAGTACCATGTTGTCTCAGTGATCACAGCTTTGTAATAAAACCTTGAAATCAGGCAACGTGATACCCCCAGCCTTTTCTTTTTCAACATTTCCTTAGTGATTCGGGTTTTTTTCTGGTTCCATACAAATTTTAGGATGGTTTGTTCTAGCGCTTTGAAAAATTCTGGTGGAATTTTGATCAGGATGGCATTGAAAGTATAGATTGCTCTGGGCAGCATAAACATTTTAACAATGTTTATTCTTCTGATCCATGAACATAGAATGCTTTCCCATCTTTTGTGTCTTCTTCAGTTTCTTTCATGAGTGTTCTGTAGTTCCTTGAGTATAGATCCTTTACCTCTTTGGTTAGGTTTATTCCAAGGTATTTTATGGTTTTTGGTGCCATTGTAAATGGAATCGATTCTCTAATTGCACTTCCTACATTTTCATTGTTAGTGTATAAGCAAGCAGCTGATTTCTGTGCATTGATTTTGCATCCTGCCACATTATTGAATTGCTGTATGAGTTCTAATAATTTAGGGGTGAAGTAATTTGGGTTTTCCACATAAAGTATCATGTCATCTGCAAAGAGAGAGAGTTTTATTTCTTCTTTGCCAATTTCAATTCTTTTTATTTCTTTTCATTGTCTGATTGCTGTTGCTAGGAATTCTAGTTCTATGTTGAACAACAGTGGTGAGAGTGGGCATCTTTGTTGTATTCTCGATCTCAGTGGGAAGGCTCTCAGCTTTTCCCCATGAAGAACGGTATTTGCTGGGGCGCCTGGGTGGCTCAGTGGGTTAAAGCCTCTGCCTTTGGCTCAGGTCATGATCCCAGGGTCCTGGGATCCAGCCCCGCATCGGGCTCTCTGCTCGGCAGGGAGCCTGTTTCCCCCCTCTCTCTCTGCCTGCCTCTCTGCCTACTTGTGATTTCTGTCTGTCAAATAAATAACATCTTAAAAAAAAAAAAAGAATGATATTTGCTGTGGGTTTCTCATAGATGGATTTTATGAAGTTGAGCAATGGTCCTTCTATCCCTATATTTTGAAGAGTTTTAATCAGGAAATGATACTGTCTTTTGTCAAATGCTTTTTCTGCATCAATTGAGAGGACCATGTGATTCCTCTCTCTTCTCTTACTGATTTGTTCCATTACATTGATTGATTTGTGAAAGCTGAACTACCCTTTCATGAGGATGCAAGGGTGCTACATTAACTTAAGGGTAGTCCTGTGCCCTGTTAAAGAGCATTCTGTCATAGGTCAGTTTTGTACTCTGTATGTATTTGATAAACAACCACTACATTTATATGAAAAAGAAGTAATAAGCTAAATTCTAAGTGATGGATTTTTTTTTTTTTTTTTTTTAATGATGGTAGGTTTGGGGGCCAACGTGCATTTGTGTCTATATCTTGGAACTTATACACCTGCTCCTCTGGAGTATGACAGCTGTTTATTAGACTAGGCTGGGGTCATGCAGGAACATTACATTCAGTTTATTTTACTGCAGAAGGTATGAAGGGATGCACTAGATTTGTTAGAGTTTCACAAAAAAAAAAAATTACTATCTCTATTGTTTGTAGAGTTCACTTATGCAAAAATTGCACATTTTGAGGCAACACTGGGTAAAATTTTGTGCTTATTGAACCCCTACCTTCATACTAGAAGGTGAGTTAGGACCCTGGGAAGAACGAAGTCCCATACTGAGTGTCTGAATTATGTTAAAACCGTGTAGACTCCAAGTTTCCAAGCCTTCTGAGAGAAAATACACATGTATATCCACACATTCACGTACACAAATGCATGAAAGAGAGGACTAAGGAGAAAAGAAGTAAACATGTCGTGGCCTCAGTTTCCAATTTGCAAAATGAGAAAGTCAGGCTAGAAGGTTCTCCAAAGTCATTTCCAGCTCTGAGTGTAGCACACATCTCAAATCCTCGACCTCAATTAGCCCTTTGTGGGAGATGAAGAACACAGGTTGTTCTGCAGCAGAACTTTAATTGGAGAGCTTTAATTAGAAAAAGAATCAAAATTCTCTTTCAGATGATGCTTTTTTAATTTTATTTTTAATTGTGCTTTTATTGTTTCCATTTTATTTTAAAAAAGAAATGAAAGCTGCAATTTGCCGAATTGCTACATGCTTTTCCTTGCCATACAAATGCCCTAACATGTTAACCTAAAACAATTTTCTAAAATGTATTTTTAATGAGAAACTGAGATCCCTGAAATTTGTCTTACACATTTTTTTTTCCTTTAGACCTCTTATAGGGCTCTGGAGTTTCCATACCTCGGTGCCAAGAGCATGGCAAAGGAATCTAGCTCAGTTTAGTAATTACCTTGTGTTAGTCTTGCTCAAAGTTGTTTTTCTCTTAATGGGTTAGGAGAGCCATTCAAATGCTTTGACTCTAGTCATCAAAGTTCCAATGGGGAGGGTAGGTGAATGTGTATGTAATGTTTAGCCTATAAAAATGGCCATACCCAGAGCTTATGCGGAGTGAATTCTTACCAGGGACTCTGAGTAAGGGTAGGTCAATGTGAAAGAAAGCATGAGAAAATGAATGAATTGATGAAAGCCTGGGAGTATCCTTCCCTCTCTAAATTAAGTCTCACGATTTTAGTGGGTGTTTATTTTTGTCCCCCTCATGGCATGAGGGAAGGATCTTCCCAAAGCCTCCCTGTGTGCTTCCAGAATGCTGACTCACTCCCAGACTCCACTGTGGAGCAGGTACATTAGCCCACAGTTTCTCAGGCTTTCTGTGGTGAAGGACCAGTTTGCTTCCTCTCATACTCCCCCATCCACCATGGGCTGATACTTGCATAAAATACAGTGCAAATCAATCACTGAAAAAAAAAAAAAACAACAACACACAAAACAAAGACAAACGGGCGCCTGGGTGGCTCAGTGGGTTAAGACCTCTACCTTCGGCTCAGGTCATGATCCTGGCATCCTGGGATTGAGCCCCTCATCGAGCCCCGCATCGGGCTCCCTGCTCGGTGGGGAGCCTGCTCCCCCCCCCCCCCGCCTGCCTTTCTGCCTACTTGTGATCTCTGCCTGTCAAATAAATAAAATCTTAAAAAAAAATAAAAATTAAAATTAAAAAAAAAAGACAAACAAAATATAAGCCTCAGTTTTAATTATTAGACTCAGTTACTCTGTCAGATTGTAATAGAAGTTTCTAACCATCCTCAATTTCTGTACTTATTGTGGAGAGTAACCCAGTAATTATTTTGGGAGCATTCTTATGACTTGAGCTGGTGCCATTCACCTGAATGTTGTGACTTTAGTTGAGAACACTGGGACAAGAGTTCTCTGTTTTTTCCTGGGCAGATCCATCTTGGGACATGCTTTTCTCTTAATGGGAAGAGAAGTGGCTTGGGAATGAGTCAACACTGAGAAAGCAGAACCTAGGGATAGTGAGTCAGAACCCAGATCTACTCCTATATTGCAGAGAAATATAAGCCAATAAATTAAAATTAAGCAAGCCAGAATTCATCTGGCTTTCTATCATCCACAAGGGAGTCTTATGTGATACAGTGATTAACTTGCATATTTCTTCATGAACTTTTAACCAGCTTTTCTTTTGCCAGTCATCTTTCCAAAACAAAGTATGCCATTCTTCTGGTTATGAAGCTGCCCTCAGTGTCACGAAGTTCAAGTTTCTGAAACTGCCATTCAAAGGCATTCACCATTGAGTCCCCTTCTACTTTTTCAGACCAATTTTTTGCAGCTCTCATCCTCAGGCACATACCATGCTTTAGCATGAGCAGACATATATTTTTATATATGTTTATATATGTTCTAGTTTGCTCAGGTTCCCTCTGGCTGGATTCCCACACCCTTTTCTGACTTTCTAAGAATAGAACCTTGAGAACATAAGGTGTTCATTACTCTGAAACATTAGGTATCACCATCATTCCTGCGGATTCAAGGGCTAATTTTGCAAGTGTTGGCAGGAGGGAAACTTGATGCACCCAGACATTTGATAAAAGTTGCAATTAGACCCCAGACATCTCATTTCATAGGGAATTTAATATGGTTTTACTAAACAAATCTCAGAAAGCAACATGCTTAGACTGTGACTTTAAGTTACTATAAAAATGAACAAGCAAGAAATGAAAACGTGCATCCACACCAAAACACATACAGAAATAGCAGATTTATTCATAAAAGCCAAAAAAGTAGAAAGTACAGAAGTATTCAACTGGTCAATATATAAATACAACATGGCATATCTATATAAGGGAATGTGATTTACCATAAAAAGAAAGAAATATTGATACATGGTACAACATGGATGGACCTTGAAACGGTATGATAAGTGAAAGAAGTCAGATACAAAAAGCCATATATTGTATGATTCCATTTATATGAAATGTCCAGAATTGACAAGTCAGTAGATAAAGTAGATTAGTGGTAACCTAGGGTGGGGGCAGGAGGAATGAGTAGACTGAAGGGGGAATGAAGCCTGTGGGGAAGAGTTGCTTTTTAGAATAATAAAAATGGGGATGGCTGGGTGCTCAGATGGTTAGGCATCTGCCTTTGGCTCAGATCATGACCTTGGGGTCCTGGGATTGAGCCCCACATTGGGCTCTCTGTTCGGCAGGGAGTCTGCTTCTCCCTCTCTCTCCCCACTGTCTGCCCCCCCCGCTTATGCTCTCACTCTCTCTGTCAAATAAAAAAAAAACAAATTGAATAATGAAAATGTTCTAAAGTTGATTGTGGTGATGAATGCATAACATTGTAAATTCAATAAAAGCCACTGAATTGCATGCTTTTAATGGATAAATTATATGGTATGTGAATTAAGTCTCAATAATTTGGCCTAAAATGTGTATAGGAGGGTTATTTATAGTTGCCAAAACTGGGGAGCAGCCAAGATGTCCTTTAATAAGTGAATGGATAAATCAACTGTGGTACATCCAGACAATGGATATTATCCAGCACCAGAAAGGAATGAGCCATTAAGTCATGAAAAGACACAGAGGAGCCTTAAGTGCATATCATGAAGTGAAAGAAGCAAATCTGAAAAGGCTACACACTGTAGGATTCCAACAAGATGACATTCTGGAAAAAACTCTGAAGACAGTAAAAAGATCCGTGATTGCCAGGGATTGGGGGCAAGATGGGATAAACAGGCAGAGCATAGAGGATTTTTAGGGTAGTGAAACTACTCTGTGTGATACTACAATGGTGGATACACGTCATTATACATTTGTTCAAACCCATAGAAGGTACAATGCCAAGAGTGAAATTTAATGTAAACTATGACTTTGAGTGAGAATGCTGTATCATTGTCCATTGGTTGTAGTAAACGCCCCCTGCTGGTTCTGGTTATTGAGAGTGGGGGAGGTTGTGTGTACGGTAGGGAGGCAGAGGGACATATGGGAACTCTGTCCTTCCTGCCCAGTTTTGCTGTGAACCTAAACTGCTCTAAAACATAAAGTCTACACAAAGAAGAGGAGGAGGAGGAGGAGGGAGAAGAGGGGGAGGAGGAAGTCCTGAATACCTCACAAGGCTCACCTCAGTTGGCACCAACTATAAAATTTTCCCTAACCCTTCTCTCTTCTCCTTCCTGGCAGAAAACTCCTTTATCTGTGTTTTCATCGTGTTCTTATTCCTACTTCCTTTATAATTCACATCACTTCACTTCATTATAGTTGTTTGCAGGTCTCCCTAAACTATGACCTGCTCCGGGGCTGAGGCAATACCTTGTTATTTCTACTAGAAATACTACATAGTAGAGTTCAGTGAGTTCGGTGTGAGAATGAATGAGAGACATCTTACAGCTAGCTACTCTTTTCAATACAGTTTAAAAGGATTTTGCACCAGAATCTGTTCTTCAGGCCTTTTTTTATCTCGAAAAAAGAGCTGTCTCCACGTGGCTTATCCCAGGGACAGTGAGGAGGATGGGAATGAGAGAGCATGGAGGACTGTCCTTAGAAAATGGAGGACATATGAGAATCTACACTTATCTCTATGGAGTTTCTTCAAATAGAAGCCTATTATGTTACTAGAGCTTTTGGAAAATACTCCTCCTTGGAGACGATACAACCAAGTGTAGTATAAAATCCAGGACCAGACTTACGTGGTGGCCCAGGTCAGCTGGGAAGATGTCCTGGGGTTGTGAGAACATCTCGCTCTACCAAAAGCCATCTCTGCCACCTCCGGATGGCTGCCCGAGATGTTCGTGTGAAGGCTTTAGTATAAGGCTTAGGGGTTAGATGTCTGTAAACTGTGTGAGGTGTATTCCTGCGAAGGATGACATTTTAAGCTTTTGTTACTCACTTACACCTTACTGAGAGTCCTACGTAATATGGTTCTTGAAAGCAGGTTTTCAGAGGGCAGTGGAGAAACCCTATCAAGACATTGGTGCCGGGACGCCTGGGTGGCTCAGTTGGTTAAGCGGCTGCCTTCGGCTCAGGTCATGATCCCAGCGTCCTAGGATCGAGTCCCACATCGGGCTCCTTGCTCAGCAGGGAGCCTGCTTCTCCCTCTGCCTCTGCCTGTCTCTCTGTCTGCCTGTGCTCACTCTCTCTGACAAATAAATAAATAAAATCTTTAAAAAAAAAAAAAAAGACATTGGTGCCAAGAGTGAAAAGGAAAACGTACCTAAAGGGGTGATAGAATAACAAAAAGAATGTTTCTTTTATCACAAATTTGCCAGCATTGAATAGACATAGTGGATACTCTCAGCCACACGGCTGTTTTAATTTTAGGACTAAGATGGCTTTTTAGGATATCACTTATTATTTAAAATAGAGGTGCTGAGAACATTGGGGATTTCATCGTCAGTGCTCTATGAGTTACAGCTGAGTGATCTAGAGAAGTCACTTACCCTCTCTGAGCTTCAGTTTTGTTCTTTCATAATAGAGACACAGTAATACCTGAGCTGCTTACATCATGGGGTGATTGTGAGGTTGTTGCCAGTAAACTTCTTGAAAACGTAGGAAATCATTTATACTTGCTGTTACTGTGGGAGGAGAACTGTGAACCTCCCCTACTGAACCTCAAAGGAGGTTATTTTTGGTGAGATTATACATATATACCTTTCAGGTCTTGTTCCTTTAAATTTTGAAGGAACTTCTACCAGGTTCTGAGAAAAGTTTTAACTCAAGGCACATAAATGTACAAAAGGATATCGAGCCAACATATGCCCTTTTAAAAGAGAAAAACCGTTCTTCGACTATCTTCTCAAAGAGTCATTAATTTGTATCAGATAATCGCAGAGATTAGACATGCAGAGTTGCCTTTCTAAGGAGCATGGTGTGTGTGAGCATTTGTGACCCATAGTACCTGTCACTTTGTTCCTCTGTTCCTCAGCTCAGGTCATAATCCCCAGGTCCTGGGATGGAGCCCCACCATGAGCTCTCTGCTCAGTGCAAGGCTGCTTCCCCCTCTGCCTGCTGCTCCCCCTGCTTGTACGCGTGTACTCTCTCTCTCTTTCTCTCTCTCTCTCACATATAAATAAATAAAATATTAAAAAGAAAATGAAGTAAGCCAAAGAAACGAGATTCAAACTAGGTAAAGCCATGTGTAAGATCAGATTTTTTGAAATCTTTCTCAGCATGCTGAAGCTTCCAGCTCCTAGACAGTAATACATGTTCCCCTTGCCAGACTCCCAAGAGTATGTCTCCCCTCTTGTGTGTAACAATGTCTAGAATTACATGTATGTGCCAACAATGTGGAGTGAACCTGGCTGGCATACTCACAATGACCAAACTGTATTGATCTTACTTTAGTCCATTACATTGCTCCACTATTAACTTCAATAAATGATGTATCTACTTTCTAGACATGACCAGCTTCTAATCTATATGGAATAACCCACTGGTGCATTCCTTTCCGGTAGATAACAATTTATCTAGAATATAATCTTTATATATTTACATAACATCTTTAAATATAATCTTACATATCTGGATCCTTCAAAGTAGACCAAAGACCAAATTGCGTGTGCAAGGCTGAATTATGATTGTAGGATGGTACAATGCTCACAACTGATGGTCCATGACCCCCGGCTTCTGAGATCAGAATCCAGTGTGGTCCCTGATCAATTTGAACAAAAGAAGACTTCATATTGTGCAGTGGTTCTGCTCATTGTGAGTACAGCACCATGCTCAGTACCCTA
The DNA here is from genome assembly GCF_963455335.1 of Martes martes. Classification (NCBI taxonomy): domain Eukaryota; kingdom Metazoa; phylum Chordata; class Mammalia; order Carnivora; family Mustelidae; genus Martes; species Martes martes. The sequence continues at coordinate 21,858,465 of NC_137900.1, forward strand.
AGAACTACCAAAAAATTAAAATTAAAATTAAAAAAAAATGCTAACGCACACTCCAGAGTAAGAGCTCTGGGATCACTCGGGCTGGGTTCGAATCCCGACTAAGGCACTACCGTCTGTGTGACCCTTGCCAAATTCCTAAAAAGAAAGAAAGAATTTACCTGCCAGAAAGGGAGGTCACGGAATAGAGCATCTAGTCAGGTCAGGCTTAGGAGTCTGCTCAGAAACCTCGGCCGCTTGCCAGGTCACTCTGGTGGCCTGGCTCCAGGCCTCGCAGGGAGGCAGGGAAGTTCCCTGGAGCAGCAGGCCACCCCTCGCAGTGCCAGGGGGCTCCCGTGCTCGCTTGTTTGGCGGCTTGCTCCGGGGAGGGCTGGCAAGCCACAGCCAGGGCCTGGGGACCACCGCAGTCCCACAGAGTCCCCCGCATTGGCCCGGAGGCGGCCATATTGGGGCGAACCAACTCCCCACGTCAGAAGGAAGTCCCGGGCGCTGGAGGCTGGAGGGCGGGGCCCCGGGGCCTCGCCTTTGCCCTCTGGCGCATTCAGGTCCTGCACTGGGCACGCCCCGCCCTTCTCTGTGATGTGTTCCGGGGGTACATCACAAGCACCCGGCTGGGTTGCTCAGTGCCTGCTAGACCTCGAGAAGAGTGAGGACCTCCGGAGGCTCTCTCCGGGTTTCATCCTCTTGCCTCGCGGTCGTTCGGCACACTGCAAGCGCTACATGGGCAATCTGCTTCGTAAGTTTCGTCCCCCGCCCCGCCGCCGTCCCCTGCCAGGCGGCTGTCGCCCGCTGGTCTCTCCTGCCTGCTCAGCCTCCCATCCTGTCCGGCACCACCCGGCTGCTCCCGCACCTTCCCACTGCCCTGGGCACAGGCCGTTCCACTGGGATCGGGATCGCAGGCCTTTACCAGCCAGCTTTTGTGTGGAGCCAAAGAGACCGTATCCGCTCCCTCAGGCCGTGTGTTCCCCTGTGGGCCTCCTCCCCTCGGGGAACTGGAGGGACCCTCCGAAAAAACCTGTAATGTCTGCTCGTACTTCCATGATGTTCGTACCCTCGAGAACTGTGAGGATCCCTCCACCCTGGCAGAAATTGACTGTCGTGCATTCGCTACCCGAGCAGACAGTCGAGTCTGTGAAGCTGAAACCATCCAGTTACCTCCCCCCTTCCTGCCCAAAGGGGTTAGTGGAGAAGGTCCAAGAAGTGCCCAGAGAAGGGAAGGAACATTTTGTAGAGACCAGAGGACAGGATGATGGGAACAGGGCCCCCCACAACAGTGGAGATATACTGTTGACATCCAGGCCCCTGGAGACCGGTTTGCTCAGTTCGGACCAATGCAGCCCTGCACCTGGTGACCAATCTCCCAATCCCTCAGGAGACAGCTTGGGGGAAAACGCTCAGATACCTCGGGTGAGCTCCCCCTCTGAAAGACCTGTTGTCACCTCAGTGGGCCCTGCTGGTGACGTCGTTCCTCTTCAGAAGCCTGATACAGATGCAGCAGTGCTCTCTGACCCAACCCCAAGCTGCCCCTTGCTGCAGGAGAGATTAACACAGGAAGGGGTGGCTGAAAACCATCAGCCTATCCAGAGCATACCAGACCTATCAACGAAGGTCAGAGAGGGGGGTAAGCCTTCAGGCATCCCATCAGGGTACTCTTTTCCACCAGTATCTGCCACCAGTAGGCCCTCCAAAAGGAAAATATCCATGCCACTCTTTGTGCCTCTGCCATCAGCAATGCCATTACAGTGGGGCAAAGGAGAGTTGCCCCCACCTCCTAAGCTTCCTTGCATAGCTATTGACAAAGACCTGGGCATTTGGGGCAATACCGAGGGTCAGGGGAAGGTGGTCTCTGAGGGCGGAGCAGAGATCCTGGCAGACGACGGGGCCACTCCACCTGCCCCTTCGTCCCCCCTACTGGCCTCAAAGACTACAGACTCCCTGCCCCCGGCCGTTCACATGTCACAGGTCCCTGTTCCTACCACCGACTTGGCTGGCCAATCTGCCAGGCCCCCAATCCCGTCTGTCCCTCCACCCTCCCCAACAGAAAATACTGATCAGGAGACAGGAGATGGAGCTCCTAACTCTCCTACTCTCGCTGTTCCTACTGCTTCTCCTCCCCCTGGGGAAGCTCCACCTAAGAACGAAGACTCTCTTCAATCAGTCATCAATATAACACCTACTTCTGACCCCCTGACACCACCTAACACCTCTACCATCTCATCACAGCTGCCCTCCTGCAAAGGAGAATCCCTAACTCCTATGTGTATAGATCCCCCCCCCCCGCTTTTCCCACCCACCCCTCTTCCAGTCCCTTCCCCAAATAGTCCTGGTATTTTTGTTGTGGCTAAAACAACTTGGCCAGTTTCTTCTGCTGTCGCAGCAAAGGCATCGGCAAATTTGACATCTGGTCATAGTTCAAATTCTGATGTCACTGACATGGACACGACTCCTCCTTCTCAAGGTGTCACTTTCAGATCTCCCCCAGGTCCCGGGGTGAGCTCTCCTTCATTATCCCAGGGTCATTGCAATAGGATGCTGAAGTGCCCTGGAAAGACTCTTGCCTCTACCATCCCATCAAAATGGATGGCCACCTGCCCCAACATCACCCCTCAGCCCACACAAGGGACACTTGCTGGGCAACAGCAGACAGCCATTCTCCCCAATGCTGGTATTTCCACTGGCTTACTCGTGAATTCTGGAACCACCACCGTTCCAGTAGGCAGCACCTCTGCAAACCGCAGCCACTGCTCTAACCCTGATGCAATGGATACCACACCTCCCTCACAGGCCGTTGTCTTTCATTCTCTGCCTCAGTCCAAGGCAAACCACTTACCATCCTATAACACACCACCCAGTAGCAGCACTGCTGTGGCCCATAACTCTACCAATTTTCCTGCAAAGTCAGCCATCACACCAATATCAATTCCTAACTACTCTGCCCCAGGAATCACCTCTCAGCCCATATCTGGGAACCAAAATGGGCAGCAGCATGGCAATTCCTACCATTTGGGAATACCAGTAGCCCCAACACAAGCCACAGGCCCAACTGCCTCTATAGCCCAACCACCCAAAGATGGCAGAAAGCAATCAGGTCTTGCAGCCTCTGCATTTGGCACCACTGTCAAAAAACAGAAGGCCTTTGGTTACAAGACAGGTATTCTCCCCAATGGCATATCTACTGCTAGTGGCCGTGCAGTTGCCACTGGGATACTCAGTGCCAGGGTTAGTAGCTCCCTGATTACACTTACTACTCTAGTCCCACATGTGTTAACAGGACCTGCAGCCCCCATGGACGGTGGGAGCTTTGGGTTTGGTGTCTCTATCCCAGGCCCTGCTCACTCACAGCTACTTGGAACATCCAAACCTGGGGCAGGACTGCAGGGGGCACCCAGCACCACTTCCGCTCCTCCTTTTGGTCAGACAACTCAGGCCTTGTCTCAAACCAATATGGCTACTGCTGTAGGAGGGGCAAGTACTGTCCCAGTATTTGGACAGGCTTCCAATGCCACTTTAAACCCGGGTGCCTGGGGCCAACCCGTCCAAAATGTGCAGGGTGCAGTAGTGGGCAACCACAACACTGCTGCAACCGTTGGAGGCGCTGGTGGGCCCAGTACCCTTAACTGTACCCAGGGATCATCCAAGCAAAGAAAATCTTCTCCAGGTGGAAAACCAACCGCGAAAGGCAAGAGCAATGGCTCCAAAGACTTGTCCACTTCCACCTTAAACCAAAGCACCAAGAGCCAACCCGCCCAAAGCAGGGGTGGTCCAATTATGGGAAAGGACAACACTGCTCCCACCATCAGAGGCTGCAGTGTGCCCGTTACCTTCAAGTGCATCCACGGCTCATCCAAACAAAAACCAGGGGAAAGAGCTTCCATCTCAGAAAAGAGAAATATATCGAGAGATGTGTATGTTTCGCCCTTAAATCTGAGCACTAGGGGCCGACCTGCCGAAAGCACTGGCAGTACAACTATCAGAAAGGACAACGCTGCTCCCACCATCACAGCCTCTGGTGTGCCCTCGACATAGAAGCGCTCCCAGAGCTCACCCAAACAAAAACACCCTGCTCTAGGTGGAAAAGCCACTGCAAAAGGGAAAAGAAATGTGTCAAAAAACGTGTGTGTTTACCCCTTACAGAACACCGGGGGCTCGCCTGGCCACACGACCACTGTTGTAATTCCAAGTGCAAGCACCAACTCTGTGCTTCAACCCACTACTTGTTCCCTCCTTCCTCCAAGCACCTGTGGTGCACCTGCCCAGAATACAGGTGGTTTAAAGGAAGGGAACACCGTCATTCCCAAGACTGGAAAACCTGGTATTCCTGCTTTACATCAGTATAACGCTGGCCCACCTGATGCAAACGCAGGTGGTACAGATGTAGACGACATTGTCGCCATGATGGCGGCCCTTCATATCAGCGAGCGCCCTCGGAAGACTAGCCGACTACCTAGCACCGACACAGGTGGTGCTATGGGAATCAGCACCACATCTACTAAGACGGGAAACATGAAAGGTCCCCCACCCACACAGACCACACGGAGCGCCCCCAACCACAGCACTGATGGTGCAATGGGGGGGAGCACCACGCAATTTTAGAAATCTCCACGCGGAACACGTAGGCCTGCCCCTAGTCAGAGTACTCCTCTGACTTTGGAGAAACCAGTGATGTGTTTGGAGGGTCCTGGCCTACTGTTCCTGTGCCCTGGACATAGCTGTCACCTTCATCAGCCACCCAGGGCTCCATAGGAGACTTTCTTTTGTGTCATGAGTCTCAACAAATATGGGACATTGATATGTGACAGTAAATGGACTTTGCTGTGCTATAAAGGGGCTCAGCCCCTTCAAGTGAAACTGAACCTATTCTCTTCCTACAAGTCAGAAGGAAACACCCTTCAGGTGGAAGGTGAGGGGCACCTGAGCCCAGTTAAGAACTACACCAGATTCGAGAAATTCGAGGGGTGGGGAATAGAAGAAAGCTTCATGTATCAACTGTGCGTGCCACCCCTGGCTTGACGTTAACTTGGCTGACCAGAGCTCTGAGCCAGTTTTGCCTAGTCCTGCAACTGGCAATATGCTGTCTGCTGTCTGCAAATTTCCTTTCCCCATACCTACTTGCCTCAATGGACCCTTATCTTTCCCAAATTGAATATATACTTCTATATGTATAAAACTTTGTTCTTACTAATCTGCCTTTGCTCATGTGCCTTTTTGTCTCAACAGTGAAGAAAGAATTAACCTACGTGAGTGGTGATGGGTTGAACCAGAATTAACTATGTAAAATTTTCTGTGTATCAGGGGCTGGGATGTGGAAGTAGCCAGGCTGCTAGTGCTGACTCCTGAAATCTGTATTTTAACTGTAAGGGATGACAATCCAGGAGGAAATAAGGTTCAAAGGAGGGAGGGGTGAGGTGACTGCCCTCCCCTCTTCCCTCTGTGTTTGCTCTCCTCTCCCCCCACTCTGACCTCATTAGCATCGGGATAACCCCTGATGTCTCAAAGGAAGCCACTCTATGATTTTAGTTTCTAAACATGTTTAAATGTTTTCTTATGTGCCTTCTTATTTAATTTAGACTTAGGCCAGTCATTCCTCTATGTTCCCTCTTCACCCAGAGAGCACAGATTTGAAGCTAGAGGAACAAAGGGAGTAAAAGTGGGTGCCTGCTCTGTAATTGTTGTAAATTTCAGTTTACTTAGAATTTATCACTGCTGCTTAAATGCAGTAGAAAAGATCCTCTTCAATAATCAGCCCAGCTCAGATCTAAATCACTATAAGACATCAAATCGCATGTTATAATTGTCCCCAATTCTTGCTGACCCTAAACTTTTCTGAATCTCCCCGAAACTGAGTAAAGGCAAAATTCCTGACTTTGTGGAGCCTTCATTCTAGCTGGAGGGGAAAAAAATACAGGCATGTAAGTTATCCGGTAGATTAGCCAGTTACAAATGCTGTGGAGAATAAAGAACATCGAGATTATAGGCAGTGGACAGGATAAGTTTCCCTAAGTGGAATTTGAACAGGCTAGAGGGAGGTGAATGAATCAAATATCTGAAGGGAAAGCATTCCAGATGATGAGGAGGATCACTGCAAAGACCAGAGGGAGGGGTACCTGATACCCTCTGGAAACAGTTATAGATTAACGTGGCTGGCATAGAATCAGCAAAGGGAGGGGAGAGAGGAGGAAAGAGATGTGGGTTGAATTCCCTGAACCACTTATTGGTTGTGCAATGACAAGTGGTAGACCCAAACTTTAAGTGTCTCAGCAAACTCATTGCTTTTTTTCTCCCATGGCCTATTTACCTTGCAAGATTTTTGGAAGGCTAAAATAAGGTAAGGAAGTAATTTGTAAACCATGTCGTTATTCTTCTATTAATAAGGATAGATGCACAGGTGATAAGTAGGTAGGTAAGTAGAGAGACACCCAAAGAGATGGATGGAGATAGGGTACATACATATGCATGCTTAATGAGGTCCTTAGGCAATAATGTTGTAGTTGCCTTCACCAGGCAATTCAAATAGGAGATCCCATTTTAACAGGAGCATAAAAGTGCCTACTTTTATGAAGTAAACACGTGGGAAAATATGATAACTGTGCTTAAAAATGCACAGCACTAAGTCTAGTGCAACATTTATGCGATTAGCCCTGTAAAAACAAAGAACACCAGCACACAGAGGCTGCCAGACCACTCCAGGCACACTGCTGCCTGATTCATTTACTCTAAGTTGTTTATTACAGTTCCAGAGGATCAAAGCTCCTGCTCCCTGACTGCAAAGAATATCTGGCCCTTTGTGGTCAGAACTGCCTCTCAGAAGTAGGGTTGAGGGGGTATAGCTCAGTGGTAGAGCATTTGACTGCAGAAGTAGGGTTAAAATTAGTTTGCTTCTAATAGTCCTGTTCTCTCTCTCAACCTCAGCCATGTCTGGTAATGTTATCAGGGACAACTTTTAAAAATTCGTATTTTGACTTTTTTTTTTCTTTAAAGCCTTCAAGCTAAAAGTAATATTCTGATAAGGCAAACATTTAAATCTGTGAGAGAGGCAAAGATGATTTTGAATTTCGTATTTTGATGCACCAAAAGAGTAGAAGCAATTTCTTAAACAGACATTTTCTTTTATGTTTATGAAAGTAATACATAAGCATAATAGAAACTTGAATAATATTGAAATGCAACACTTCTCTCTCAAGCCCCTCTCTCCAGAGACAGGTTTTTGCTACTTTGATGTCACCCCCATGATTCTAAACATCGTGCCTATCCTGCTGCCTCATGGACCCATTTTAGATAATGTTTTTACCACCCTAACATGATGAAGATAAATTCCACTCCCACGGTTTTCCTTCCCTCTTCCTTTCCAAAACCTCATATTCAATTAATTTTGCTGCTTCCGTTTTGTAAGTAACTTAACATAAATTTGCTGGCTTTATTGGTGAGGGAAGCGATAGCACAGGGCTAAAAGCTCTGGTTCCAGTGATGGGCCACTTGAATTAGAATCACATCCTACCTTACGGGGTTGCTTGTGATAAGCAAATAATAATGCACTCGTAGCCTTTAGAGTCTAACACACAGGAGAGCTCAAGAAATAGTAGCTATTATTTATTTTTTACATCATTAACTTACAACCTAATCTCATGATTTTCTCTGTGCATGAGACTCTGTCCCATAAGCTGCTCTGCCCTGCCTTTCCCCTTGTACAATTCACTTTCTGTCAATAACATGTTTACTTTTGTTTGTGCTGTTAGCATTTACATTTTGCCATACAATTATAGCAAAGTGTTCTGTTTTATCCACAGCTTGGCTGTAAGAGTTGAAAACCAATAAACTGTATTGACTAAGTATTGCTTAGTCCTGGAGAAAACAGTGTGGTAGGATTGTATTTTCTACTCTTGTCATTATGGTGCTTCTACTTGTCTTTGGCATCCACTGTTTAAAATCATGCTATATATTTTTTTAAGATTTTATTTGACAGAGAGAGTCCAAGTAGGGGGAGGGGCAGAGGGAGAAGGAGAAGCAGGCTCCCCGCTGAGCAGGGAGCCTCATGTGGGGCTCAATCCCAGGAACCTGTGATCATGACCTGAGCTGAAAGCAGACACTTAACTGAATGAGCCACTCAGACACCCCTTAAAATCATGCCTTTTTTAGTTAGCTTTATACTTTCAGTTATTATTTTCTCCTATATAGATTTTTAATTATTTTTCCTAAAATTTTAATTTTTGCTTCTTTTTTATCCTTGCACTATTTGCACATTAATAAAATATTTTCAAACTCAATATTATTTACTTGGTTGGGTCCCTTCCTTTCCTAGAACCCTGGCCCCTCCCCTTCTCAGTTTGGAAGCTACGAGACCAAAATAAGGATATGATCCTAGGAGAAAGGGGGCCAAAGGGGCCACTCAAATTGGTTTTAAGCTAAGCCAGAACTGCTCACTAATCACTAATTATGAAAAATGCATAATTCTGGCCCCACCGCCCTAATTTTGTAGTTTTGTGACAGAAACAACAATCTGGATGTCAACCAGTACTTGAGCTAATTATGACGCAAACAGTCCATTTTCCATATTGTACCAAATACTGGTTTAGGCCTTAAGTGAGAGCTCACCAAAGGCCCCATACATTTTGTAAGATTAAAAATTGTGTATAGCATTATGGGCAACAACTTTGGTCAGTAATAAGCAAGACATTTTCCCTACGTATATTTCTCAAGAACGAAAAGGTAGCTTGAAAAAAAATTTCAGTGGTTCAGACTCACAGGTCTGCATCATTCATGACCTAAATATATTCATTTTCGAGTCCTAGAAAATACCTGGGTGTGATGAGCCTGCAGGGGCCTTCCTGACCTAATCACTGCTGCGATCCCAGAGTGACGTGATGTAACCAGGCTTCCCCAGCAGACTATACTTCACCTGAGATAAAGCTGGAAATGTTCTTTTCAGCAATCCCCAAGACGAGAGTGTTAGAAGAGTCCTCAGATACCCCTTCCAGATAGGAAAACTGAGGCTGGCAGAATCAAATAGGTACTAAGAATAGAGCCATGACATGGATCTCCTGATTTTGTCTGAGGCTACAGGTGTGAGGAGGGCAACCAAACCAAGACAAAAGCACGCCTGAAAAATCGTCTCTGATATAAATAGTGCCTTTGTGTTAAGTCCATGCTAAGCTTGACTTCAGAGGCTTAGAAGTAGATTTTCATAAAATGGAGGAAAAATGAAAGTTTATGGGTAAGAGATGGGGGTGGGAGGCCTTGAGGTTAAGGGTTTAAAATGGAAGTTCAGTTTCTAGTTTTCCACTGGGCTAATTCAGGCTGTCACATAGAAATTTGGAAACACTGGCTATGGTGAAATACCTAAGTTAGCCACATGGACAATCAAAAAATATTTTTCCAGGGTGCCTGGGTGGCTCAGTCAGTTAAGTGCCTGCCTTTGGCTCAGGTCATGATCCCGGAGTCCTGGATTGAGTCCTGCATTGGCTCCCTGCTCCGCAGGGAGTCTGATTCTCTCTCTGCCCCTCACCTCACTCATGTTCTCTGTCTCTCAAATAAATAAATAAAATTTAAAAATATATTTTTCTGGATAGAGATATCTTTCTGTTTCCCTTGAAAAGAATTTCATTGATTTCACCAAATATCTCAAAGTCACGACAGGAAGTTGAGAAAGTTCTATGCTTGGAATTTGCATTTATCATTGCTAACAAACACATTTGTAGTGCTGACACTATGACAAGAACTATCCTAAATACTTAACAGATATTAACTCACTGAATCCTTATAATAGCAACCCTAGGTGCGCCTGGGTGGCTCAGTGGGTTAAGCCTCTGCCTTCGGCTCAGGTCATGATCTCAGGGTCCTGGGATCAAGTCCCATATTGGGCCCCTTGCTCAGCAGGGAGGCTGCTTCTCCCTCTCCCTCTCCTGCTCATGTATTCGTGTGCTCTCTCTCTCTCTGTCAAATAAGTAAAGAAAATCTTGAAAAAAAAAAAAAGGAAATTACTACATTCTAAATCTTTACTGATTTCTCAAGAAAAGTTGAAATCTTGAATGTTACATCCATGAATGCTGAGGTTGGGTTTTTCTTTTTTTTTTCCTATGGAAGTGTTAGATGCTAAAATCAACAGGTATTTTCAGTTCAAGATGGCAGACTAGACAAACATATTTACTTTCTATTCCTTTCGAATCCATATTTAGGGGCACCTGGGTGGCTCAGTGGGTTGGGGCCTCTGCCTTCGGCTCAGGTCATGATCCCAGGGTCCTGGGATCGAGCCCCACATCGGGCTGTCTGCTCGGTGGGGAGCCTGCTTTCTCCTCTCTCTCTGCCTGCCTCTCTGCCTACTTGTGCTCTCTGTCTGTCAAATAAATAAATAAAATCTTAAAAAAAAGAAACCATATTTAATCAAAGGATAGAAACACCAAAATTAATACCAAAGCCAAGAGATTGTGGAAGTCATCAACCACAGAAAGATTCTGATACACTTCTAGAAGGCAAAAAGTGAAATGTAGGAGTGATAGGACAGAATGACCAAGAAAAGACTACCCTGAGAAGGGGCTGCCCAAAACCAGTTTACTTCTGCTGAGCCTCGGTTATAGTAAAGAGAGAGAGAAGAGGGGCTGAAAACAAGGAGACAAAAGTCCAGAATAAAAGTTCATTTAATGAGCTCCAAGGATCACTCAGTCTGCCCTCCATGATTGTTGGTGAGCAAAATAAGTGAAAGGGAATGAGTGGGCAACCACAGGTTATTAGCTATAGTTCATTGTCATTACTACAAATTCCATCCAAGGCTGCCCACCCATGGCTTCATTTGCCATAGCTGAAGATTACTGCTTTATAAATTGTCAAATGAGGAGTAATCTTTCTGGCAACTTTATAAATAGCTGTTATTATTAAAATATTTTCATTAATGACTAAATTAATCATTTAAAAAATTTTACCTTGACAAATTCTATCTCAACATGTTTTCTTCTGCCAAACCATATTATCATCTAAGAATAATGACTTTCCATCTAAATTATTTCATCTTACGAAGACAAGTGCAAGGGCCCACTTAATCAGAGGGACCCATTTTGTTGTTTATGCAGTAAACTTAGATTTACCCTGCCCCTCCCAGGGGAACTTACTTGCAAAACCCAGATACAAGGGCGGGTCAGGCTAGGTAGAGAGACATTCAATCAGTGGGGCATGCATATATCTACTAGGGTGAATTGTAATTCAATTGGCTGCCCGTGTGTGACCTAACATGACTGTGCAGTTTTCTCTGTGTATTGCAATCTCATTGGCCACCTGTGTATAGCCCAGCTAAACTACCTCTATAAAAGTTAGTCTGTGAGGCTGGGAGGGGTCGCCTTTTTGCAAGAGATGGCCCTGATGGGTCAGTTTGATTCTCGTGCTTGGGGCAAAATAAAGCTTTGCTTGACCTTCGCTTTGTATTAGTCTCACTCCTTTGATTACGGACCCTAACATTGAGGGCTCATCCGGGATCAAACGACGAGAACTGAGCCAGCATCAGAATTTCTGGGAAAGCCTCCGGAAGTAAGATCTTGGCATCCTGTCTGTCTGGTTGCAGAGATCCAGGGTATAGCCCACCGGGGAGAAGCTGGATGCAACCATGCTCCCCAGGGCTGGAGTGGATGTGGAGACTCCCCATCCCTCCACTGGTCAATCGACGGGGGGGTTCAAGTCCCCCTGGGCAGTCAGGGGGTTCAAGTCCCCCTGGGCGGACAGGGGGTTCAACTCCCCCTGGGCGATCAAAAGATCAAGAAAGTCCCCACCGGTGGCAGGTTAAGGACTACTGGGCCTGTGTTTGTCTTTGTTTTGTCCTTTTGTTGTCTGTCGTGCTGTTTGTTGTGTTTACAGGGAACCAAGAAAATCCCCACCAGCAGCAGGCTCTGGATGAGGATCACTGGGCCTGCAGTTGTCTTTGTCTCATCTTTTTGTTGTCTGTTGTGTTGTTTATTGTGTTTGGAGAAATGGGGCAAGCAGGGAGTAAGGAACCTGTGACACCCCTAAATCTTGTTCTCCAGCATTTTAAGGATTTTCAAGATAAAGCCACCCAGTCAGGTGACAAGGTTTACCCGGGAAAACTAAAAACACTCTGCCAATTAGAGTGGCCCACTTTCTCCACAGGGTGGCCACCAGAAGGAACGTTTGCCTTGGCTCAGATCTACTCTACCCAGAGTGAGGTCTTCGAGCTCCATCGAGACCAAATACCGTACATCATGGCCTGGTGATATCTGATAAAAGAGCCACCATCATAGCTCACGTCTCACCTTCCCCTTGCTAATGAAACCATCTCTCTCCCTCTAAGGCAGGTCAGATCACCAAAACAAGAACAGAAAGATGAGGGGGAACCAGGGAAGAAGACTGTTCTACCTCCATCAGATGTGGAGGTTCTAGAATTCCCCTCCCCTTTATCTGTCCCCTAAACCTGCTTCTCGGTCCCGAGACACCCTTACCAGTCCACCTCATATGCTGTCAGTGTCCACCTGTGGGACCACTAAGCAGAAAGACCACTCTGATCCTTCCCCTCTCCCCTACCCCCCTCTGCCTCCCTTTACCTCACCGCTGCTGCCTCTCCATGAGATTGTTCCACCGGATGGGAAAGGTCGCCCCCACCTAACCTATATCCCTTTCTTCTCTTCTGACATCTATAACTGGAAGGCCCAACACAAATCCTTTTCTGTCCACCCTCAGGATTTAATTAATCTCTTGGAGACTGTCTTTCTTACCCACTAGCCCACCTGGGTGGATACTCAACAGCTCCTTATGGCTCTCTTTAACACAAAAGAGAGGGATCACATCATTCAAGAAACCCATAAGGTGATAAGTGAGAGACTTGGCGGGGACCTCGATCCCCGGCGGATGGAGGACTACTGCCCAAGGGAACCCCCCCGACTGGGGACCAAACTCCGAGGAAGGTAAGGAGAGCCTATGCTTCTACCACCAGGCCCTACTAGGAGGTCTCTGTGCAGCTGTAAGGAAACCCATAAATTTATCTAAAATTAGTATGGTGACTCAAGGTGAGAATGAGTCTCCAGGAGCTTTCCTAGAAAGGCTTATTGAAGCCTATAAAATGTATAGCCCAATCAACCCCGAGGCACCTGAAAATCAGAGGGCAGTGAATCTTGCTTTTGCCAGTCAGCCAGCCCCAGATATAAGGAGGAAACTTCAGAAAATTGAAGGATTTGAAGGGAAGAATCTGACTGAGTTAGTGGGAATAGCAGAAAAGGTGTTTAACAACAGGGATGCACAAGAGGATGAAAAACAGACAAAAAAACTGGTTAAGGTTTTGGCTTACATGAGGTGGGAAGGAGACAGGGGGAAAGAGGTCAATGGAAAAGGGAAAGGCAGGTAGGGGATGGTAAATGGAAGAAAAAGCCTAAGTACAGAGGAGGCAGGCTGGAAGACTTAGATTTAGATCAGTGTGCTTAAAGGACATTGGGCCAAAGAGTGCCCCAAAAGGAAAATAGCAATGCTGGCCACCAGAGACTGAACGGGCCGTGGTTCGGATCCCCTCCCTGAACCTTGGGAAAAAATTAAAGTGGAGGGGAAATCAATTGATTTTTTGGTGGACAAAGAAGCCCAATTTTCATCATTACTTAAACCTATGGGAAAACTATCTGGAGAGAAAGTCTGGGTACAAGGAGCAAATGGCACAGAGAGATATAAATGGATAACAGAGAGGACTTTAAATTTGGCCTTGGGAGTAGTTAAACACTGATTTTTGGTCCTCCCTAATGCCCCATATAACTTGATGGAAAGAGATCTCCTCCACAAATTATGGGCTGCCATTCAGTTCTCAGAAGGAGACGTGACTGTAACCTTGGGACAACCCACTGTGCAGGTGCTTATGGCAGCAGTAGATGAATACCTCCTTTACGAACCAGTCTCAAAACTAGAGGAGACAAAGTGGGGGAGCCTTCTCCAAACCCTGCAGGTCAAGTTTCCTGAAGTCTGGGCAGAAGGGAAGCCCCCTGGCTTGGCCAAGGGACAGCCTCCAGTGGTGGTACAATTAAAAGCAACGGCTACAGCTGTTCGTGTCTGGCAGTACTCCCTCCCACAGGAAGCAATGGAAGGGATCAGAAAACACATTAACTGCCTCTGAGGAGACGGGATCCTAGTTCCTTGCAAATCTCCATGGAACACACCTTTGCTGTCCATCAGAAAGGCCGAGACTGGGGAGTACCAACCCGTTCAGGACTTGCGGGAAGTTAATAAACAGGTTGAAGATATCCACCTGATGGTGTCTAACCCCTATACCCTACTCTCCCTCCTGGGCCCCAGAAGAACTGTGTATACCATCTTAGATCTCAAAGATGCATTTTTCTGCATATCTTTAGCAAAGGAATCTCAGCCCCTTTTTGCTTTTGAGTGGTCCGACCCACAGGAAGGATTCCAAGGCCAGCTCACCTGGACATGACTTCCCCAAGGATTCAAGAATTCACCCACTATCTTCAACGAGGCTCTACACAAGGATTTGCTTGAGTACAGAACCTCCAATCCGGGAGCCACTCTGTTATAGTATGTTGATGACTTGCTGATAGCTGCTGAGGACTATGAATCATGCTTGCGGGGGACAAGAGCTCTCTTATAGACTCTGCAGGAAAAAGGGTATCGGGTGTCAGCAAAGAAACCACAGCTCCGTCAGAGCCACGCCACTTATCTAGGCTTTGATCTCCATGAGGGAGTGTGTTCACTGTCTGAGTCCAGGAAACAGGTGATCACCCGATACCCCCACCCCACCACATCCCGACAAGTGAGGGAGTTTCTTGGGATGGTGGGCTATTGTAGGCTGTGGATACCTTGGTTTGTGGAGATTGCCCGATCTCTCTATGAACTGGCAAAAGGGGGGCTCACTATGATAGAGTGGACAGCTGAGGCAGAAGGAGCATTTCGGGAATTACAAACAGCCTTACTGAGTGCCCCAGCATTGGCCATCCCAGATGTTATCAAGCCCTTTCAGTTGTATGTGAATGAAAAAGCAGGGGTGGCCAAAGGAGTTTTAACTCAGACTCTGGGGCCTTGGCAAAGGCCAGTAGCCTATCTTGCAAGAAACTAGATCCAGTAGCAGCTGGGTTCCCCCCTTGACTCCACATAATTGCTGCCACGGCCCTCCTGGTCAAGGATGCAAGTAAATTGACTTTGGGTCAAAATCTCATCTTGACCACCACCCACGCTATCAAGGGCCTTCTCCAGACTCCACCTGACCGATGGATGATGAACACCCAAGTGACAGGGTATCAGGCCCTGCTCCTCAATGAACCAAGAGTGACCTTCCAGTCCCCGGCAGTGCTAAATCCAGCCACGCTGCTGCCAGAGGAGCTGGTTGACCATCCACGCGATTGCAGGGAGTTCCTAACCCAAGTCACAGGAGTAAGGCCAGACCTCAGAGACATTCCCCTTCTGGATGCGGAGAAGACTCTGTTCACAAGACAGGAGTAGCTACATGGTCAATGGAAAGAGGTATGTGGGGGCTGTGCTGGTTTCCCCTGAGCAGGAACTCTGGACAGCAGCCCTGCCACATGGAACATAGGCGCAAAAAGCGGAGCTGATTGCACTCACCAAGGCACTCCAGATGGCCAAAGGTAAAACCGCCAACATGTATACGGAGAGCAGGTACGCCTTTGCTACTGTCCATATACATGGGGCTATTTATAAAGAAAGGGGCCTATTAACAGCAGAAGGAAAAGGAATTAAAAACAGGAGAAATATTGGCTCTCCTCCAGGCTATTTGAGACCCAAAAGAGGTGGTTGTTATGCATTGCCCAGGACACCAAAAGGGGACTGATCTGATTTCAAAAGGAAATGAGCCGCAAAGCAAGCAGCCCAAGAAACAGTGCAAGAGCTGGTTACACTCCCAGCTCCAGCCCTACCAGAAAAACCGAACTATTCAGAAGAAGATTTAAAGTATTTACAAAAATGGGTTAAATTGGACTATGAAGGGGACTGGGCTAAGACTAAAACAGGAAAGTTAATTCTTCCTCGAAGACTAGGTAAGAGGTTAGTAGACCAGATACATCAGGGTACTCATCTGGGGACATGCAAACTCAAGGAACTTATAGGCAAGCAGTTCCAGGTTTCTAAATTAGGGTGTATGGTTCAGGATATAGTTGATAGATGTGCTCAATGCCAGGCAGTTAATGTGGGAGGAACTAGAATGGGAAGAGGGAAAAGAGAAAGAGGCAAGGAACCAGGAGTTTAATGGGAAATAGATTTTACAGAAATGAAACCTGGAAAATATGGGCACACGTATATGTTCATCTTTGTAGATACCTTTTTAGGCTGGGTAGAGGCTTTTTCCATCAAACATGAGACGGCAGGAGTGGTAGCCAAAAGCTATTAGAAGAAATAATTCTTAGGTTTGGACTGCCTCTCGCAATTGGGTCAGACAATAGCCCTGCATTTGTGAGTTCAGTCTCACAGGCATTGGCCAAGGCTGTGGGCACTAATTGGAAACTACATTGTATCTACCAGCCCCAGAGTTCTGGGCAAGTAGAGAGAATGAACTGGACTCTTAAAAAGACCTTGACAAAGCTAATTCTGGAGACTGGAGGTGGATGGGTGGATCTCCATCCTTTCACCATCCTCAGGGCACGATATACACCCTACTTAAACAAGGTGACCCCATTTGAAAGGCAGCTATGCTCACCACTATACCACCAATGCCTGCTGGTGACCCCATTTGAAATAATGTTCAGGAGACACCCCCGCTCTGCCCTTGGCTACAAGAGGTTGGCCTAGCAGAAATGACTGATCAGTCTGTACTCCAGTCACTGCAGGCATTACAGTCTGTCTTAAAAAGAACCTTCACAGGGATCCATACTGCCCACACTGAGACAGAGGCGGAGGTGGAACCACATCCTTACCAACCCGGGGACTTGGTTTGGATACATCGCCACCAAGTGGGAAACTTGGACCCTCGCTGAAAGGGACCGTTTACTGCCATCCTGACTACCCCCATGGCAATAGAAGTAGAAGGCATCAGGGCCTGGGTTCACGCGGGTCACGTCAAACGAGCCGAGGACAAGGACGTCCCCCAGAGATGGAAGCCGCAGCCAATGGAACCTGCTGACCGTGGACTAAAGCTAAGACTGAAAAGACTATGGGTTTATTGTTGCTCCTATTGTTACCTGTTACTGTATTATTGCTCCTATCATTACCTGTTTATGTAAAGTATAGGTGGGAAATTAGATGAACGGAATTAGGAAAAATGGAAAAGGTTATACAAAGCAGTAAATGGCTAACTCATCAGCCGACTGTGCACTAGTGTCATTTGTACAAAAGAAAACTAGAACCTTAAAAATGTTAGACTTACATGCTCAATAAAACATAGAACTGGCTGAAAAGTCAAGGATTTGACTAATCTCCAAAGAAAAGGGGGGAATGTAAGGGCCTACTTAATCAGAGGGACCCATTTTGTTGTTTATGCAGTAAACTTAGATTGATCCGGCCCTCCCAGAGGAACTGACTTACAAAGCCCAGATACAAGGGCGGGTCAGGCCAGGTAGAGACAGCCAATCAGTGGGGCACGCATATATCTACTAGGGTGAATTGTAATTCAATTGGCTGCCTGTGTGTGACCTAACATGACTGTGCAGTTTTCTCTGTGTATTGCAATCTCATTGGCCACCTGTGTATAGGCCCAGCTAAACTACCTCTATAAAAGTTAGTCTGTGAGGCTGGGAGGGGTCGCCTTTTTGCAAGAGATGGCCCTGACGGGTCAGTTTGATTCTCGATGCTTGGTGCAAAATAAAGCTTTGCTTGACCTTCACTTTGTATGAGTCTTGTTCCTTTGATTACAGACCCTAACACTGCAACATGTACAAAACTAAGTGAGTGTGAAAGAACTTTAAGGTCTTTATCTCGGTTCATGTAAGTAAACACATTTTCTTTTAAAGGTTTTATTTATTTGACAGAGAGCACACAATCAGGGGAGCTGCAGGCAGAGGGAGTGGGGGAAGCAAGCTCCCTGTGAATCAAGGAGTCCAATGTGGAGCTTGATCCCAGGACCCTGAGATCATGACCTGAGCTGAGGGCAGTTACTTAACTGACTGAGCCACCCAGGTGTCCCAGGCAAACACATTCTACATGAAAGATGGATATGAGGACCTATGTGATCCTGAGTATACATGTCAGGGTACAAACAAAAATTCCAGGTAGTCTTGCAGACTTCCAAGGCAAGACAAGGCAAGACCCAAGTCAAGGTCTCAAACAGTAAAGAGGCACATGGGTAATATATGAATTATACATGGAATAACAGAAAATTTAATAAGTTTCATAAATGATGACAAGGAGTAGGAAAATAGGATGGCAGACCTGAAGGACCTAGGAGGGGTGGAGGGGTCTTCTGAGCTAGTGGGTGGGGGAGGGGCTGTGGACACACCTTGTTCAATTGTCCCCTCCCTCACCCTCAGAAACTCTTTGTGATAGTGCTCTGTGATGTAAGCCTGGGGAAGATATATATTTGCACATATATATATTTGCACAGTATAGGCTGTCTTGTGATTCAGACAATGGAGTTCAAGCACTGGAATGTTCTCTCATTTCTGAATAGCAATACTAAACCATATCTGAGCTTTGGCTCAACATGCTTGGAGATTGATCCCAACTTCACCTTCCTGTGTGGGTTGGGATTGCTCCTTCTGTTCCTGTGCTACCTGGTGGGGATTCCATTTCCAACTTGGAAAACCAAAACCACCCAAAAAGTAAGAAATCCCTGGGGGTGTGTGCTCAACACAGATTATTACGGTTTCCATTTCTAATCCCAAATTGATCTATTTTTAAGATTTTATTTAAGAGAAAGCAAGTGAGCAGAGGTGGGGGTGGGGCACAGGTAGAGAGCTAAGCAGGGAGTGCAATGTGGGGCTAGGTCCCAAGACCCTGGAATCCTGATTTGAGCCCAAGGCAGACACTTAGCCAAGGAGTTTAAAAGGAGTTTGTTTAAAAGGAGTTTGGTAGAGTGGGAGAAACACCTAAAATGGGAAGTCTTAAGAGAACAGACATTCACTCCTCCAGGAAAAGAGGCCTGGCAGGGGTAAGTGTTAAGAAAGGACTAAGCTTTCTACTTGAAACTACAGTCTCTCTGGGTATGGTGGTGGTTCTTCGGTAAAATCCCAAACACAGGGAATTTGTAGTCCCGGATTGGGGTATTTTGAGAGGATGGGGTCCGTGTAAGTGAACAAAGTTTCCCAGCACTTGATCATATCGAGCCACATTCCCATGTCCAGCATCACTCGATCAAACCTTCCTTCATGCTGGGCTGATCAGGAGAACACTGCTAAGCCTCTGAGAAGACAGTGGGGTCTGAGCTATGACCTAGGATACAGGGTCCTACCCGAGGCAGCACAGATGTGACTGTTGGGCTTCATTTTCTATGTCCTCATTAAACAAAGGACTTCTGACTGGCAATACCAAGTGTGAACCTCCCAAAGTCGTCCCCTGAATTTTTGAAAGAAGTAAATATTGACAACATTTTATCACCTTAAAAACGGAAAAAAGCAAGGAACACAATGTTCTATTAAAGTCCTAGAATTCTTGGATAAAGAATGTTCCCATTTCCGAGAGAAGAGTAAGACATGGGTCCCAACCCCCCTCATTCTTTTCATTTTTCTTCTAGCGTCAGGGCAGAGCCAAAAGGAGGAGGAAAGTTGGGACTCTGAAAAGTAAGGTTCTGCCTATTCCACCTGAGCTCTCCAAGGCTGACCCTTCCTGTCCTTTCTATGAGGGCTCATGTCCATGATCTCTTGAGGATGCGAGCCACCAGGTACATTCCCTCTCAGGAAACAGAGGCCTCAGAGGGGAGGCTCATGGAAATAGAGCCAGAGTGCAAAATCATTCTCAGATCCCCTGCTCTGACCACTACTGAGCATGAAACAGTGATGGATCTGGGCAATGTGTGCTGCCCAATAGGTGGCCGTGTGAGATGTCAAGAGTCAGAACTTCTGTCTCCTGTCTTTGTGAAAACTCTGTGACATCATGGATACTCAGGAGTCTTCCCTGACCTCTCTGCTTCACAGAGGTGGTCTGATCATCACATGGATAATTTACTTGAAAATACTTTATACAGGAAGCAAGATTACTATCTAGCTTCACATCATTGGCCATTTGCCCTCATCTATTGATTATTGGGGCTTTCAGAGTCCCAACATCCCGAGGCTGTCCCATAAGGGGACTCCTGTGTTAATACCTATGTTTCTACTTTCACTATATAACTCATTCTCCTGTTTCCCCAGATGACAGATGGTACCAACAGGAAGTGGAGGAGACCCGGAAGCTGATCCCCGTTTTAAGAAGGTGACCAGTTTATCCCCTTCTATCCTGTTGCCTCTGAGAAGACATTTTATGCATTTGCAGGATTTACTGCAGTCTGTCATAGCCATGGAGGGGGTAGCCATAGGAACAGATATTGGGGTGAAGGCTACTGAGTACACTGTCAAGTCATAAAGGTGGGGCATTCTGAAGGGGCATCAGGCTTCAGGTAGCCCCTCCCTTCTCAGGCTTGCATGGCCTCCTCCCCTTGTTCTGGTACTGGCTGCAGTTTTGTACCTCCTGTCTCCTGCAGCCCCCCGACCAGCATCATGATACCATCCACTTTTGTCAACTGTTATGTCCAGACCCCTCCTGTGAGGTATGTAATAGCACAACTGCTGAGATCAATCGGCTGCTGTTCCTGCAGGCCCTGGAAGATTCTACTCCCTTGGCTTCCACAGCTCCTGTGACTTCTTCATCGTTCTCTCTCCCCTGACTTCTCAGCAGTCCCTCTAGGAGAGCTAATACCAGCTTCACTGTCTGAGCCTTCCCCACCACCTGCCTCCATCTTCTCAATTAACCCAGTGATCCCTGTGGCTGATTTCTTTCCACACTCACCACCGGGTGATTCTTTGCCACCAGAGCCCTTTCCTCCCTTGGATTCCAAATTCCCGATGAACCATTGTCACACATGACACCATAGTAAACAGACAGTCCCCAAGGCTGCCTACAAGGCAAGGTGCATTCAGATGTGATCCAAATGGTAGGAGTGCAAATTCCGGTGGTAGAAGAGGAGGGCAACAGGTAATAAGGATGAAGAATCCAGAACATACTGTTGTGCCCACAGAGTCCAGGGAGATATTCAGGACCAAGGAATTTCATACACATCAATCATAACCTAACATCTTGACAACCAACAAGACAGTTAGCTCCCCAATTATAAAGGGGAATGAGAATCAAGTCAAAACCACCATCCCACCAAACATACCAATTCCGCAAGATCCTAAATAATTGAATCTCAAAGAACAACTCTTTCATGAGTTAAAGCTTACTCTGGAGGACAGGGAGTGTGACCAGGCCCAAGCCCAATACACTGGTCTGCCCCCTGCCTCAGATCATTTGACTTATAAGGCTTCACTGACTCATGCCCAGGTTGTCTCCCTCGGGGACATGAGAGCTTCCCAGGTGCTGCGAGTCCATCCAGAGGACAGAGGAATTACTATGGAACAACAGCAGGAGCCCTGGGTCCCTAAGCATGTCATAAGGAAGTGCCAGAATAAGAATCCCCAACAGGCTGCAAAGACCATGAGGGCTCCGGGTTCCAAGGCACAAGAGCGTGGTGGAGGGGATGCAGGACTGGGAACATCCCAACCGAGAACAGACAGTTTCCCCACTGAAGATGTGGCATCAAAGAAGAGGTTCCCTACTCAGGACAGGGTATTGAAGGTAAATCTGGGAAGCCAGCCTTCCCAGACACTATCACAGAAGGGTCAGCTGCCTCCTGAAAGCCTTTCACAGAAGGGTCAGCTTCCTTCTGAAAGCCTTTTCAGTAAAAATAAATAAATAAATAAAGGATTTTTTGCAACGGCTTACTCCTGGGATAGAATGCAAAAGGCAAGAAAGCTCCCAGGAGAAGCATAATCCCCTATCATCTGTGGAAAGCAGAGGCCCGCTTAAAGGTAGAGCTGCCTTTACTGGGACACCTGAAGCTCCAAAAATCATGACAGCTGTTGGGAAGTTCCAAGAGGAAAGAATGGGGCGTCTGCGTGCAATAGGCAGCACCTGCCCTCAGCAGCCCATTCCCTCCCCAACCAAGTTTGGGAAAACTCAGCAGAAAGCACAAGTGCAGGCCCAGGTACAGCCTGTCCTGGGGTATCCTTTCAACTACAGGGTTCCCGCTCATAAGGAGACAAATACCAGGTCCTCCAAGCAAGAAGCTGTCTTTGCTGGCCAAGGCCTTATTGGAAGTAACAGACAGCTCATAAACAAGGACAGACAGCCCCAGAAAGTTGTGGCATTTAAGGAGCAGCCACTGCATCAGAAGTATCCCCTCTCCATGCCCCTCAGGGAGCCTGCGCCCCACCCAAAAACCACCTGCGGGCTTCAAGCTGCCCAGTGGCCTCCCGCCACTCTCACCACTCCTAAAGGCACAGTGTACAGAGATATGTGTCTACTATTCAGACAGAAAACTTCTCCAGAATTTCCAGCGAGAGGGTTTTGGGAGGCATTTCCTACACCAAAATAATCCCTTGTGAGGAATCAATATTTCTCTAGTAAAGTGATGTCTGTTCTGTGTACTGTCTTGGGAGCATGGGTTTTGGGTAACTCAGTTCAGCTGTTACTGATTGCTTCCTTTGGCTTCTAAAAGGTGACCAATCTCCTGGACCTCTTGGGAAATATGTATCATGTGCCCTCCAAAGCCCCCAAAAGCGCATTCCCTCTCTGATGAAGTTTCAGGAGATGGGCGGGCTCTCCTGTCCCATGGCTTAGCCTTACAGAAAATGTATAGTAGTTCATACCTCTCTCCTCATTGAATGTTTTATACCCTTTACAGCAAGTCTTCTATATCTGAGGAGGATCAAAGACAGGTATAGTTTTCAGAAAATAATGATGAAGCCCCTGTTTCTTCACTGCTAATTGTGTTACAGTAGCTTAATCATTTAGAAGTCAGTGATCAGAGGATCCCACAGGTGGGTGAACTCTGAATGGGAGTGTTTTTCAGGGGGCGGGGTATTGTCCGGGTTGATCTTGGGCTGGTTGGGGTAGCGTCAAAGAATACCTTAGATGATGCTGAAGAATCTTCCCTGTGAGACATGTTAAAGTTGACATTGAGGTTTCCACTGGAAGTGCTTCCCTTCCCTGGGTGTTTCTTCAGGCTGCTGGACTGAGGATGTTTTTTGCAGAACAAAAGCATCACTTAGCTGTTAGTGGTAGCAATGTTGACAAGGCAGCTACCACCTTCCAGGATAAGACAACTTTGAAGAAATGAAAAGGTGAAAGAGGGACCTTGCTGGTAGAACAAAAGTTTATGTCTAATCATCCCCTTCTCAGGACCCTGTCCCACTCCCCTCCTTCCTCAGTCTGATCCAGGCACCACCACTTTGAGGCAGACTGGAGCCTGGCACAGCCTACTGATGCCTTATACCAAAAAGGCATGGTTCTGTTCCTTGCGTATGTAAGCAGTACCTGCAGGCTGTCAGGCCTGGCATCCCCTTTTGGGGGAAGGTGATCTTGGTGCCTTCCTTCCATCCACACTCGATGACAATATATAAGATACTGCCTTTACTATGGCTAGGATGGCGGTATGCCACCTTCAATATTCATGGCCTTAGTGGAGCCATGGTAGCTCTTCCCCATGAGACGTGCAACTTATGAACCAGAGGTGAGTTCTAGACTGTGTACCAGGATACAGATGTTTGGGGGCTTACCATGGAACTCCAAGGAATGCTTCTTTTTTTTGGGGGGGGGGTGCCAAGAAAGCACACATTCCCACACTTCCAATAGGGCTCTGGAGGGAAGGCAACACCACCTCAGAATGGGACTCAAAATGGGGTGAGTGTGCTAGAGAACACCTGAGTAGTCTTCTGGACAGTCTCAGGACTGCTCAGTGCTAAAACAAAAACCAGATGTCCATGACCTCTGTCACTACCACACTTGTAGCTTCTTGTCCAGGTTATCATTGACCCTACACTATTTGAATGTTGGGGTTATAGAAAGAATGCAGATTTGATGTTGTGGAGGCCCTGAGGGGGACAATAGGTGGGATGGGGCCCCGGACAGGGAAACTGAAGAGGTGAGGCGGGGGTACAGGAGGCTCTAACATCTATGCGGACAGACCAGTCAGCAACTCAGCCTACCGGTTCCTACATAATCTCATTTTAGGGTCCATTATGGCCAATCCAGTGCACTTCATGCCACCCTGTAGAGCTTACTCCTGGCAATACTTCTGCCATCGGGAATACTATAGTCTTGACATTCTGTCCCTTTGCCTCATGCCCCTGTCCTTCCAGCTTATATGTCCCTGTTAATTTCTCTACTCCACATCATTCACGTTCCACTTCTTGCCTATCCAGCAAGGCCTTATTCTTCCTTTCCTCACTGAGGGTTGTCGGGTAACCAACATGTAAAAAGTACCAGTCCAGCATAGGAAATAGAGTCCATGGTACTGTAACAGTGTTATCTGGTGACAGATGGTAGCTGCAGTTGTGGTGAGCACAGCACAGCATAGAGTTGCATACCTGACACTAATGTGATATTGCATCAGCCATTCTTCAGTTTAAAAAAAAAAACAAAACAGGCTGCAGTACAAGTGGACATCCCTATCTAATCCCTTTCAGTCCTTCCTGTCTGGCAAAATCTTGTCTCTCTGCCTTTTCTAGAAATGCCTTTCTATATGTAACTGATTATTGTTGGATTAAATCTCCCATGTCAAAACTGAGTCTACTCACAACTGAGTCTACTGATGCCACATGAAATTCAGCCCCAGCACTACCTGGAAATCATTCATTCATTCCACAAATACTTATCCAAGACTTTCTAACTTGAACAAAATAAATGGAGTTAGATCACTATTTCCTTTGTGCGTTCTCTCCTCAGTGTTCTCAGATCTAATTTTATTTCATTTTTAATTTCATTTGAGAGAGAGCAGGAGCACAATCAGGAGTACTGGCAGAGGTAGAGGGAGAAGCAGGCTTTCTGCCAAGCAAGGAGCAGGACTTAATCCCAGGACACCAGGGTCATCACCTGAACTGAAGGCAGATTCTTAGTTGACTGAGACACTCAGGTGGCCCTCAGATCTATCTCAAATTTCCTTTACTTTCCTCAAACTTAGGCCATCTTCACTTGTCCAGCAGTTGTGCTGGACCACAGCTCACAGAGGAGCAAGAAAGCAGTGATAGAGCTTCTCACAAACAAAAGAAAACCAAGTCATTCCAAAAAAAATTCCCCATTCTTCATTTTCCTCTTCCTTCCTGTCATATGGAAAGAGGTTTCCTTCCCAATCTGAAAGGAAATATACTTTCTGAATGTCTTTTTTTGAGAGAGAGCTAACTTTTAGTCTTGATAGACTGATCTACCCTTGCCAGGTCTCCTTCTGACCCCTCCTCCCTGTCCTTATGAGGCACCCAACATCTTTTTTTTTTAAATGGTTTTTACTACAGTAATGTTTAACCTTGTCGAAGGGCACACAGAAAAATATAACTTCCCATATACCGCTACCCAACTTGCACTATTACCATTGGGTGGGTGTGATACACTGTGATTAATGTGCAAAAGCCCATTTAAACATCTTGCCATCCACCTCTGAGACATATGTCATGTGTCTATGTGAAAGCTCTCACATTTCTTTGATGTTTATCACCTGTGGAACACGCTTATTCACAACAGATGTACACAGCATTGGTGACAAAAAGGCACTGGGCTTTAGACGCTTTGGCAATCAGTTCTGCTCTGCCTTATAGTCAACCCTGAGGAGCCATTTGAATGAATTCTTCAACCCCACACAAGAAGTAATCTTACGGAGCAAATTCAGGGCAGAATTTCACTGTCTCTTAATTATTCAGTAAGTGTAATATGCAAAAAGTATAGAAGAACACTGTATATGTTGTTAAAGACTTGACACTATATGTTTTCAAATATTTAGAAGAAAAATTTGTCCTGTTACATTTCAAATAAACTACTCTGTTTCACCTTAAATGAAGTAGATCAAACACTCCCCTCTTTTCAAAATGACATTAAAAGTAAAAGCTTAGATTAAAACTGCTCAATATCATTAACCATCAGAAAAATGCAAATCGAAATCAATATTTGCCAAAATTTCACACCCATGAGGATGGCTAAAATCAAAAAGAATACAACTGTTGGTGGGAATGTAGAGAAATTAGAACCCCCGCACAATGTTGGTGAGAATGAAATATGGTACAGCTATTTTAGAAAACAGTGTGGCAGTTGCTCAAAATGTTAGACATAGGGTTAACATAGAACCCAGCTATTCAACTTCTTGGTATATACTCATGAGAAATGAAAACATAGGTCTGCACACAAACTTGTAAACAAATGTTCATAGCTATCTTTTTTTTTTTTTTACATTGCACCTATTTTATTCTTTTTTTTAAAATTTCTTTTCAGCCTAACAGTATTCATTGTTTTTGCACCACACCCAGTGCTCCATG
This sequence comes from Martes martes, assembly GCF_963455335.1. NCBI lineage: Eukaryota > Metazoa > Chordata > Mammalia > Carnivora > Mustelidae > Martes > Martes martes. The sequence goes on from NC_137900.1 coordinate 21,884,855, forward strand.
TGTTCATAGCTATCTTATTAAAAGGTCAAAAGATGGAAACAATTCAAACATCTGTCAACTGAGAAATGGTTAAGTAAAATGTAATGTATCCTTATATGTGCTGCCGAAGCGAGCACAATAATGTATCCTTATGATATAATAATTTTTGGAATAAAAAAGACCAATCCATGCCACAACAGGGGTGAATCTTGAAAACACGTTAAATGAAAGAAGCCAGTCACTAATGGCCACATATGACTCCATTCACATGAAATGTCCAGAATAGGAAAACCTAGAAGCAGAAAGTAGTACAGTACATCTTAGAGCTGGAGGGAGGAGGGGAGAGGAGAATAATAGCAAAAGGTTGCAGATTTGTTTCTCTTCAGTCATGACAACATTTAAAATTGACTGTGGTGATGCATATACTGAAAATCAAGGAATTATACATGTTAAATGAGTGAATTTTATGGTATGTGAGCTGTATTTCAATAAAGCTGTTAAAACAAAGGATTTAAAAATAAATGCTTAAAGATGACAAGAAGGGGAGCATAAAGGCCAAAGGTTGTCAACACATTTTTGGAAGATGGAAATCCGATGGAGGACTGGTAACTGACTAGCAGAGCAAAGACAGTGCTGGCAAATCAATTCACACTGCAAAACCCAGGAGAGGAGCAACCTGGTGGCACCAGAGAAAAATGAAATTAGGGGTTCCGTATTAGTAAACATGTAGAGTTTTTGTTCTTTGTTGTTTGTTTTATATTGCATATAATTTCTAAAAGTTTTTTTTTTTGAGTGGGGGTGCTCTTTTCCAATTTTGTAAAACCTTGTTGAAATGTTAGCATGTTTCAAATGTGCAGAGAAGATCCCACGTTTCTTGCATTAGACAGAACTTGAGACAACAATTTTAAAGTTGGCATTGCACACATCTGGGGCTGGGGTATGGTGGAGGCATACTGCCTGGAATCAAGGCCATAAATCTCAAAGGTTGGGTTAAATTCATTTTTAAAATGTATTTGAAAATAAAGTTGTGGAAAAGTTGCGTAGATGGTAAAGCCATAGATGGTAAAGCTATATACCCTTTATCCAGATTTACCTATTAAGATTTTGACCTGTTTACAATCTCTCTCTCCTTTTCTCCTTCCCATTCTCTGCATATAGGAAGACACATATATGCATATGAAAATGATGCATACATTCTTGAATATTTGAGAATACATATCATGCATCACACACTTTATCCCAGAATATTTCATAGCGTATTTATTATTAAAAAGAATATTCTCTGCAGCACAGTTATCTCCTTTGGTAAATTTCATGTTGACATAAAACTTTTAACTATTCTCCCACTCAAATTCCATTTTTTTTCAATTTATCAAGTAATGTGCTCTGTGTGTGTGTGTGCGTGTGTGTGTGTGTGTCTTTGTGTAAACCTCCTCATAGGATTTAGTCTAGAATCACATGCAACAACCAGTTGCTGTGTATCTTTAGTTTCCTTTAATTGGGATCAGTTTATCAGCCTCTTTTAGAACAAGGCCAGGTTTGAATAATCAACTTGATATGCCATATTTATAACCCCTTCAACCAGGAAATTTTTTGGGGTGGAACTTATCTTGCTCAGACTTTAAAGGATGTTTTTATAGTTGTGAGTCCTAGGGGCCTATTTAAAAACAATTCCAGAAATTCAAAGATATGTGGAGGGATTTTTCTTAACAGACATACGTCCTGCAGTCAAGGGAGGGTATGTGAAGTGGGCGGGCTAGAAGTGTACTTTCCTTGGGAGAGACAATGGTGAAGCTGTGGACGCAGGTTAAGAGAGGAAAAGAAGGCTGTCATTACTGGCAAACCCTCCTCGTATGGGAGGGAAAGGATTGGGTGTCTAGGGCCAAGACTGATTCATCAGTGAGGGAATGTAGGCAAGTCAAGTAAGGAAATTATACAGGGCTTAATTTCAACAGTTTATAATCTAAATAATGAAGTAAGGGTTCCAACTATTAAATGCCTAGGTAGCATGGGGAGAAGAAATAAATACGTATAACCATCAACAAAAATGACATGATTATTTAACATTGGTAGAGATGACAATAAGGTATTTTGGTGAAAAGGTAGAAGCTATCTGGGAAAAACCGTTTTCATGGAAGAGATAAACATAGGTGTCATTCAAAAATCCAAAAGGTATTGCTAGGTATAGTTCCAGTTGTGCTCGTTAGACATTATGCTAGAGGAGCCCACTTCCTAAATAAAGGTGAGTTTGGTCTGCTGTGATGCAGCACCCTTTCTCTGTAAAATAAAGGAATCTTTAAAAATGTTGGGGTGGGGGGAAGGGGCACTTGACAGAGAGGAAAGAGGGAGCAACAGGGAGAGACACTATACATGTGGAAGAGAACCTGTAGGGCGTGAATAGCCTAAGAGGGATTTGGGGAAATGAAAGAATTACTAAAAGTTTTTAAGTTTGCCTCAGTTCCATGGGTGTGTCGTGCCCTTGTCTCCCTCTTTGTCATGCTTTCTGTTCCTTGGTGTAGGCTATTCTGCTTTCTCGTGCTTTTTAGTAAACTTTTGAATACTTTTTGGTATTCAGTACTTTTGGATACTTTTGAGGAGCTATGGGGGTGGGGCTGCTGCTGTGTCCATTTCTGGCTTCATACAGGGAAAGATGCATGAGGGAGAGCTGCAGCTGAAGCAGAGTAGATCTTGAGGATGTAAATCCCAGGGTAGAGCAAACCTTCAGAAATGAACTGAGGTCCAATGTGAGATCATCAAGTAGAGAGAAGGGTCTCAGGTAATATCAGGGTAACAGGGGACTGAGAACATTTCACTAAGGTAAATATATGATATGGGACTAGGTGGAGCAGGAGGGTAGGCTGGAGGTATCTAACAGGCCAGGAAGGATGGACACATCTGCTGGGCTGGATAGTGGGGGAAGGGTTGCATGTGAGTTTCTCTCTCCTGTGCTGTCCCCTCCCCAGCACTCAGAAATTTTTGGTGTCTGAGCTAAAGCCCTGTGATGTGGGCCTGGAACTCTAGTCTAGCACATGGATCCTCCATGCCCAGCTGCCTGAGGCAGGAGTGCATTTGCAATGATGTGAATCATCTTTGTCTGAGAAGTCTCTCCCATTACACTTGCTCAGTCTTCCCATCCTTGCTTTCCGGTGTCAGGTGGGACTCCTTCTTCTGGTGCTGTGCTACCAAAGAGGAAGCCGTGTTTACCAGTATTATGGAAACAGAGATGTCATTCAGGTAAGTAAAGTTCCTCAGAGATACTAAATCTTCCCTTTCAAATAGATGAATTCAAAACAACTTCCAAATGAGGCTTTTGCTGAATCTTACAAATTTTAAGTAGATCTTACCTTATCTTATCTTATCTTATTATTTTATTTTATTATTTTATTTTGAGTCTCTATGCTCAGTATAGAGCCCAAGACAGGGCTTGAACTCATGATCCTGAGATCAAGACCTGAGCTGAGACCAAGATCCAGATGCATACTGATTGAGCTACCTAAGTGCCCCTTCAGTTGTATTTTAATTTTCATTTGGTTTAAATATATTTTTTTCTTTTGAGTCTCCTTTCTTGGGCTTTGTATTAGTTGTATGACATTTAATCTAATCTAAACATGTTGGGATTTCCAGTTATCTTTCTGTAGTTGATTTCTTGTTTAAGTCTACTATGATCTGAAAACATACTTCATGTGATTTCTATTTTATATTTGTTAAGGTGTGTTTTATGCCCCTCCATATAGTCCATCTTAGTGAACATTCCATGTAATCTTGAGAAGTATGTGTATTCTGTGGTTGGGTGAGGTATTCTATAAATGTCAATTAGAGCAAGATGATTGATGATGTTTGTTTGGGTCAACTTATCTTTACTGGTTTTCTGCCTGCTGAATCTGCCCATTGCCAATAAGGACTGTTGAAATCTCCAAAAGTAACAGTGGATTCATCCATTTTTTTCTTGCAATTATACCAGTTTTTGCCTCACATATTTTGACACTATGTTCTTACAAGTGTACCTGTTAAGGAGTGTTCTGTCTTCTTGGAGAATTGACCTCTTTGGTGTTCTGTAATGCTCTTCTTTACCTCTGATAATTTTCCATGTTGTGAAGTTTGCTTTGTCCAAAATAATAGAATTACTCTTTTTTTTCTTTTCGTTAGTGTTAGCATGGTACATTTTTCTCTCTTTGTTTTTAACCTATCTGTATCATTATATTTGAAGTGAGTATTTCATAGACAACATATAATTAGGTCTTGTTTTTTTTTTTTTAAAGATTTTATTCATTTATTTGTCAGAGAGAGAGAGAGAGCGAGAGCGAGCACTGGCAGACGGAGGCAGAGGGAGAAGCAGGCTTCCCGCCGAGCAAGGAGCCCGATGCGGGACTCGATCCCAAGACGCCGGGACCATGACCCGAGCCGAAGGCAGCCGCCCAACCAACTGTGCCACCCAGGTGTCCCAGGCCTTGTTTTTTTTATGTGCTCTGACAGTCTCCTCTTTTAATTGGTGAATTTAGACTACTTCCATTTAGTGATTTTATTTTATTATTTTTTAAAGATTTTATTTATTTATTTGACCGAGAGAGGGAGCACAAGTAGACAGAGCAGCAGATAGATGGAGAGGAAGAAGCAAGCTCTCCACTGAGCTGGAGCCCCATGCGGGGCTCAATCCCAGGACCTTTGAATCATGATATGTGCAGAAGGCAGCCGCTTAACCTACTCAAACACCCAGGTCCCCCAAATGATTTTTAAATATAGTAGGATTAATATCTCTACCTTGTCTGTACTGTTTGCTATTCATTATACTTATCCTTCACCTCTTTTTCTGCCTTTTATGGTTTTGAAAAAGCATTATATATAATTCTATTTTCTCACCTTTGTTAGTCGATCAATTATTCTCTGTTTAAAAATATTTTAGTGATTGTTCTAGAGTTTGTAATATATATTTACAACTACTCTAAGTCCACTTTCATATAATGTTATGTCACTTCATAGATAGTGCAGGAGTGTCCAATTCCTCCTGTCCCTTATACCATTGATGCCATTCATTTCACTTATCCATATACTATAATCACCCAACACACTATCATTATTATTATTACATCAATTGAGAATAAGATGAATGAAAGTTTTATTTATCCTCATTCATTCCTTCTCTTCCTTTCCTTTATGTAGATCTGAGTTATTTTCCTTCTCAACAAAGAACTTCTTTTAACATTTATGCAGGGCAGATCTTTTGCTGATGAACTCCCTGTTTTTATTTGTCTAAGTTTTTATTTCTCTTTTACTTTTGCAGGATAATATCACTAGGTATAAAACTTTGGATTGGTGTTTTTTTCTTTCAACACTAAACATTTCACTCCAATCTCTTACTTTCATGGTTTATGATAATAGGTCATAATTCTTATGTTTTCTAAATCTAGAGGTAGGGTTTTTATTTACCTCTGGGTTATTTCAAAATTTTATCTTTTGTTTTCATACAATTTGAATATGATATGTCCAGGTATAGACTTTTAAAATATTTTCCTGCTTGGTGTATCGCTACACCTGTATTGCTAACCTGTTATTAATCTTGGAAACTCTTGGCCATTATTACTTCAAACATTTTTTCTGTTCTTTCTTCTGGAATTCCAATTACATATCTATTATACAGTTTGAAACACAGTTCTTGGATATTCTAGATTTTAGCATTAAGAAAATTGTTTTCTTCTTTGTATTTCAGTTTAGAAAGTTTCTATTGACATTTATCCAGACTCACATATTCTTTCCTTGACTTTATGCAATCTACAGAGAAGTTAATCAAAGGCATTCTTCATTTGTCATACTGCTTTTGTTTTCTAACATTTCCTTTTGGTTCTTTCAGAGAATTTCCCTCTCTCAGTTTACATGCATCATCTGCTTTCATAAATTGTCTACCTTTTCAAGTAGAGCTCTTAACAGAATAATCATGGTTATTTTTGTTTCTACGTATGAGAATTCTGAAATGTGTCATATCAGAATGTACATCTGATGTTTGGTTTGTCTTATCAGTTTGCTTTTCCCTGCCTTTATCATGCCTTGTAATTTTTCTTTGAAAGCCAAACATGATGTATTGGGTAATGGGAACTGAAATAAAGATACCTTTAATGTGAAGTCTTATGTTAATCTGGTTAGGTGTTGGCATGTCTTTAATATTTACTGTAGCTATACATATCAGAGGCTGTAGTTTCCTCTAGTGTCCTTGTTTTTGTCTCCCCTAGTGTCTTTAGGTTTCCCTAAATCTCCCTAAATAAAACCTATACCTTGCAGTTCTTTTTAGCTATGATCCTGTTCCTACACCAGAGCTGTCATACTGTAGTAAGGTGTCAGGGGAGGGGATATGATTAATCATTCATCTTTTAATGGCCTTATGTTCCTGGATTGTGATGTTCACTAGTATTTCAGAGATTTTTGTTTTGTTTTCTTCCACTCTATAGGTGAGAGAGGAAAGCTAGAGGGGGATGCTGTAGTTGGGTAATTTACCTTCTCCCATGGGGCATAATGCTCTGGTAGGCTTTTCCCATTGAGCAGACTTCTGTTATGAAAACACTCTGGGAATATTTCACAATATTTTCAAAATGGGTTACCTTTCTCCTTTCTCTCAGACACTACACTCCCCTGCCAGAAACAAGAGCTTTTTTTCTTTCTTTTCTTTCTTTCTCTCTCTTTTTTTTTTTTTTTTTTTTTTTGTAGTTTACTATGAGAACCAGGTGGGGTTCCTGGTAATATAACCCATGAATAAATGGGAGGCCCCCATTAGATTGTGACCCCAGGAGTTTCTCACTCTCATGCTAGCCCATATGCATCCTCCAGCAATTTGTCAAAGTGTTTGTTTAAGTGTTCGTACCAGGTGAGCAGTGTTGAGCCTCCAGTGTCTTCTGTTTCAGGTAAGCGAATCTTAGGTATGATTTTCTGCACTGACACTCTTGGAAGATTTGAGGTAGTAGTTTGCCACTATGGTTCCAAGAAATGTCATTGATTTTTAGTCTGTTCAGCATTTTGCTTCTTTCACAGACTGAAGTGGTGACTCCCAGGCTTTTTAAATGTTAGATCTGGAACCAGAAGTTGCCCTTCAGAGAATGACTCTTTGTTTTCCTGTTCCTCTTCCCACATTTCTAAATGAGTTTGGTAGGGTCAGAGAAACACCTAAAATGGGAAGTCTTAGGAAAGAACAGACATTAACTCCTCTAGGAAAGGAGATCTGACAGGGCGAAGGATTAAGGAAGCACTAAGGTTTCCACTTGAAACACATAGTCTATTTTGGTATGGTGGTGGCTCTTGGGTAAAAGCCCAAACACAATGATTCTGCAGTTCTGGATTGGGTTATTTGGAGAGTATGAGGTCTGTGTAAGAAAACAAATTTTCCCAGGTCTTGATCATGAGACACATTCCCATGTCAAGCATCACTCAAGCCTGCCTTTACATTGGGCTTATCAGGAGAACAGTGCTGAGCCTCTGAGAAGAGACTGGGGTCTGAGCTATAGCCTAGGATACAGGGTCTACCTAAGGGAGCACAGATGTGACTATCGGGCTTCAGTTTGTAGGTCCTCATTGAACAAAGAACTTCTGAGTGAGAATATCAAGTGTGGACCTCCCAGACAAAATCCTCTTTTGTTTTTCAAAATAAAACCTTAAAATTGAGGAAAGCAAGGAACACCAAGTTCTATAAATTAAAATACAGTCCTGGTGTTCTTGGATAAAGAATGTCTCCATTTCTGAGAGAAGAGTGAGAGATGAGTCCCCACCCCCCATTCTTTTCTTTTTGTTCTAGCATCAGGGGCAAAGCCAAGAGGACGAAAGGTGGGACTCTGGAAGGTAAGGTTCTGCCTATTCCACCTGAGCTCTCCAAGACTGACCCTTCCTGTCCTTTCCATGAGGGCTCAGGTCCATGATCTCTGAGGATGCCAGCTGCTAGGTACATTCCCTCTCAGAAAACAGAGGCCTCAGAGAAGAGGCTCATGGAAATGCAGCCAGAATGCAAAACCCTCCTCAGATTCCCTGCTCTGACCATTACTGAGCATGAAGCAGTGATGGATCTGGGCAATGGGTGCTGTCCAATATGTAGCCATGTGAGACATTAAGAGTCAGAACTTCTGAAGTTCTGAGACTTTCTGAAAGACCTGTGACATCATGGATACTCAACTTCCTCTTTGAGGTAACCATTGACCCATGTTCCACATAAGTTTGTTTTCAGTATCACATGGGATAGATAATACATACAAAAGCCCATTGTGAATGATTAAATAATGTAAGTCTTATTATTATCATTGATCATGTGACCTTATATCCTAATACTTGGTGCTTTCCAAGTCCAATCTACCAAGGATATCTTTAAAGGACACTCTATTCAGCCTCTTATAAGATGTCTTGCTTCTCTCTTCATCATTCTCCTGGTTTCCCAGGGTAGAGAACTTGACAGAATTAGGGGAGGCAAGAAAGGTGATTTCTCTTCTGTAAAGGTGAGTAAACATTACCTTCTTTCCTGTACTGCTCTTTTAAGCAGAGTCTATGTATTTCTAGGGTCTCAGGGAAGCCTGGAATTGACATGGGATAGAAAATTCTCAGAGTTAGAATTTGAAAGTGTTGGGGATGTTGGTGGGTGGGGGGCAACCTTTTCCAGACCAGCCAGGGTCACATATGTTTGTTCTGGTCCTGGTTGCAGTTTTGTACCTCCTGTCTCCCACAGCCCCTAGGCTGGCATCATGATACCATCCACTTTCATTAACTATTATGTCGAGACCCTTTCTGTGGGGTGTGTAACAGCACAACTGCTGAGATGAATTGGCTCCTGTTTCCAGAGGCCCTGGAAGATGCTACTCCCTCTGTGATCCCCTTGGTTTCTACAGCTTCTGTGACTGACTCATCATTCACTTCATCTCCTGACTTCACTACAGTTGCTCCAGGAGACCCAATACCAGCCTCTTTGCCTGAGCCTTCCCCCCAATCCCATCCACCTTCTCACCTAACCCAATGACCCTTTTAGCTGACTTTTTCTTACTCTCTCCCCTGGGCATTCCCTGTCACTAGAGCCAAAAGCATAGGATTCTTTATCCCAGGGAACCATTCCATACCTCTACCCCTTCCTTTTACTTCTTTCCTACTGTATGATGCTCAGACAACTAGAGGCCACTTTACCTCTGAATCCCATCTCTGCTCTTGACCCAATCATTTCACAGGGTATCAACCTCTTACCAAATCTGTCTCAGACAAGGAATCCCACTGATTCATTTGCTTGTCATCATGCACCACCAATGTCATCTGTTTCACCACTGCCAGACTGCCTTTTAACTGTGATTCAATCTAAATCAATTTCCATCTCATTGAAACCTGTTCCTGAGAAGTCATCTCCAGATAGCCCGGGTGGGTTGTCTACTTATGTCCCACAATCAGAGGTAGTGACTGTTCAAACCCATCAGGATCAGATTCTCCTATTGACAGACCCATGCCAAGAACATGTTCCCTTCCTCCCCACATTATCACACTCCGATGTTCACCAAGAGCAAGTTTACCTCCATCAATGAGAAACCTATCTCTGGAGAGACTCTGCTACTAAGCACAAGGAGGCCAGTGGAATTTCTTTCCCTGGCCTTATCTTCCAGGCCCTATTGGAGAGACAAATGGAGAAAAGAATGGATTTCCAGATTTTAGAGAAGAAAGTAAAAGAGGAGGGGCCATCTTCCAAACAAATGTGGTCAGAATACCAATGGACATCTTTAGGGAATTTGTTGCATCCACTTGATGTACAGGTCACCACAGCCTCCAAAAGTGGCTGGAACACTGAAGGCAAACCAGAGCAGCTCTCTATTTATCAACAGCTCCTCTATGTCAAGGCTTTGGCAGAAAACTTGCATCAGAAATATAGCCAGCTCTTCTGGGGTCTTCCTTCTTTGCACAGTGAGTCCATAGTAGCCACTCTCCTGATTTCTAGTAGTACTTCCCCACTAGAGTCTCACTTTGTCTTATTCAATGGAATTCATAATACCTCTGCCATCAAAATACAAGCACCTCCACCACTTCCTCATTCCCAACCATTTCCTCTCCCCATTGTACACCCCCAATCCTTGCCTCAAACCCTGTCCCCATCCCAGCCTCCACCTTTCACTAAGGTGAACACCCACGCCCATTTTCAATCCTGCCTCCCGATCATACCACCTTCTTCATCCCTGATTAGGGACTGTGGAGTGTCTTTCCATAGATCCAAGAATGAATCAGACTCTCCTATCTTGACTGAAAATCAACACCTGGGATGGCACGTGTTGCAGAAGCAACAGGAAAGTTTGTGGGCTTTAGTCCCTGTGTTCCAGAAACCTGAAGAAACCATTTGTCCTCGAGCTCCCAACATTCCGCTGGTTAGCCGGCCATCCCATGCCTATGTACCAGTCTCCATCCTTCCTGGCCATTTTCCTATCATCTGTGAACCCCAGGAGACACTGGAGTTACATAGCCCAAGGACAGTAATCCCACACTGGTGCCTCCATGACTGTAGAAATCTAGACTCCCTAGCAGTGATGGAGCCTCAGCACACATTATCAGAACTCTCTCAGCAAAAAGGCAGACACATTCACTCACAATTCTCTGAGTTTCAGAGCCATAGTAACAGGGATCTAGCAAAGACTGAATTGAATCTCCCTGGAAGTTTCATTGAGAGGGTCCAAACAAAGTTTCAGCTAAGGAAGGTTATGAGGAGGAATCTTGGGTATATTCTAGAGAAGAGTCCAGAAGACAGGCCACAAAGGGTCTCAGAATGCCACCGAGTGAAGGGTCTGAGGGCAGCCTTGGAGACAAGTAACTGTGTGTGTCATTCAAGGAATCACTCGGGGAATGAACTATTGAATGTCTCAAGGAAGGACACAGACCAGAATCAAATGAAAAGTAATCTTAGTTTACATATGAGCAAGAAGTTTTGGCAGATCACTGTGGGTAGGATTCCTATAGGTGTGTGTTATTCATGGCTGGCTGATGACAATACATTGCCTTTCTCTGTGATTCCCCAGACTGCTCTGGAAAACACAGATTCTAAAAAGACAATGGTGGGTAGGGTTTACTGCCAGAGCACCACTCGAGAGCATTCTTTTTTTGATCCCGACAGGTGCTAGAGGCCTATATTATAAGTTTTCATATGAATGAGAGGTGGGGTCTACCCCTCAGGGTTCTTGAATCCATAAAATTCTATACGTTGAGAGTAGCCAAAATATGGCCTCTCCCCCAATTTGACTTTCCCTCCTCAGCTATGCTTATTTCTGGGGTGGATTCCAAAGCTGTCTTTTTAAATCTCCTTGGGTAAGTTCTAAACTTTTTTTTGGGAAACAAGGTGAGAAAAACAAAGTCAGTCCCCACTGTGGATCATCCTCTCCCCGCTATGTCATCTGTGAGCAGTGAAGGAAAGGGGGCCTGAAGGCATCACACTCTGACACTGACCATAAGACTTCAGAGTGTATCCAGATAGCTCAGTGGGGCAGCAGGAATTTTCAACCCCTTACACACAGCATCAGAGCTCAAGTGCAACCCAGTGAGACTGTACCAGACAACACATGTGGCCCAGAGGTACCCACAAGGCAAGCTGGGACTGGACATGAACCAATGCATGAGAATATGAGTTTCAGTAACAGAGTAGAAATGGAACAGGGCAAAGTTATGGAGGGGAAGAATATACAACATTTTGCCATGCCCAACCTATCCAGGGATATATTCGAAACCAAGGAGCTCTATACCCTTCAATCCCAATCTCGGGAAATCTTGACAACCAGTGAGTTGGGAAGCTCCAAAATGATAAATGTCAACATGAATAAAGTAGAAACTGCCATGACCACGGAACACCCCTCACCAAAAATACTGGTTCCCCAAGATTCTAAACTATCAGACCTGAAAAGACAGATCCTGAGTGAGTTAAAGTTTAAACTGGAGAGTGAGGAGCATAACCAGGCTCAAGGATGTCCCACTGACATGTGCCTTCCTTCAGATAGCTTGACTTCGAAGGCTTAACTGACTCAGTCCCAGAGTGTGTGCAGCGGGGATCTGGAAGCATCCCAGGTGCTGCACGTCCAACTGAAGGACAGCAGAATTAGCACGGAGGAGCACCAGGAACCTGGGACTCAAAACTGTCCTTCTGTAAGAGCCAGCCTATGAATTTCTCACAAAGTAAAAGTGCAAAGAAAGTGAGACCTCAGGATCCCAAAGCAAGAAAATGCAGAAGTGAGGACTCAGGAGTAGGGACATCTGCAGGCAAAGAGGAGGGCCACCAGGCTGAGGTGAGAAAATTAGAGAGTGCTTCCTCAACTCTGTCACAGAATGAACAGTTTCCTCTTGAAAGTTACTTCAGAAAAAAGATGAGGCAATTTTCTCAGTGGATCAATTCCAAGAAAAAAAATCACATGGCATCAAGAAAGTCCCCAGCAAAAAGCCAAGTTCATGTCCACCTTAGCGCAGCACCAAGACCCAGTTGAAAGTGTAGCTACTTTTGGGAGTGCTTGGCCTCCTGAAGCTCAGAAGCTCACTACCTTTGAGAATGTCCTAGAAGAGAAGCTGGCACATATGTATGCATCTGAGTTAAGCCAGCAGCAGGACAAACTACAGGTCTGACAAAAGACCTCCTTACAACTACTGGGCTCTCTCTGACCCAGAACAAAAGAAACCGGCAAGTATCATGTCCTGCAGCCAAGAAGCTGCCTGTGCTAACCAGAACCATCTTAAAAGTGTCACACAGAACAGAGATAGGGTCAGACATCCCCAGAAAGCTGAAGCCTTCAAGGATCAGCTATTAAGCCGGGGTCAACCCCCTTCTTCTCTGCCCTCTGGGTAGTCTGTGCCTCATCCAAGCCCCACCTGTGTGCATCAAGTATGCCAGGTCCTTTGGGCCACCAGGGGTGACCCTGACGAAAGTACTGTGTTTAGCGATTTGACTCTACTACTCAGGCAGAAAATGCTTCTCCAGCACCTCCAGGGAGAAAATTTCTCTAAAGAAATTATTCAGCCCTTATTGATGAAGCTTTACAATTTTCATGACAATATATCCTCTGTTGAGAACAACCTTCAGTACAACCAAGAATATTAATCCTCCTCAATAAATGTTTCTTCTAATAGAGAGTGGTGATCTCTGTGTGCTGCACTGGGACTGGGGCTAGGGCTTGTGCTCACAGAAGGGAAGCAGTGCGTTCAACTCTTAGTAGTTAATGCTTTTGGCTTCTACCAGTGCACCAGTCCCTTGTACAAAGCCTGACAGTGGCCTTCTTCTCAGTTTTATCCTAGGGTTTTTTATTTGGTTCTGCTCTGATGTCCTGTATTTAAAACATTTACATTTTTGGGGGGCGCCGGTGGCTCAGTGGGTTAAGCCTCTGCCTTTGGCTCAGGTCATGATCTCAGGGTCCTGGGATTGAGCCCTGCATAGGCCTCTTTGCTCAGAAGGGAGCCTGCTTCCTCCTCTCTCTCTCTGCCTGCCTCTCTGCCTACTTGTGATCTCTGTCAAATAAATAAATAAAAATCTTTAAATAAAATATTTACATTTTTTTCATAAAAAGTATAACGTGCTTACTCTGAAAATCTTCAGGCCTTTACAAATAGTGAAAAAAACACTTAAAGTCTAGAACTTGATTGAAACTCTCTTTCATCTGCTCCCAAACTATTTGTCCGGTAGGACACAATGTCACCTAGGCCTCACCTCCTGGAGGCTACTCAGGCCCAATGATACCATTTCAACATATGAATATATGGGATAGTCTTTGAGCATGAAGACGGTGCCCTCAGGGGTGTTGTCAGGGACATTGTCCTCCTATATGGTTCCTGCCTTCCCAGACATGCAACATTTTACCGCAAGGTTACAATAATTGAGGGGTACCTTAATTATCTATTTCTGTAATGGTTATTCCAAAATTTAGTGAGTTAAAAAATATATACTTATTACCTCATGGCTTTTGTGGATCAGAAATTTGGGTGAGGCCTACCTGGATTCTCTGCTTCAAGGTTGCATTTAAGGTGTCAGCTGAGGCTACTACATTCTCATCTGGAGTCTTGACTGGGGAAGGACCAACTCCCTTACTCATTCACATAATTGCTGGCAGGATGCAGTTCCTCAAAGTCTGTTGGAATGAGATCCTCAGAACCTTGTTGGCTCTTGGCTGGATCTGGCTGGTTCCTTATCATGTGGGCTTCTCCAGCATGGCAGCTTACTTCATCAAAGCAAGGAGAGAGTTTGCAAACAAGATAGAATTTACAATCTTTTGGAAACTAGCAATGTAAATGACATCCTATTACCTTTCCTTTATTCTATCACTCAGAGGCAAATCACTAAGTCCAGCCTATGCTTAAGGGCAGGTTTATTTACACAAGAGTGTGAACACCAGGAAGTGGGATGATTGGAATCTTCTGAGAAGTCTTCCTAATGCAAGGGTTTCATCTTGGACACCTTCCTCAGTTTGCTGGTGCAAGTCTCCAAACATGCCAAGTGGATCTTTGTCCTCATTCATGCCCAAGTCATCAAGGTCAAAATTGCTTAATGCCTAAATGAATTGGCACCTTGTAAGTAACCATCAAAGAGATTGGAACATCCAAAGAAGGAAGGAAAGGTGACATAGATAGGTAAAGGCAGTTTGGGTTTATCCTGAATGGTTAAGTAAAATAAACCCTGAGAACCACCTGACTTACCAGTATTTAAACTGGGGTTGGGGGCAGGGAGGGAAGCTGGTGAAATATGGCCCATCTGGGTCTACCACAGTCTCTCTATTTTGACCTAGCTCCCAGACCATAGATGTGTAGAAGTAACCCTCAGCTTCTGTAGACTTAGCCAACATTATAGAGGACGTGAACCTGACAGGTTGCAAGGTTTAATTTCTGTTCTTGTTAATATATTTAATATAGCACATCCATCATTTCAAATTTAATTCTCATAACTTGAACATCAGAGAGAATGGGTCACTCAACTGTTGGAAAAGGCAGTACTAGGGATCTTAGAGCACATACTCCCATTTTGGGATATTTTCCATGTACCTATGTCTTGAAGGCTCTGATGCCTGGGAACTCTGTCACACTCAGGCACCCCTGTTCTTCCTGTGACCCTGGGGTTCCTGAGACCACACTGCCCCTCCTAGGATTCTGCCTGCTTTGGCACCAAGGCATCTTTCAGACAGGGACATCCCTCAGTGGAGCTGACTTCTAAAAGTTCTGATTTTGTGCTCTGCTACTCTATCACTTGCCTGTATCCAGCTGATGGAGGCTCTCTCCCCTCCCCCCCATGGTTTATCTTCCCATATATCACCTCGGATTCCCTCCTTTCCAACTCCTACTTGGCAAAACATGGTCACTTTTCTATTTGATGAGTTGCAGGTATTCTTTTCTTTGATCTCCCCTTGATTTTGTAGGTTCAGAATGATTTGATAGCTGTCTAGCTGAATTCCTGCAACCAGACAAAAGTAAGGTCTCTTAATCCTCTGCCATCTTGGACTGCAATCTCAATACCTATTTCTTAATCCCCTCTCATAGTTGGGCGATCTGAAGGACAGAGAAGGTAATATATATTTAGTGGGCTAGGATGCAAGTGGGAGCCAGGGATGGAGAGCCCCCTTATACTGTGAGGAAGTATTTGGATGTAAATGACAGCAAATATAACTTAACTGACTTAAAATGGAGAATCTCTTGACTTAGGTACCTGAAAAATTCTGGGAATAAAGTTGGACTAAGGTACAAGTGTTCATGCTGGGGCTCAAATGATGCCTTCAAGATTCACTGTCTATCCATTTCTTGGCATTCTGTACTGAATTTTTGTCAGAAAATTAAAAAAAATTTTTTTTCCTTTTTTCTTTCTTTTTTTTTTTTTTGCTTTATTTATTTTTTTGTTTTTATTAACATAGAATGTATTATTAGCCCCAGGGGTATAGGCCTGTGAATCATCAGGCTTACACACTTTTCAGCACTCACCATAGCACATACCCTCCCCAATGTCCATAACCAACCACCCTCTCCCTACCCACCTCCCCCCAGCATCCCTCAGTTTGTTTTGTGAGATTACGAGTCTCTTATGGTTTATCTCCCTCCCCATCCCATCTTGTTTCATTTTTTACTTTCTTACCCCTCAAGCCCCCCACATTGCCTCTCGAGTCCCTCATATCAGGGAGATCATATGATAATTGTCTTTCTCTGATTGACTTATTTCCCTCAGCACAATACCCTCTAGTTCCATCCACATCATTGCAAATGGCAAGATTTCATTTCTCTTGATGGCTGCAGAGTATTCCATTGTATATATATTTCTCTTTATCCATTCATCTGTTGATGGACATCTAGGTTCTTTCCATAGTTTGCTTTTTGTGGACATTGCTGCTATAAACATTCATGTGCATCTGCCCCTTTGGATCACTACATTTGTATCTTTAGGGTAGATACCTAGTAGTATGATTCCTGGGTCATAGGGTAGCTCTATTTTCAACTTTTTGAGGAACTTCCATGCTGTTTTCCAGAGTGGCTGCATGAACTTGCATTCCCACGAACAGTGTAGGAGGGTTTCCCTTTCTCTGTATCCTCGCCAGCATCTGCCATTTCCTGACTTGTTAATTTTATTCATTCTGACTGGTGTGAGGTGGTATCTCATTGTGGTTTTGATTTTTATTTCCCTGATGCCGAGTGATGTGGAGCACTTTTTCATGTGCCTGTTTGCCATCTGAATGTCTTCTTTGCAGAAATGTCTGTTCATGTCCTCTGCCCACTTCTTGATTGGATTATTTGTTCTTTGGGTGTTGAGTTGGATAAGTTCTTTATAGATTTTGGATACTAGCCCTTTATCTGATACGTCGTTTGCAAATATCTTCTCTCATTCTGTCAGTTGTCTTTTGGTTTTGTTAACTGTTTCCTTTGCTGTGCAAAAGCTTTAGATCTTGATGAAGTCCCAATAGTTCATTTTTGCCATTGAATTTTCCCCTCATGGTCCAGTAGTTTTTTGTCTCTCTTTTGCTCAGCTTCTTTATTCTCCATCATTTGGCCTTCTATATCACTAATTCTCTCTTCTGCCTCATTCATTCTAGCAGTAAGAGCCTCCATTTTTTATTGCACCTCATTAATAGCTTTTATGATTGCAGCTTGGTTAGATTTTAGTTCTTTTATTTCTCCAGAAAGGGCTTTTATTTCTCCAGACAGGTTTCTCTAATATCTTCCACATCTTTTTTGAGCCCATCTAGCACCTTGAGAACTGTCACTCTGAACTCTAGATCTGACATATTACCAATGTCCATATTGATTAGGTCCCTAGCCTTCGGTACTGTCTCTTGTTCTTTTTTTTGTAGTGAGTTTTTCTGTCTTGTCATTTTATCCAGATAAGAATATATGAAGGAGAGAATAAAATACCAAAAGGGTGCCAAAGACCCCAGAAAAATATATGTTAACCAAATCAGAAGAGACCCCAAATCAGGGGGAGAAGAAAGGGGGTTTAAAAAGTTTAATTTTTTTAATTAAAATTATATATATATATATTAGACTGTTGAATAGATCAGAAACACCCACTTGATTTTTGGTGTAATTTGTTCTCTTAGAAGAAACTACCTCCCAGAATTTTAAAGAAGGAAAAACTTTTATATATATATATATATATATATATATATATTCCATATGATGGAGTTCCATCTTTACAGTCATATTCCATCCCTTCATCATGTTTACCCTATATTTTGTGTGTGTGTGTGTGTATATATATAGGTATATATGTATGGAATATATATATATGTATGGAATATATGTATATATACATATATATGTGTATATATATACATATATACATATATGTATATATGTATATGTATATGTATATATGTATATACATATATATGTATATGTATATATGTGTATATATATGTATATATGTACATATACATGTACATATGTATATATGTGTATATATACATATATGTATATATGTATACATGTATGGAATATATGTATATGTATATATGTATATATACACACACATATATATGTATGTATGTATGTATATGTATATATATACACATATTCCATACATATATACATATATATACACACACACATATATATTCCATATATATATACATATATTCCATAAATTCCATGCTTTGCTTTCCCCTCCTCTGGAATTCCACTGTTCTCCTTGATCAGTGAGCTTGGTGTGGGCTGATGTTCTTGCTGATTTTTGGGAGAGGGGCCTGTTGCAGTGATTCTCAAATTTTTGCCCAAGGTGAATTGCACTGCCCTTGCCAGGGGCTGGGCTAAGTAATCTCCTCAGGTTTGTTCTAGGGAGCTTTTGTTCCCTGAACGCTTTCTGTAGAGCCCTGTAGGACGGGAATAAAAATTGCGGCCTCCCGGTCTCCTGCCCGGAGGAACCAAGAGCTCAGTGTCGCATTCCTCAGTGCGCCCTTGGAGAAAAGTGCTCAATCATTCCCCTCCCCCTGGTCTCTGGCCGTGCTCCAAGCTAATCTGGCCTGTGACTGAGCATTTCTGTCTCTGGCACGCTGCCCCATTTAGAGTCTTCAAGCCCAACAGATCCTGTTGCTCTGCTCTTTCGGGGGATGAAGATTGGTCTCCCCAGATCTGCCACCTGTGGGGTCCCTACTCAGACCACTGAGCCTGTCTGTGCCACAGATCACAGTTTGAGGTAACCCTGAGCTGAGAGCTCACTCCTCAGCTCTGTCTCTCTAGATGGCTTTTCTGCTCTGATACCTGTGAGCTCTGCCACAATCAGACACCTGCAATCCTTCTGTGACCCCGTGGGACCTGAGATCACACTGTCCCTGTGAGGGCTCTACCCCCGCTTAGCTTCTGGAGTGATGCCCCTCAGTGGAGCAGGCTTTTAAATGTTCGAATTTTGTGCTCCATTTCTCCACCGCTTGCTGGGAGCTGGCCCCTCCCCCCCAAGTCTATCTTCCTGTTGCTTCAGATTCACTTCTCCCCACATCCTACCTGTCAGAGATGGTCGATTTTTGTTTCTAAAATTGCTGCTCTTCTTCTCTTCGATCTCCTGTTGGGTTTGTATGTATTTGGAATGGTTTGATAACTATCTAGTTGAACTCCTGCGACCTGATGTCATCTCTGTCTGCTACTCCCCCACCATCTTGACTCCTCCTCCCGACTGACAATTTTGTAGCTTTAAGTGTATCTTCCAAGTTTTAAGTGTAGCTAAAAATGGTTGGGTCTCTCAGTAGTCCCTGCAGAAAATCCCACTGTGCCTTATTGGCTCCACTTTTGGCTTAGTTTTGCCCATCCCTGATGAATCACCATTGTCAAAATCATAAAATCATCTTTTGGTCAAGTTGGAGTTATAGATGCATTCTTAAAATAGGAGTGTTAGGCAAAGACAACTCTACCTGCCCATAGACTGAGACTGAGAATGTGTTTAGTTCTCTAGACATGAATAAAGGGACTGTTTCCAGAAGGTGAGTGAATGCTAGACATCAAAACAAAAACAGATGTCTACTCCAGACCTCTTTCTTTGCCCCATTTCTGCTTTCTTGTCCAGAGTTATGCATGACTAAAGCATGGAGTTGCAGGAAATGCTGATTCTGAGGAGACTTAGGGATAAGAAAGAGGTGGAATGGGGTCCAGGAGAGGAACTTGAAGGAGGAGGAATCAGTCAGAGTCCCCAACATCCATGTGGATAGACCATCCAAGCAATCTGGTCTCTCACTGTTCATCCCTTCTCATCCCTGAGCCCTTATCTTCCATTCCAGTTTAGTTATGGCTATATCCTAGAACTTATCACCAGGAACACTTCTGCCATCTGAAAAGACAGTCTGACATTCCACTGGAGTTCATCCTTTCAGCTTATGCCCCCAATTCTTCAACTTAGTCAGGAACTACAAGACACTTTATACATTTCCCTGTCCATCTGAGAATGGTTTGTCTCATTTCCTCCCTCTCCAAGGAAAACTTCATTGTTTGTCACTTAATTCCAAACCTAAAGAGCTCTAGTTTTGACAGCTTTTCATTTGCCTTTCATCTGTCATGCTGGGCAAAAGTGAGTGTGTCTTTTTAAACCCGTATACTAATAAAGGGGTGATTCATCTAGGATAAAATCAACACAAGTAATTATGTTGATGCCACCATAAATGTTCTATAATAATGGCCAGCTTCAACAATCCCTGAAAACAATCCATTAGTTCCTTCAGTGTTTACTGTGTAGTAGGCATTCTTCGAAGCATTAGGGGCACACCAGAGAAGGAAACAAAGCTCCCTGTCTTAGCCGACCTCATATGATTGTTCTTTAGTCAATTCTCTTGTCTAAGTGCTCAAAACACTTTCACTTTTCTACAATTTCTCCACTCTCCTCACTCGTTGAGCATGTGTGCTGGGGAATAAATGGGGAATAAAAAGTCACCAGAACTTTTCATCATTAAAAAACTTCAAAAGAATAACAAAATGAAAACGTGAACATCCATCCCTTCTTTCTTCGTTCCTTCCTGTTATACTGGAAGGATATCCTTGGGGATCTGTCCTTGCTTTCCAACTTAGCAACACTTTTTTTGCACTACCCATCTACTCCTGATTTTTTGAGGAAGATGATAGATAGACAGATAGATAGATAACTGATAGATTTGACAGTACCATGGGCAGTTGGCTGCTTATTGATCTTGCCTCTAGGAATACCATGCACAGTCTTAAACGAGGTGACTGATCTCTCCTCCAAAAGAAGTAGGTCACTTCTTCTGGCTAGGTAGGCTCAGAGGATACAAGATCACAAGTTCATCTACCTACAGATCCACATCGCAAATCTCAGAGTTCCACTCTTTCCCTCTCTAGGTCCTGTAATGTCATGGGAGATTTGCTGAGGCCAAGAATTCTTCAAAGCTCTGCCCATATCACACTTGAGTTCTCTGTCTACAGCCATTTCCACCCTCTGACTTCAGGTGATGAGAATCTTTTCAAAGGTACGAAGGAGGCCTCTGACACTCACGCTTTACTTTGAATTATTAAGAGGTCTGAACCTGCCTTTTCTTTCTTTGTTAAGTACTTAGCAACAGCCACTCAATTTCAGTCTTTAGAGTTGATATGTCCCCATATCTCTCCAGTGCCTAAGAAATTGTGCCAGTTAGTGCATTCCCTCCACCTGCATCTCATCCCATTCACCTCAAGTGAAAGTCTTAGTAGTTGCCTGTTACAGTGTCCCAAAGACTATCAGGACATTGCCTACCACTCGTGATCCAGCTGGCAAGTTAGATCTAACTACAAAATTCTATCCTTAGTATCTGCTTCTCAGATATTTTTCTAGGACAAACCAACTTAGGTTGAGTTTCTTAAAAGTAGAGCGTGAGATAGGGATTCTTATTCAAGTCACTATAGGAGTATTCTCAGGAGAAAAGGAGTGAACAGTGCCTGACAGAGCAGGCCATAAAAGCTAATCATGAATATGGTCTCAATCAAAGATGAGCTTTAGTCTGAATCCAGGAGGAAGTTTTGGAACACATCCTGCACTAAGCAATCTCACCCTAAGATGAGGAACCAGGCTTTCATCCCTTGGTACCAGTCAATTGTTAACTGAAATTTGTTGGGTGGGTACTGTGTAGCTTTCCAAGTGAGGAAGCTCCTGTTTGGCCAGGGGTAACTCTCTAGATAAAGGGCCAGCTGTGAGTTGTTAGCAGCAAGCACTTGTGGCAGCTAAAGGATGGGCACAGTGGCAGATGAAAAGGATCCATACACCAATACCATCCCTACAACAGATCAGCGGGATGTCTGAGATTCTGTACTCCAGAATAGCTCTTGGGTGATGCCAATGTGACTAGGCCAAGGACCACACTTTGAGTGGTATGCAATAGATTGTTTTGTATTCAGGTTTTTCTACCTTTTGTCCCTACATCCCTTTTACTTTTCTTTCCTTCATTTTTCTTCTAATTACGCTGATTCTATGTCTGATCTCCAAACCAGTTTGTGGGACTGCATTCAGAGATTTGGGTATCTCCCAAGTTTTTTTCAGAAGAAAGGGAAGAAAAGCCTCAATTTACTACTTTTCTTTTGATACATCCAGTTGCCTAAACTAAAGTTGATTTTAAGCAGGATGCTTTCTTCACATGAATGAACAGTTCTTTTTACTTTTTACATTATTTATTTCATTTTTATTTTTTATTTGCATATAGTTGATACACAATATTGCCTTAGTTTCAGATGTACAACTTAGTGATTTGACAAGTTTTTGCATTATGCTGTGTTCACCACAGGTATAGGTCTAGTTATTTTGGACAGGTTTATTCATTTATTCATTCATTCAAGATTTATTCACCCATTCAGAAGAGAGAGTGTGCACATGTGCATGGAATTAGGGGGAGAGGCAGAGAGAGGGAGAGAATCTCAAGCAGACTCCCTGCCATTCAGGGAGCCCCACCTGGGGCTCCATCTCAAGACCCATGAGATCCTGACCTGAGTGGAAATTATGAGTCTGATGCTTAACCTTAACCAAATGAGCTACCTAGGGGCCACAGGTCTTTTTAAATATTATAGTCTTGGGATCTGATTCAAGAACAAGGCAGGACTCTCAGCTTTTCGTGAGAAGACCAGCAACAGCAAAACTACCTTAAAGTAGGAACCACGACCAATCTTTTGATTTCAGTGTAGCACTAAAAGAAGCATTTACAAGCCTAATTACTGTGGGGTCCAATTGGATGGGGGCCCCCAAATGTGAGGTGTGCTGATCTGGTGGAAGCCTGCAGGGCACGGGTGGTGAAAGAATTCACCTAAGGTCAAACAAAGGAGATAGAATACACCTTGAACACACTGCAAGGGAGGAGCAGGCAGGACAGAAGAACAGAGACTGGGGCAGGCTGTAGTTATAGGTGGAAGGTGAGGATGTATGGGAACATATAGAATTTTCCTTTTTTGGTACCTGTGTCTTGGTGTAAGTAACCTATTGATCAGCTAGGGCTTAGGGATATTTTGATATGGGTCACCCATTGGGCTTGTTTGAACTCAGCCAGTGTGTCACTGTGGGCCCTTTGGCCTGACTCATGTTTCCATTGTTCAAGTTGATTGCCTGAAATTGGCCTCTACAATTACTTCCAACTTATCTGGAAATGCTGAGATCCCAAAAAGTTAAGTCACAAGAAGTGACTGGCAACTTTTGGATAAGGTACATCCTCATCCTTGGGCCTCTTGTTTTGCTATGCTACAATTAATTTGAAATTGGATCACTGCACCTTGAAAACAATTTTCAAAGTAGGGCTACCAGCCATCATTTTTATACTTACGCTTTATTCTTAGAGCACAGTGGAGTAGAGCATTGACATGAAAATAGAAACACTGTGTCAAAGCCGAGCTTCAGGGCTCTAGACACTCTAGAGTGGACTGAAAGGTCTGACGTAGTTTAGGATGCCAATATTCACTTTAGAGAAAATCTCCCATTATTATAGCATCATCCTCTTTACTGTAGAAAAATTTTTAATAAGACCATGATATCTGCTTCAGATTGGAGAAGATGACTTTTATTGCTCTCTGCTGTTTCTTAAGTGTTGCCATTTTTCATGGCATGGAGATGATTGGGAAACAGAATGTATTCAGTATAGTGCAAGACTATCTTTCTCTATTCACATTAAAATTAGGACATTATTACCATAATCATTAACATTATCCCCCTTCTCCTCCCCTTCCTCCTCATCAAAATTATTAAGTCTCGCTGAGGGCTATGTACCAGGCCTCTCTTGGCTTCCAAAAGTAACTATTTATTAAATGAAAACGTGGGTGAGACTGCATGTCAGGATGAGGAAGAAGCGGTGCCTCTGGGCAGGTCTGATCTTCCAGGCAGGTGACCTGTTCCTGCAGAACTGAAAGGAGACTCTGCTGGGCCAGGGTGAAGGCTGTCCTACCCTTTCACAGATGACCAAGTTAATAATGCTAGGCCAGGGGTGTCAAATAAAGGGCATCCCAGTTTAAGAAAGACATGAGAAGTTAGGACGCAGTTCAGCGGACAGATGTCATGAAGATAAAAGAGTTTAGAAAAGAAGATGTAGGAAGAGTGGAGGGAAATACTGGGATTCTTTAAACCTGACAAAAAGGAACCTGGAAAAACTGTCACAGGTAGTTGATTTTCAAACATACGTGGGGATGATAATATAGGGTGGAGCTTCTCACACCTTTTCCTGGCAAGGCACTCCTAGGAAAGGATATACAAGGCCCACAAGGCAATCAGGTGAGGCTCTTCAAGACTACATTCTCCAGGAAGGCTGTGACACTCCTGGGTCCCACCCTGCCACCAGAGGAAGGGATCAATAGCTTACTTAGCAGCCTATATCCTATACCAGCCTTTGGGGAACTGTATGCTTGTGCTCCTCCCCAAATTCATATGTTGAAACCCTAATCCTAATGTGATGGTATTAGGAGATGGGGACTTTGGGAGGTGATTAGGTCATGAGGGTGGGACCCTCATATGTTAGTTTAGTATCCTTAGAAAAGAGACCCCAGAAACCTCTCACCCACTTTTTCTGCCACATCAGGTTGTAGGGAGAAGATGCACCTGCCTGTGAACCAGGAGGAAGGTCTCAACAGACAATGAATCTGCTGTGCCTTGATTTTGGAATTCCCATCCTCCAGAACTATGAAAAATATATGTGTGTCGTTTAAACATGGCATTTGTTACAGGGCTACAACTCACTGAGAAGGGATTTGTACACCTATTAGGGTACTGATGTACAGGACACAGTATTTTAGGTAGAGTAAGAAGATACCTCAGATAACATCTTGAATGCCTCCCCAGAGCAGGAATCCCCAGTAGTTCCCCATCCACTTCCTCCATCCTTGCCTGAGAACCCGCCTCAACTCCTGCCTCAAACCCAGCCCCTACCTATACCTCATGTCTAGCCCCAGGCCCACCATCAATCGCCACTCCCAATCCTGCCATCTGGTCCTCTACTCGACATCAAGATCTGTGGAGTGTGTTTTCACAGACCTCAGAATGAATCCGAGAGTCTCACATCAACAGAAATGGAACATCTGGAATGGAACGTGTTGCAGAAGGTACAGGAACGTGTGTGGGGTTTACCCACTGTAGTCCAAAGATCCCAGGAGGACTACTGTCCTTCAGCTCCTAACCCTTCTCTCAGCCACAAGGCCACCAAGGCCCAAGTTGTACTCTCTGTCCGTCCTGGACAGTTTCCTCTGAATGAAGAGCTTTGGAGAAAACTAGAGAGTCACCTTTGAAAGAGGTTCATCCATCACTGGTGGGGCATTCCCCGCAGGATCTATGAGTCTCTCTCACTGATGAGCCATCCGAGTATTCTTCCACAGCTACCTGAGTAGCAGCGCTTTCGTGGACGGTCATGGATCTCTAAGAGTCAGAGCAAATTGAATGACACTGAAAGTGTCAAATGACGAGGACTCAGAAATGCTTCAGCTAGAGGATGGTGACCTGAAGAAGGATCAGGGACACAACCCAGAGGATGGCCCAAAAGATGATCTGTTGAGTGACCTAGAGAGCAATTCAGATAACGATATGGGGGTATGATTCTGAGAAAGAACTTAGGAGCCCATCAGAGAAAAACTCCACGGTGTCTGTGGAGACTACAGGTCAGAGACAACTTGAAAATGTCCTGAAAATACATTTGCGCAAAAAGTCTGAGGAAATCAGTGAGGGTCAGCTCCCTGGGACTGTGCATAATTCATGGCATACAATGAAGCAGACATCACTTCCTTCCAGAAATCCCAGACTGAATTAAAACAAAGAAGTTTGCCACCATCAGAGGTTGAGGACTACTCCCTGAATACCTGCCAGCAGCTTCCCTTTCTTGAACCTTGTGTACAACAGATGCTGGAAGCTCATATTAAAAGGTTTCATTGGACGATGCTATGGGGCCTTCCCTCGAGGGTCTTTGAATTCATAGAGATCTTTAAATCGAGAATGGCCACATCCCCTTGTAGCCTTTCCTGCTCAACCAACCCAATTCCTGTGGCAAATTCTAAACCTGGGGGCTTCAACTCCCTTAGAGGAAGCTTGAAATCTCGCCATGGAGACAAAGCAGGAACATCAAATTCAGCCCCCATTCCAGATCGTCCTCGCCCTGCCACTTCAACTCTGGGCAAGGAAGAGCAGAGTATTCCGAGGCAATCAACCTCTAATATCAACCGCCAGCTTTTAGAGGATGTTCCAAAAGCTAAGCATGGCAGACAGACTCTTAAACCTGTCAAACATGTCACCACAGCCAACAGATGGCCCCCAAATCTGCCTGCAAGGCAACCTGGGGCCAGACATGAGCCAAAGGATAAGAGTGTAAATTCCAATGATAGAAGAGGAGGGCAACAAGGCATAATGATGAAGAATCGAGAACCTGTTGGCCCCCAGAGTCTAGGGAGATATTCAGGACCAAGGAATTTCATACACATCAATCACAACCTAGCATCTTGACAACCAACAAGCCAGTTAGCTCCCCAATTATAAAGGGGAATGAGAATCAAGTCAAAACCACCATCCCACCAAACATACCAGTACCGCAAGATCCTAAATAATTGAATCTCAAAGAACAACTCTTTCATGAGTTAAAGCTTATGCTGGAGACCAGGGAGCATAGCCAGACCCAAGCCCAATGTACCGGCCTACCCCCCGCCTCAGATTGTTTGAATTATAAGGCCTCACTTACTCCTGCCCAGGGTGTCTCCCACAGGGACATGAGAGCTTCCCGTTGCTGCATGTCCATCCAGAGGACACAGGAATTACTATGGAACAACAGCAGGAGCTCTGGGTCCCTAAGCATGTCTTAAGGAAATGCCAGAATAAGAATCCCCCACTGGCTGCAAAGACCATGCGGCCTCTGGGCTCCATGGCACAAGAGCGTGGTGGAGGGGATGCAGGACTGGAGACATCCCAACCGAGAACGAACAGGTTCCTTACTGAAGGTGTGGCATTGAAGAAGAGGTTCCCTACTCAAGACGTGGTATTGAAGGTAAAGCTGGGAAGCCAGCCTTCCCAGGCCCTATCACAGAAGGGTCAGCTGCCTCCTGAAAGCCTTTCACAGAAGGGTCAGCTTCCTTCTGAAAGCCTTTTCAGTAAATAAATGAAGGATTTTTTGCAATGGCTTACTCCTGGGATAAAATGCAAAAGGCGAGAAAGCTCCCAGGAGAAGCATAGTCCCCTATCATCTGTGGAAAGCAGAGTCCCGCTTAAAGGTAGAGCTGCCTTTACCAGGACACCTGAAGCTCAGAAAATCATGACAGCTGTTGCGAAGTTCCAAGAAAAGAGAATGGGGCGTCTGCGTGCCATAGGCAGCACCTGCCCTCAGCAGCCCATTCCCTCCCCAAGTTTGGGAAAACTCAGCAGGAAGCATAAGTGCAGGCCCAGGTACAGCCTGTCCCAGGGTATCGTTTCAAGTACAGGGTTTCCACTCATAAGGAGACAAATACCAGGTCCTGCCAGCAAGAAGCTGTCTTTGCTGGCCAAGGCCTTACTGGAAGTAACAGACAGCTCAGAAACAAGGACAGACAGCCCCAGAAAGTTGGGGCATTTAAGGACCAGCTACCGCATCAGAAGAATCCCCTCTCCATGCCCCTCAGGGATCCTGCATCCCACCCAAAAACCACCTGCAGGCTTCAAGCTGCCCAGTGGCCTCCCGCCACTCTCACCACTCCTGAAGGCACTATGTGCAGAGATGTGTCCCTACTATTTAGACAGAAAACTTCTCCAGAATTTCCAGTGAGAGGGTTTTGGGGGGCATTTCCTACACCAAAATAATCCCTTGTGAGGAATCAATATTTCTCTAGTAAACTGATGTCTGTTCTGTGTACTGTCTTGGGAGCATGGGTTTTGGGTAACTCAGTTCAGCTGTTACTGATTGCTTCCTTTGGCTTCTAAAAGGTGACCAATCTAATCTCCTGGACCTCTTGGGAAATATGTATCATGTGCTCCCCAAAGCCCCTAAAAGCCCATTTCCTCTCCAATGAAGTTTGGGAAATGGGCTCTCTCTCCTGTCCCATGGCTTAGCCTTACTGAAAATGTATAGTAGCTCACACCTCTCTCCTCATTGAATGTTTTACACCCTTTACAGTAAGTCTTCTATATCTGAGGAGGATCAAAGACAGGTATATCTTTCAGAAAATAATGATTAAGACACAGTTGTTACTTCACTGCTAATTGTGTTACAGTAGCTTAATCATTTAGAAGTCAGTGATCAGAGGATCCCATAGGTGGGTGAACTCTGAATGGGAGTGTTTTGTGGTGGAGGGGAGATGTTGTCTGGGTTGATCTTGGGCTGGTTTGGGTAGGGTTGAAGAATAGCCTAGATGTTGCTAAAGAATCTGTCCTGTGAGTCACGTTAAACTTGACACTGAGGTTTCCCACTGGAAGTGCTTCACTTCACTGGGTGTTTCTTCAGGCTGCTGGACTGAGGATGCTTTTTGCAGAACAAAAGCATCACTTAGCTGTTACTGGTAGCAATGTTGACAAGGCAGCTACCACCTTCCAGGATAAGACACCTTTGAAGAAACGAAAAGGTGAAAGAGGGACCTTGCTGGTAGAACAAAAGTTTATGTCTAATCATCCCCTTCTCAGGACCCTGTCCCACTCCCCTCCTTCCTCAGTCTGTTCCAGGCACCACCACTTTGAGGCAGACTGGAGCCTGGCACAGGCTTATACCAAAAAGGCATGGTTCTGTTCCCTGAGTATGTAAGCAGTACCTGCAGGCTGTCAGGCCTGGCATCCCCTTTTGGGGGAAGGTGATCTTGGTGCCTTCCTTCCATCCACACTCGATGACAATATACAAGATACTGCCTTTACTATGCCTAGGATGGCGGTATGCCACCTTCAATATTCATGGCCTTAGTGGAGCCTTGGTAGCTCTTCCCCAGAAGACGTGCAACTTATGAACCAGAGGTGAGTTCTAGATTGTGTACCAGGATACAGATGTTTGGGGGCTTACCATGGAACTCCATGGAATGCTTTTTGTTTTGTTTTTTGGGCCAAGACTGTACACATTCCCACACTTCCAATAGGGCTCTGGAAGGAAGGCAACTCCACCTCAGACTGGGACTCAATATGGGGTGAGTGTGCTAGAGAACACCTGAGGTAGTCTTCTGGACAGCCTCAGGACTGCTCAGTGCTAAAACAAAAAACCTGGTGTCCATGACCTCTCTCACCACCACACTTGTAGCTTCTTGTCCAGGTTATCTTTGACCCTACACTATTTGAATGCTGGGGTTACAGAAAGAATGCAGATTTGATGTTGTGGAGGCCCTGAGGGGGACAATAGGTGGGAAGGGACCCCAGGCAGGGAACCTGAAGAGGTGAGGAGGAGGTACAGGAGGATCTAATATCTATGCGGACAGACCAGCCAATAACCCAGCCTGCCAGTTCCTACATAATCTCATCTTAAGGTCCATTATGGCCAATCCAGTGTACTTTGTGCCACCCTGTAGAGCTTATTCCCGGCAATACTTCTGCCATTGGGAATACTATAGTCTGACATTCTGTCCTCTGCCTCATGCCCCTGTCCTTCCAGCTTATATGTCCCTGTTAATTTTTCTACTCCACATCATTCACTTTCCACTCCTTGCCTATCCAGCAAGGCCTTGTTCTTCCTTTTCTCGCTCTCCAAGGTAGAACTGATGGCTTGTCGGGTGACCAACATTTAAAAAGCACCAGTCCAGCATAGGAAATAGAGTCCATGGTAGTGTAACAGTGTTATCTGGTGACATGTGGTAGTTGCAGTTGTGAGAACAGCACAGCATAGAGTTGCATACCTGACACTAATGTGATATTGCATCAATCATTCCTCAATTAAAAAAAAAAAGGCTCCATTACAAGTGGACCCCATCTAATCTCCTTCAGTCCTTCCTGTGAAAATCTTGTGTCTCTGCCTTTTTTTCTAGAAATGCCTTTCTCTATGTAACTGATTAGTGTTGGATTAAATTTCCCATGTCAAAACTGAGTCTTACCCACAACTGAGTCTACTGATGCCACATGAAATTCAGCCCCAGCACTACCTGGAAATCATTCATTCACTCCACAAATACTTATCCAAGTCCTACTAATGTGAGCAAAATAAATGGAATTAGGTCACTATTTCCTTAGTGCATTCTTTTCTCAGTGTTTTCAGATCTAATTTATTTTATTTTATTTTTAATTTCATTTGAGAGAGAGCAGGAGCACAATCAGGAGTACTGGCAGAGGTAGAGGGAGAAGCAGGCTTTCTGCCAAGTAAGGAGCAGGACTCAATCCCAGGACACCAGGGTCATCAGCTGAACTGAAATCAGATTCTTAACTGACTGAGACACCCAGGTGGCCCTCAGATCTAATTCAAATTTCCTTTACTTTCCTCAAACTTAGGCCACCTTCGCTTACCCAGCAGATGTGCTGGACCACAGCTCACAGAGGAGCAAGAAAGCAGTGATAGAGCTTCTCACAAAACAAAACAAAACAAAACAAAACAAAAGAAAACCAAATGCTTCCCAAAAAATCTCCCCATTCTTCTTTTCCTCTTCCTTCCTGTTATAGGGAAAGAGTTTTCCTTCCCAATCTCAAAGGAAATATACTTTCTGAAATGTCTTTATTGAGAGAGAGCTAACTTCTAGTCTTGATGGACTGATCTACCCTTGCCAGGTCTCCTCCTGACCCCTCCCTGTCCTTATGAGGCACCCAACATCTTTTTTTTTTTTTAAATGATTTTTACTAGAGAAATGTTTAAACATGTCCAAGAGCACATAGAACAATATAGCTTCCCACATATCCGTCACCCAACTTGCACCGTTATCATTGGGCGGGTGTGATACACTGTGATTGAAGTGCAAAAGTCCCTTTAAACATTTTGCCATCCATCTCTGAGATATATGCAATGTGTCCATGTCAAAGCTCTCACATTTCTTTGATATTTATCACTTGGTCTACACACTTATTCAAAACAGGTGTATGCAGCATTTGTGACAAAAAGGCACTGGGCTTTAGAGGTTTTGGCAATCAGTTCTGCTCTGCCTTATAGTCAACCCCAAGGAGCCATTTGAGTGAATTCCTCAACCCCACACAAGAAGTAATCTTACGGAGCAAATTCAGGGCAGAATTTCACTGTCCCTTAATCATTCAGTAAGTGTAATATGCAAAAAGTATAGAAGAACACTGTATATGTTGTAAAAGACTTGACACTATGTGTTTTCAAATATTTAGAAGAAAAATTTGTCCTGTTATTTTCCAAATAAATCACTGTGTTTCACCCTCTTTCCAAAATGGCATTAAAAGTAAAAGATTAGATGGAAACTGCTCAATATCATTAACCACCAGAAAAATGCAAATCGAAATCAATATTTGCCAAAATTTCACACCCATAAGGATGACTAATCAAAAAGAATACAAATGTTGGTGGGAATGTGGAGAAATTAGAACCCCAACCCAATGTTGGTGAGAATGAAAAATGGTACAGGTATTTTAGAAAACAGTATGGCAGTTGCTCAAAATGCTAGACATAGGGTTAACATAGGACACAGCAGTTCCACTTCTTGGTATATATTCACAAGAAATGAAAACACAGGTCTACACAAAAACTTGCAAACAAATGTTTATAGCTATCTTATTTATAAGGTCAGAAGATGGAAACAATTCAAACATCTGTCAACTGAGAAATGGGTAAATTAAATGTAACATATCCCTATAATATAATATTTTTTGGAATAAAAAACACCAATCCATGCCACAATAGTGATGAACCTTGAAAACACGTTAAATGAAAGAAGTCGGTCACTAATGGCCACATAGGACTCCATTCACATGAAATGTCCAGAATAGGAAAATCTAGAAGCAAAAAGTAGTACATCTTAGAGCTGGAGGGAGGAGAGGAGAGGAGAATAATAGCAAAAGGTTGCAGATTTGTTTCTCTTAAGTCATGACAACGTTTAAATGACTGTGGTGATGCATATACTGAAAATCAAGGAATTATACATGTTAAATGGGTGAATTTTATGGTATGTGAGCTGTATTTCAATAAAAGCTGTTAAAACAAGTAAAGGATTTAAAAACAAATGTTAAGGATGATAAGAAGGAACATAAAGGACAAAAGTTGTCAACACATTTTTGGAAGATGGAAATCTGGTGGAGGACTGGTAACTGACTAGCAGAGCAAACAAAGTGCTGGCAAATCATTCACACTGCAAAACCCAGAGGACGAGCAACCTGGTGGCACTACAGAAAAAAGAAATTAGGGATTCCATGTTAGTAAACATGTTGAATTATTGTTCTTTGTTGTTTGTTTTATATTGCATATAATTTCTAAAAAAATTTTTTTTGAGTGGGGATGCTCTTTGCCAGTTTTGTAAAACCTTGTTGAAATGTTAGCATTTCAAATGTGCAGAGAGGATCCCAGGTTTCTTTTATTGGACAGAACTTGAGACAACTGTTTTAAAGGCAGCATTGCACACATCTGGGGTCAGAGATGGCAGAGGCAGTAGCTTCCGGAATCAAAGTCAGAAATCTCAAAGGTTGGGTTAAATTCATTTTTAAAATGTATTTGAAAATAAAGTTGTGGAAAAGTTGCATAGATTGTAAAGCCATAGATGGTAAAACCATATACACTTTATCCAGATTAACCTATTAAGATTTTGACCTGTTTACAATCTCTCTCTCCTTTCCTCCTTCCCCTTCTCTCTATATAAGAAGACGCATATACACATAGGAAAACTATGCATATATTCTTCAATAATTGAGAATACATTTCATGCATCACACACTTTCTCCCTGTATATTTCATAGTGTATTTTTTTTTTAAGATTTTATTTATTTTTTTTTTGACAGAGAGAGACACAATGAGAAGAGGGAACAGAAGCAGAGAGAGTGGGAGGGGAGGAAGCAGGCTTCCTGCTGAGCAGGGAGTCCAATGCAGGGCTTGATCCCAGGACCCTGGGATCATGACCTGAGCTGAAAGCAGACACTTAATGACTGAGCCACCCAGGTGCCCCCATAGTGTATTTCTTATTAAAAAAAATATTCTCTGACACCACAGTTATCTCCTTCAGTAAATTTCACATTGATGCAAAACTTTTAACTAATCTCCCACTCAAATTCCATTTTTATCAATTTATCAAGTAATGTCCTGTGTGTGTGCAAACCTCCTTACAGGAGTTAGTATAGGATGACATACTACATCTAGTTGCTGTGTACCTTTAGTTTCCTTTAATCGGGATCAGTTTCTCAGCCTCTTTTAGAACAAGGCCAGGTTTGAAAAATCAATTCAATGTGCCATATTTACAACTCCTTCTCACCTGGAAATTTTTTTGGGTGGAGATTATCTTGTTCAGATTTTGAAGGATGTTTTTATAGTTGTGAGTCCTAAGGGCCTCAGGGACAGTTAAGACCATACTTTCTATTTAAAAACAATTCCAGGAATTTAAAGATATGTGGGGGGGGATTTTTCTTAACAGACATACGTCCTGCAGTCAAGGTAGGATATGTGAAGTGGGGCAAGCTGGAAGTGTACCTTCCTTTGGGAGAGACAATGGTGAAGCTGTGGATGCAGGTTAAGAAAGGAAAAGAAGGCTGTCATTACTGGCAAACTGTCCTCATATGGGAGGGAAAGGATTGGGTGTCAAGGGCCAAAGAGTGATTCATTAGTGAGGGAATGTAGGCGAGTCAAGTAAGGAAATGATACAGGGCTTAATTTCAACAGTTATTAATCTAAATAATGAAACCGTAAGGGTTCCAACTATTAAATGACTAGGTAGCATGAGGAGAAGAATTAAATACATTTAACCATCAACAAAAATCACATTATTATTTAAAATTGGTGGAGATGACAATAAGGTATTTTGGTGAAAATTCTACAATGGTCTGAAAACATACTTTGTGTGATTTCTATTTTATATTGTGAAGGTGTGTTTTGTGGTCCTAAATATGGTCCATCTTAGTGAGCATTTAATGTGAGCTTGAAAAGTATGTCTATTCTGTGGTTGGATGAGATATTTTATAAATGTCAATTAGAGCAAGTTGATTGATGATGTTGTTTGGGGCAACTATATCTTTACTGGTTTTCTGCCTGCTGAATCTGCCCGTTTCTGTTAAGGACTGTTGAAATCTCCAACAATAACAGTGGCTTCATCCATTTTTTCTTGCAATTATACCAGTTTTTGCCTCACCTATTTTGACACTATGTTTTACATGTATACCTGGTAAGGAGTGTTTGGTCTTCTTGGAGAATTGACCTCTTTATTGTTATGTAATGCTCTTCTTTACCTATGATAATTTTCCTGTTGTGAAATTTGCTTTGTCCAAAATAATAGAGTTACTCCTATTTTCTTTTTGTTAGTGTTAGCATGATACATTTTTTTCTGTGTCTTTGTTTTTAATCTATCTGTATCTTTATATTTAAAGTGAGTATTTCATAGACAATATATAATTGGGTCTTGTTTTTTTCTGTGCTCTGACAGTCTCCTCTTTTAATTGGTGAATTTAGACCACTTCCATTTAGTGATTTTTAAATATAGTTGGATTAATATCTCTACCTTGTCCGTACTGTTAGCTATTCATTATACCTATCCATCCCCTCTTTTTCTTTTTTTTCTGGTTTTAAAAAAGCATTATATATAATTCTATTTTCTCACTTTTGTTAGTCTATCAATTATTCTGTTTAAAGATATTTTAGTGTTTGTCCTAGAGTTCGTAATATACATTTACAAGTACTCTAAGTCCCCTTTCATATAATAGTATATCACTTCATAGATAGTGCAGGAGTGTCCAATTCCTCCTGTCCCCTGTACCACTGATGCCATTCATTTCACTTATCCATGTACTATAATCACTGAACACATTATCATTATTGTTATTATTAGGTCAATTGAGAATAAGATGAATGAAAGTTTTATTTGACCCCCATTCATTCCTTCTCTTCCTTTACTTTATATAGATCTGAGTTATTTTCCTTATCAACAAAGAACTTCTTTTAACATTTATGCAGGGCAGGTCTGTTGCTGATGAATTCCCTGTTTTTATTTGACTAAGTTTTATTTCTCTTTCACTTTTGCAGGATAATATCACTAAATATAAAATTTTGGATTGGTGTTTTTTTTCTTTCAACACTAAACATTTCACTCCAATCTCTTACTTTCATGGTTTATGGTAATAGGTCATAATTCTTACTTTTTTTCATCTAGAGGTAGGGTTTCTATTTCCCTCTGGATTCCTTCAAAATTTTATCTTTTGTTTTCTATCATTTGAATATGATATGTCCAGGTATAGACTTTTTTAGTATTTCCCTGCTTGGTGTACTCTGAACTTCCACAATGTATCACTAACCTGTTATTAATTTGGAAACTCCTTGGCCATTATTACTTTAAACATTTTTTTCTGTTCTTTCTTCTTCTGGTATTTTTTTTTTAAGATTTTATTTATTTATTTGACAGAGAGAGATCACAAGCAGGCAGAGAGGCAGGCAGAGAGAGAGAGAGGAGGAAGCAGGCTCCCTGCTGAGCAGAAAGCCCCATGTGGGGCTCGATCCCAGGACCCTGAGATCATGACCTGAGCTGAAGGCAGAGGCTTAACCCACTGAGCCACCCAGGTGCCCCTTCTTCTGGTATTCTAATTATATATCTGTTATACAGTTTGAAACACAGTTCTTGGGTATTCTAGATTTTAGCAATAAGAAAATTCTTTCTCTCTTTGTATTTCAGTTTGGAATGTTTCTACTGAAACTCCCATATGCAAACTCCCATATTCTTTCCTTGCCTGTACGGACCTACTGATAAGTCAATCAAAGTCATTGTTCATTTGTCATACTGCTTTTGTTTTCTAACGTTTCCTTGTGATTCTTTCATAGAATTTCCCTCTCTTGGCTTACATGCATCATCTGTTTTTATATGTTGTCTACTTTTTACATTAGAGCCCTTAACATAATAATCGTGGTTATTTTAGATTCCATGTATGAGAATTCTGAAATTTGTCATATCTGAATGTGCACCTGATGCTTGGTTTGTCTGATGAGTTTGCTTTTTCTTGCCTTTAGCATGCCTTGTAAGGTTTCTTTGAAAGCCAAACATGATGTATTGGGTAATCAGAACTGAAATAAAGAGACTTTTAATGTGAAGTCTTATGTTAGTCTGGTTAGGTTTTGGGGTATGTTTAATATTTACTGTAGCTATGCATATCAGAGGCTGCAGTTTCCTTTAGTGTCCTTGTTTTTGTCTCTCCTAGTGTCTTTAGGTTTCCCTAAATCTCCCTACATAGAAACTATACCAGTGGCGTCTGGGTGGCTCAGTGGGTTAAAACCTCTGTCTTCAGCTTGGGTTATGGTCCCAGGGTCCTGGGATCGAGCCCTGTGTTGGGTCTCTGCTCAGTGGGGAGCCTGCTTCCCCCCAACCCCCACCGCCTGCCTCTCTGCCTACTTGTGATCTTTGTGTCAAGTAAATAAATAAAATCTTGAAAAAAAAAAAAAAGAAACTATACCTTGCAGTTCTTTTTAGCTATGATCCTGTTCCTACACCAAAACTATCAATATTGTAGCAAGGTGTCAGGGGAGGGGATAAGATTAATCATTAGTCTTTTAATGGGTTTATGTCTCTGGATTATGATGTTCGCTAGTGTTTAAAGTTTTGTTTTTTTGTTCCACTCTATCAGTGAGAAAAGAAGCCTAGAGGGGGCTGCTGTAGTTGGTAATGTACCTTCTCCCATGGGTCATAATGCTCTGGTAGGCTTTTCCCATTGAGTAGACTTCTGTTATGAAAACACACTGGGAATATTTCACAATGTTTCCAAACGGTTACCTTTCTCTTTTCTCTCCAACACTACACTCCCCCGCCAGAAATATGAGCATTTTTTTCATTTCTTTTGTAGTTCTTTACTGTGAGAACCAGGTTGGGTTGGGTCGCTGGTAATACAACCCATAAATAAATGGGGGTCCCCATTAGATTGTGACCCCAGGAGTTTCTCACTCTCATGCTAGCCCATATGCATCCTCCAGCAATTTGTCAAAGTGTCTGTTTAAGTGTTCCTACCAAGAGAGCAGTGTTGAGCCTCCAGTGTCTTCTGTTTCAGGTAAGCGAATCTTAGGTATGATTTTGTGCACTGACACTCTTGGAAGATTTGAGGTAGTAGTTTGCCACTATGGTTCCAAGAAATGTTATTGATTTTTAGTCTATTCAGCATTTTGCTTCTTTCACAGACTGAAGTGATGACTCCCAGGCTTTTTAAATGTTAGATCTGGAACCAGAAGTTGCCCTTCAGAGAATGACTCTTTGTTTTCCTGTTCCTCTTCCCACATTTCTAAATGAGTTTGGTAGGGTCAGAGAAACACCTAAAATGGGAAGTCTTAGGAAAGAACAGACATTAACTCCTCTAGGAAAGGAGATCTGACAGGGCGAAGGATTAAGGAAGCACTAAGGTTTCCACTTGAAACACATAGTCTATTTTGGTATGGTGGTGGCTCTTGGGTAAAAGCCCAAACACAATGATTCTGCAGTTCTGGATTGGGTTATTTGGAGAGTATGAGGTCTGTGTAAGAAAACAAATTTTCCCAGGTCTTGATCATGAGACACATTCCCATGTCAAGCATCACTCAATCAAGCCTGCCTTTACATTGGGCTTATCAGGAGAACAGTGCTGAGCCTCTGAGAAGAGACTGGGGTCTGAGCTATAGCCTAGGATACAGGGTCTACCTAAGGGAGCACAGATGTGACTATCGGGCTTCAGTTTGTAGGTCCTCATTGAACAAAGAACTTCTGAGTGAGAATATCAAGTGTGGACCTCCCAGACAAAATCCTCCTTTGTTTTTCAAAATAAAACCTTAAAATTGAGGAAAGCAAGGAACACCAAGTTCTATAAATTAAAATACAGTCCTGGTGTTCTTGGATAAAGAATGTCTCCATTTCTGAGAGAAGAGTGAGAGATGAGTCCCCACCCCCCATTCTTTTCTTTTTGTTCTAGCATCAGGGGCAAAGCCAAGAGGACGAAAGGTGGGACTCTGGAAGGTAAGGTTCTGCCTATTCCACCTGAGCTCTCCAAGACTGACCCTTCCTGTCCTTTCCATGAGGGCTCAGGTCCATGATCTCTGAGGATGCCAGCTGCTAGGTACATTCCCTCTCAGAAAACAGAGGCCTCAGAGAAGAGGCTCATGGAAATGCAGCCAGAATGCAAAACCCTCCTCAGATTCCCTGCTCTGACCATTACTGAGCATGAAGCAGTGATGGATCTGGGCAATGGGTGCTGTCCAATATGTAGCCATGTGAGACATTAAGAGTCAGAACTTCTGAAGTTCTGAGACTTTCTGAAAGACCTGTGACATCATGGACACTCAACTTCCTTTTTGAGGTAACCATTGACCCATGTTCCACATAGGGCAGTTTTCAGTATCACATGGGATAGATAATACATACAAAAGCCCATTGTGAGTGATAAAATAATGTAAGTTTTATTATCATTGATCATGTGACCTTATATCCTAATACTTGGT
The DNA here is from genome assembly GCF_963455335.1 of Martes martes. Taxonomy (NCBI): domain Eukaryota; kingdom Metazoa; phylum Chordata; class Mammalia; order Carnivora; family Mustelidae; genus Martes; species Martes martes. The sequence goes on from NC_137900.1 coordinate 21,923,158, forward strand.
GCTTTCCAAGTCCAATCTACCAAGGATATCTTTAAAGGACACTCTATTCAGGCTTCTATAAGATCTCTCACTTCTATATTCATTATTCTCCTGGTTTCCCAGTGTGGAAAACTTGCCAGAGAGAAGTAGGGGAGGCAAGAAAGGTGCTTTCTCTTCTGTAAAGGTGAGTAAACATAACCTTCTTCCCTGCACCCCTCTTTTAGGCAGAGTCTATGTATTTCTGGATCCTCAGGGAAGCCTGGAATTGACATAGGATGGAAAATTCTCAGAGTTAGAATTTGAAAGTCTTGGGGATGTTGGTGGGTGGGGGGATACCTTTGCCAGACCAGCCAGGGTCACATATATTTGTTCTGGTCCTGGTTACAACTTTTTACGTCCTATCTCCCATAGCCCCCTAGGCTGGCATCATGATACCATCCACTTTCAACAACTATTATGTCCAGACCCCTTCTGTGAGGTGTGTAACAGCACACTGCTGAGGTGAATTGGCTGCTGTTCCAGAGGCCCTGGAAGATGCTACTCCCTCTGTGATCCCCTTGGTTTCTACAGCTTCTGTGACTGACTCATCATTCACTTTGTCTCCTGACTTCTCTGCAGTTGCTCCAGGAGACCTAATACCAGCCTTGTTGCCTGAGCCTTCCCCCCAATCCCCTCCATCTTCTTACCTAACGCAATGACCCCTTTAGCTGGCTTTTGCTTACCTTCACCCCTAGGTACTCCCTGCCACTAGAGCCAAAAGCCTAGGATTCTTAATTTCCAGAGAATCATTCCATACCTCTACCCCCTGCCTTTCCTCCTTCCCTACCATATGATGGTCAGACAAGAGGCGACTTTACCTCTGAATCCCATCTCCACTCTTGACCCCACCATTTCACAAAATAACAACCTCTTACCACATCTGTCTCAGACAAGGAAACCCACTGATTCATTTGCTTGTCATCATGCACCACCACCTCTGTCTGTTTCACCACTGCCAGACTGCCCTTTAACTGTGATTCAATCTAAATCAATTTCCATCTCATTGAAATCTGTTCCTGAGAATTCATCTCCAGATAGTCCTGGTGGGATATCTACTTATGTCCCAACAATTAGAGGTAGTGACTGTTCAAACCCATTGAGTTCCGAATTCACCTATTGGCAGGCCCATGCCAAGAACATGTTCCTCCCCACATTATCACACTCTGATGTTCACCAAGAGCAAGTCTACCTCCATCAACCAGAAAACTGTCTCTGGAGAGACTCTGCTACTAGACAGAAGGAGGCCAGTGAAATTTCTTTTCCTGGTTTTATCTTCCAGGCCCTATTGGAGAGACAAATGGAGAAAAGAATGGATTTCCAGATTTTAGAGAAGAAAGTAAAAGAGGAGGGGCCATCTTCCAAACAAATGTGGTCAGAATATCAATGGACATCTTTAGGGAATTTGTTGCATCCACTTGATGTACAGGTCACCACAGCCTCCAAAAGTGGCTGGAACACTGAAGGCAAACCAGAGCAGCTCTCTATTTATCAACAGCTCCTCTATGTCAAGGCTTTGGCAGAAAACTTGCATCAGAAATATAGCCAGCTCTTCTGGGGTCTTCCTTCTTTGCACAGTGAGTCCTTAGTAGCCACTCTCCTGATTTCTAGTAGTACTTCCCCACTAGAGTCTCACTTTGTCTTATTCAATGGAATTCATAATACCTCTGCCATCAAAATACAAGCACCTCCACCACTTCCTCATTCCCAACCATTTCCTCTCCCCATTGTACACCCCCAATCCTTGCCTCAAACCCTGTCCCCATCCCAGCCTCCACCTTTCACTAAGGTGAACACCCACGCCCATTTTCAATCCTGCCTCCCGATCATACCACCTTCTTCATCCCTGATTAGGGACTGTGGAGTGTCTTTCCATAGATCCAAGAATGAATCAGACTCTCCTATCTTGACTGAAAATCAACACCTGGGATGGCACGTGTTGCAGAAGCAACAGGAAAGTTTGTGGGCTTTAGTCCCTGTGTTCCAGAAACCTGAAGAAACCATTTGTCCTCGAGCTCCCAACATTCCGCTGGTTAGCCGGTCATCCCATGCCTATGTACCAGTCTCCATCCTTCCTGGCCATTTTCCTATCATCTGTGAACCCCAGGAGACACTGGAGTTACATAGCCCAAGGACAGTAATCCCACACTGGTGCCTCCATGACTGTAGAAATCTAGACTCCCTAGCAGTGATGGAGCCTCAGCACACATTATCAGAACTCTCTCAGCAAAAAGGCAGACACATTCACCCACAATTCTCTGAGTTTCAGAGCCATAGTAACAGGGATCTAGCAAAGACTGAATTGAATCTCCCTGGAAGTTTCATTGAGAGGGTCCAAACAAAGTTTCAGCTAAGGAAGGATATGAGGAGGAATCTTGGGTATATTCTAGAGAAGAGTCCAGAAGACAGGCCACAAAGGGTCTCAGAATGCCACCGAGTGAAGGGTCTGAGGGCAGCCTTGGAGACAAGTAACTGTGTGTGTCATTCAAGGAATCACTCGGGGAATGAACTATTGAATGTCTCAAGGAAGGACACAGATCAGAATCAAATGAAAAGTAATCTTAGTTTACATTTGAGCAAGAAGTTTTGGCAGATCACTGCGGGTAGGATTCCTATAGGTGTGTGTTATTCGTGGCTGGCTGATGACAATACATTGCCTTTTTCTGGGAGTTCCCAGACTGCTCTGGAAAACACAGATTCTAAAAAGACAATGGTGGGTAGTGTTTCCTGCCAGAGCACCACTCGAGAGCATTCTTTTCTTGATCCCAGTACACGACAGGTGCTAGAGGCCCATATTATTAGATTTCGCATGAGTCAAATGTGGGGTCTACCCCTCAGGGTTCTTGAATCCATAAAATTCTATAAATTGAGAGAAGCCAAAACATGGTCTCTTCCCCAGTTTGACTTCCCCTCCTCAGCCATGCATACTTCTGGGGTAGATTCCAAAGCTGACTTTTTAAAACTTCTTGAGGGAAGCTCTAAACCTTTTTTCAGAAACAGGGTGAGAAAAACAAAGTCAGTCCCCACTGTGGATCATCCTCTCCCCACTATATCATCTGTGAAAAATGAAGGACAGGGTAGCCTGAAGGCATCACACTCTGACACTGACCATAAGACTTCAGAGTGTATCCAGATAGCTCAGTTGGGCAGCCAGACTTTTCAGCCCTTTACACACAGCATCAGAGCTCAAGTGCGACCCAGTGAGACTGGACAAGACAACACATGTGGCCCAGAGGTACCCACAAGTCAAGCTGGGGCTGGACATGAGCCAATGCATGAGAATGTGAGTTCCAGTAACAGAGTAGAAATGGAACAGAAATGGAAAGTGATGGTGGAGAAGAATTTACAACACTTTGCTATGCCCAACCTGTCCAGGGATATATTTGACACCAAGGAGCTGTATACCCTTCAATCCCAATCTTGGGAAATCTTGACAACCAGTGAGTTGGGAAGCTCCAAAGTGATAAACGTCAACATGAATAAAGTAGAAACTGCCATGACCATGGAACACCCCTCACCAAAAATACTGGTTCCCCAAGATTCTAAACCATCAGACCTGAAAAGACAGATCCTGAGTGAGTTAAAATTTAAACTGGAGAGTGAGGAGCATAACCAGGCTCAAGGATGTCCCACTGACAAGTGCCTTCCTTCAGATAGCCTGACTTCGAAGGCTTCACTGACCCAGTCCCAGAGTGTGTGCAGCGGGGACCTGGAAGCATCCCAGGTGCTGCACGTCCAACTGAAGGACAGCAGAATTAGCACGGAGGAGCACCAGGAATCCTGGGACTCAAAACTGTCCTTCTGTATGGGCCAGCCTACGAGTTTCTCACAAAGAAGAAGTGCAAAGAAAGTGAGACCTCAGGATCCCAAAGCAAGAAAATGCAGAAGTGAGGACTCAGGAGTAGGGACATCTGTAGGCAGAGAGGAGAGCCTCCATGCTGAGGACAGAAAATTAGAGAGTGCTTCCTCAATTCTGTCACAGAATGAACTGTTACCTCTCGAAAGTTACTTTAGAAAAAAGATGAGGCAATTTTCTCAGTGGATCAATTCCAAGAAAAAAATCACAGGGCATCAAGAAAGTCCCCAGCAAAAAGCCAAGTTCATGTCCACCTTACTGCAGCACCAAGACCCAGCTGAAAGTGTGGCTACTTTTGGGAGTGATCGGCCTCCTGAAGCTCAGAAGCTCACTACCTTTGGGAAGGTCCTAGAAGAGAAGGTGGCACGTATGCATGGATGTGAGGCCTCAGAGTTAAGCCAGCAGCAGGAGGAACTACAGGCCCATGTAGGGCCTGACAAGAGACCTCCTTCAAATAATTGGGTTCTTTCTGACCCACAACAAGAGAAACGGGCAAGTATCAAGTCCTGCAGCCAAGAAACTCTCTGTGCTGCGCAGAAATGTCCTACAAGGATCAGACGGAACAGAGATAGGGTCAGACAGCCCCAGAAAGGTGAAGTCTTTGAGAGTCAGCTATTAAGCCAGAGTCAATGCCCTTCTTCCCTGCCTTCTAGAGAGTCTGAGCCTCATCCAAGCCCCACCTGTGTGCATCAAGTATGCCAGGTCCTTTGGGCCACCAGGGGTGACCCTGATGAAAGTACTGTGTTTAGCGATTTGACTCTTCTACTCAGGCAGAAAATGCTTCTCCAGCACCTCCAGGGAGAAAAATTTCCCTAAGGAAATCATTCAGTCCTTGTTGAGAAAGCTTCACAATTTTCATGACAATATATCCTCTGATGAGAACAACCTTCAGCACCACCAAGAATATTAATCCTCTCCAATAAATATTTTTTTCTCTAATAGAGAGTGGAGTTCTCTGTGTGCTGGGACTGGGGCTGGGGCTTGCACTCAGGGAAAGGAAGCAGTGCATTCAACTCTTAGTAGTTAATGCTTTTGGCTTCTACAAGTACACCAGTCCCTTGTACAAAGTCGGACAGTGGCCTTCTCAGTTTTATCCTGGGGTTCTTTATTTGATCCTGCTCTGATATCCTGTATTTAAAACATTTACTTTTTTTTTTTTTTTCATAAGAAGTATAACGTGCTTACTCTGAAAACCTTCAGGCCTTTACAAATAGTGAGAAAAACCCTTAAAGTCTAGAACTTGATTTAAACTCTCTTTAATCTCCTCCCAAAGTCTTTGTTGGATCGGACACTATGTCAGCTAGGCCTCACCTCCTGGAGGCTATTCAGGCCCAGTGATACCGTTTCAACATATGAATATATTGGATAGTCGTTGAGCATGAAGTCAGTGCCCTCAAGGATGGTGCCAGGGACACTGTCCTCCTATATGGTGCCTGCCTTCCCAGACATGCAACATTTTTCTCCAAGGTTACAGTAATTGAGGGGTGCATTAAGTATCTATTGCTGTGTAATGGATATTCCAAAATTTAGTGGGTTAAAAAATACATACTTATTATCTCATGGCTTTTGTGGGTCAGAAATTTGGGTGAGGCCTACCTGGATTCTCTGCTTCAAGGTTGCATTTAAGGTGTCAGCTGAGGCTACATTCTCATCTGGAGTCTTGACTGGGGAAGGACCAACTCCCGTACTCATTCACATAATTGCTGGCAGGATGCAGTTCCTCAAAGTCTGTTGGAATGAGATCCTCAGTACCTTGCTGGCTCTTGGCTGGATCTGGCTGGTTCCTTATCATGTGGGCTTCTCCAGCATGGCAGCTTACTTCATCAAGGCAAGAAGAGAGTTTGCAAACAAGATAGATTTACAATCTTTTGGAAACTAGCAATGTAAATGACATCCTATTACCTTTCCTTTATTCTATCACTCAGAGGAAAATCACTAAGTCCAGCCTATGCTTAAAGGGAAGTGTAATTACACAAGGGTGTGAACACCAGGAAGTGGGGATGATTGGAATCTTCTGAGAAGTCTTCCTAATGCAAGGGTTTCTTCTTGGACACCTTCCTCAGTATGCTGGTGCAAAAGTCTCCAAACATGCCAAGTGGATCTTTGTTCTCATTCATGTCCAAGTCATCAAGGTCAAAATTGCTTAATGGCTAAATGAATTGGCACCTGGTATGTAACCATCAAAGAGATTGGAGCATCCAAAGAAGGAAGGAAATGTGATATAGAGAGATAAAGGCAGTTTGGGTTTATCCTGAATGGTTAAGTAAAATAAACCCTGAGAACCACCTGACTTACCAGTATTCAAACTGGGGTTGGGGGTAGGGAGGGAAGCTGGTGTAATATAGCTCATCTGGGTCTACTACAGTCTCTCTATTTTGACCTAGCTCCCAGACCATAGGTGTGTAGAAGTAACCTTCAGCTTCTGTGGACCTAGCTAACGTTATAGAGGAAGGAATCTATGTGTTGCAAGGTTTAATTTCTGTTATTGTTAATATATTTAATATAGCACATCCATCATTTCAAATTTAATTCTCATAGCTTGAACATCAGCGAGAATGGGTCACTCAACTGTTGGAAAAGGCAGTACTAGGGATCTTAGAGCACATACTCCCATTTTGGGATATTTTCCATGTACCCATGTCTTGAAGGCTCTGATGCCTGGGAACTCTGTCACACTCAGGCACCCCTGTTCTTTCCATGATCCCAGGGTTCCTGAGACCACACTGCCCCTCCTAGGATTCTGTCTGCTTCGGCACCTAGGAGTCTTTCTGGCAGGGATGTCCCTCACTGGAGCTGACTTCTAAAAGTTCTGATTTTGTGCTCTGCTACTCTATCACTTGCCTGTATCCAGCTGATGGAGGCTCCCTCCCCTCGCCTCCATGGTTTATCTTCCCATATATAGCCTCGGATTCCCTCCTTTCCACCTCCTACCTGGCAGAACATGGTCACTTTTCTATTTGATGAGTTGTAGGTATTCTTTTCTTCGATCTCCCCTTGATTTTACAGTTGTTTGGAATGATTTGATAGCTATCTAGCTGAATTCCTGCAACCAGACAAAAGTAAGGTCTCTTACTCCTCTGCCATCTTGGACTGCAATCTCAATGCAGATTTCTTAATCCCCTCTCGTAGAAGGGCAACCTGAAGGACAGAGAAGGTAATATATATTCAGTGGGCTAGCATGAAAGAGGGAGCCAGTGATCGAGAGCCCCCTTATATTGTGAGGAATTATTTGGATGTAAAAGACGGGAAATACAAGTTAACTGACTTAAAAGGAGAATCTGTTGACTTAGGTACCTGAAAAAGTCTGGGAATAAAGCTGGCCTAAAGTACAAGGGTTCATGCTGGGGCTCAACTGATGCCTTCAAGATTCACTTTCCATCTATTTCTTGGCATTCTGGACAGACTTTCTGTCTGACAATTTTGTAGCTTAAGTGTATCTTTCAAGTTTTATGTGTAGCTAAAAATGATTGTGTCTTTCAGTAGTCCCTGCAGAAAATCCCACTGTGCCTTATTGGCTCCACTTTTGTCACATGCCCATCCCTGACCAATCACTGTTGTTAAAAGCACAATATCACCTTTTGGCCAATCCTGAGTTATAGATGCATTCTTAAAATAGGAGTGTTAGGGAAAGACAACTCTACCTGCCCATAGACTGAGACTGAGAATGGGGTTAGTTCCCCAGAGATCAATAAAGGGACCATTTCCAGAAGGTGAGTGAACGCTAGGTATCAAAAATAAAACAGATGTCTACTCCAGACCTCTTTCTCTGCCCCATTTCTGCTTTCTTGTCCAGAGTTATGCCATGACTAAAGCCTGGAGTTGTAGGAAACGCTGATTCTGAGGAGACTTAGGGATAAGAAAGAGGTGGGATGGGGTCCAGGAGACGAACCTGAAGTAGGAGGAATCAGAGTCCCCAACATCCATGTGGATAGACCATCCAAGGAATCTGGTCTCTCACTGTTCACCCCTTCTCATCCTTGAGCCCTTTACTTCCATTTCAGTTTAGTTACGGCCATATCCTAGAACTTATCACCAGGAACACTTCTGCCATCTGAAAAGACAGTCTGACATTCCACCCGATTTCATCCTTTCAGCTTATGCCCTCAGTATGCCAATTCTTCAACTTAGTCAGGAACTACAAGACACTTTATACATCTCCCTGTCCATCTGACAATGGTTTGTCTCATTTCCTCCTTCTCCAAGGAAAACTTCATGGTTCATCACTTAATTCCAAACCTAAAGAGCTCTTTTTTTTCTTTAAATTTTTATTGATTTTTTAAATTTCTTTTCAGTGTTCCAGAATTTTGTGTTTATGCACCGCACCCAGTGCTCCATGCAATACGTGCCCTCACCACCAGCCTCAATACCCACCACCAGCCTCACCCAACCTCCCACCCCTTCGCCCGTCAACACCCTCTGTTAGTTCCTCAGAGTCCACAGTCTCTCATGGTTTGTCTCCCCCTCCAATTTCCCCCAGCTCCCTACTCCTCTCCATCTAAGAGGTCTACTTTTGACAGCTTTTCATTCGCCTTTCATCTGTCATGCCGGGCAAAAGGTAGTTGTGTCTTTTTTAGACCTGTATTCTAATAAAGGGGTGATTCATCTAAGATAAAATCAACACAAGTAATTATGTCGATGCCACCATGAATGTTCTATAGTATTAGTCAGCTTCAACAATCCCTGAAAACAACCCATTAGTTCCTTCAGTGTTTAGTGTGCACTAGGCATTCTTCGAAGCATAAGGGACACACCAGCGAAGGAAACAAAGCTCCCTGTCTTGGCCGACCTCATAGGATTGTTCTTTAGTCAATTCTCTTACCTAAGTGTTCAAAACGATTTCACTTTTCTACAATTCTCCAGTCTCCTCACTCGTTGAGCGTATGTGCTGGATCACGGCAGGGGAATAAAAAGTCACCAGAACTTTTCATCATTAAAAAACTTCAAAAGAGTAACAAAATTAACACGTGAACACCTATCCCTTCTTTTTTCTTTCCTTCCTCTTATACTGGAAGTTTTTCCTCAGGGATCTGTCCGTGCTTCCCAACTTACAGCACTTTTTTTCACTGTTTGAATATTTGGCTTAATCATCTACTTTTCTCGAAAACTGGGAACATATTTACCTCAATACAGTCTGGCACGCCAGCAGAGTTCAGAAACTTCTAGGCAGAAGAGCCAGTAAAGGAAAGGATTTCAAAGACGAGGTTCTGACCAGCCTGCTCTGGGGGCGGAGCCACGCACAGGGCGAGTCGCACCTGGGGGTGTGGTTACGTACAGGGGAAGCCACACCCTGCGGCGGGTCACGTCCAGGAGGGGACTGCATCCAGGGGCGGGCTTCAACTCGGGAAAGCCACACCCAGGGGCGGTATTACCACAGGGTGAGCCACGCTCAGGGGCGGGCCAGGTCCAGGTAGGCGCCCTCGGGATGGGGCCACGTGGAGGTTGAGCCACACCTGGGGTGGTGACTGTGTCCGGGGCAAACCGTGCCAAGAGCGGGACAACGTTCAGGACAACGCGTAGTCGGGGGCGGCTCACGTCCAGAGTGAGCCCGATCTAGGTGCGGGGCTGAGGAGGCTGTGGTGTTTGCTTCTTCATGGCGGCGGTGCTGTACCGTCTGATTGTTAAGCATTTCACCTCAGTCTTCTGGATCCTGTGTCCATCACTTCTGAAAGTCGAGTTTTGATTTGCCTCAAAGTCAGATTTTGACGGAGAACTTCCGGATATCAGAACGACCTTCCCTTCTGCCCAGAAGGACCCTTCCCACAGTCGGCCTTTTCCATCCTGGCTGCTGGCTCTAGCGGCCTCTCAACGCCTAACGGCCTCAGAGAACGTGCTGAGGCTTGGGGGTGGGGCCGCGCCTGGGCCCCGCGAGCCGCCTTTGCGGAGGTCACTGGATGGAACTTGCTGAGGTGATCCTAGTAATAAGTATAGCGGCGCTATGGACCACTGTTAAGACTTCACCTTGTACCAGCTGCCTGCCCTTGTACAAGCAGCCTGTCTCAGATCTCATCTATTATTTGCAGAGATAATAATATCTGACAGGGGTGGCCCTGAGACTTGGAATGAAGTGAAAAATTTAGAGTAGTGTTAAGGGTTGATGTTATTGAAGGGTTTGGGGCGCCTGTGGTGACCTCGTGGGACTTCCGGCCCCCGGAGAGCCTAGTGCCTTGCAAGTGCTTGCGCTGGTCGGGACAGTGAGACGTCAAGATGTGATTCATACACTAAATTAACAGTCATCATTTCTGATTCGCTGCAGAACCCGAAATTGGAAGGATGGTCACAGTTCGCCAGTTTTCAAACAAGCCAACAAGAGCTTCAACCGCTGGGACCTAGCGGTGAGTTCAGTAGGAATGGTTGGTGGGAACCTCAGGTATAGGTCAATCGAGGCATTATGGACAGGCTAGAGGCAGAGCCATTTGTCACCCCTTGCATGAACCAGGATAGCAGGACGCGCACCTCTCCAGCAGGCAGGACTACGTGTCTTTGATTAGGCAGAAACACTCAGGTAATTGCCTTCAATTGCGGGCATTGATACCTTCATGCCTACTGTGTGTCCTGGTTTTGTGTTAGGAAGCGTCACCATGTTTATCATAGTAAGAGGTGGAAGAGAATCCCATTTGTGACTGTTTCCACTATTAGAAAGTATTAAATATGAATTTGAAAGATATGTTAAGCTAGAATAAACTTCGTAGATTCCCACTTTCAAAACAATTACTGTTAACTTTCTGGTGCATCTTCTTAGAGATTTTACTATGTCTACTTTTTAAAAAAATTAATTTATTTATTTGACAGAGATCACAAGCTGGCAGAGAGAAGGCAGAGAGAGAGGAAGAGAAGCAGGCTCCCTGGCAAGCAGGGAGCCGGATCTGGGCTCGATTTGACGACCGTGGGATCATAACCTGAGCAGAAGGTAGAAGCTTTAACCCACTGAGCCACCCAGGTGCCCTACTATGTCTACTTTTAATACTGCTTAAATAATATATATTTTAACTGAAAAACACTATCATAAACATTTTTAAGTTAGTATAAACGTTCATAACGTTTTTATGATAACATTCTTTTAAGTGGTGGGATATTCAACTGCTTTTTGTTGACATTTGGTTAGTTTCTAACTTTGAAATTTTACTATTTTTGCTTGCCATGTTTGGTCATAATTGTACTTATTTATAAACCCTCCTGTTCCAAAGAGCATCAAGCTTTTCCTATGTCTGATTAACCCCGGATTCTGCCCTAGGCCAAATGCTTTTTTCTTTCTCCTGCTTCCTTAGATGTGTTGTGTGCTCATGTGCTTAGCTGATTCAGCAGTAGACTGTCCTCTGAGTGTCAAGCCAGTGAAACCAAATGCTTGCTAAACATCCTCAGTATAAGATCTTACAGCCTGAACCTGTCGTCTTCCTTTATCTCTCTAACCTTCCCTTCCCTGTTCAGTCCCAGTTTCAGTAGCACCTGAAAATCCAATAAGAAACACAAGAGCCACTTTACATTCTTCCCTCTTTATTGTAGCTAACAGCTACTTTGTGGAGAAGCTGGAAAAATATGCCATGCAGAGAAATCCTAGAACTCTCACAGTATAGTGCATTCCCCAAATAGATGATAGATCCTTCAGGTCATGAGCTATATTTTGGTAATTAATTTTAATTATATTAGTGATATATGTTCACATTCTCCTGAGTCAAAATTAAAAGTTAAATACCCCATTCCAACACAAAGTGTCTCATTCCACATCAATCAATTAATTAATTTCTTTGTTACTTATATCAATATAGACTATTGGTTTCCTAGTTGATTCAGTTCAGTCTGCTACTGTCTATTTATTTTGGTGCCCAAATTGTCATTTTTAGCTGATTACCTCAGTCTGACTGCTGTGTTCTTTTGATTTATCTCAATCATTTTTTACTTTCTGACACAAAAAAGATGTTTCAAGCTGATTGTATACTTTTCCCTGCCTAATCCTTCAGTTCTTGATTTCTTTAATGGAAAATGGTATTTAGAAGCCAACGTCAGTTTGCTAGATTTGTTCATTTATTATTAGGATGTTGCTGCTTGTTGGCTGTCTCAATAAATAAAGTTAAGGAATATGTATATATATGCAGACACACACACATTCACACATTTAAATATTAATTTATTTTTCTCATCTCTGCATGTGTTGAAAGTTGTGAGTTCACACCAATACTTCTAGTTATAATCTACCACCACAGTGTTCATTGTAGTTTTCTCCCTTTCCAGTTTTGTAACTTCTTTCTCCAGCTATATTGGCTGGAGCTTTATTAAATTTTTAAAAATCTTTTCAGAGAACTAGTTTTTGGTTTAATTGATTATTCTTCACTTTTTTTGTTATGTGTTTTCTATTTCATTGATTTCTTCTCTGGCTTTTATTATTTCTTTCTTTTTTTTTTTAAACTTACTTTGGGTTTAATTTGCACTTCTTTTTTGTAGTTGCTTGAGGTAAAAACAAAGGTAGAAAGGTAGAAAATTTCAGTGTGTTGTGTTTTGTTTTCATTCTGTTCAAAGTATTTTTAATTTCCCTTTTGATTTATTCTTTGGTTCATGGATTATTTAGAAGTTTTTATTTAATTTCCAAATATTTGGTGGATTTTTCACAGATTTTTCTGATACTGATTAAAAAAAATTCCCTGTGGTACAAGTACATACTTTGTCCAATTTGAAGAGTTTAAATTTATTTGGTAATGTGTGTGTGTGTGTGTGTGTGTGTGTGTGTGTGTGTGTGAGATTTATGTTTCAGTACAGAATGTGTTCTGTCTTGGTAAATCTTGTACATTTTTCTCTTGTGTGGAGTGTTGTATAAATGTTAATTATGTCAAATTGATTGACAGTGTGTTCAAGTATTCTATGTCCAAACTGATTTTTTGTTTATCTGTTCGGTCACTTACTTAGAAAAGGCTATTGAAATCTTTGACTATAATTGTGGATTTATCTATTTCTCCTTGAAGTGGTTTTTTTTTTCTTTATATATCTTGAAACCTTGTTATTAGGTATGTCAGTGTTCAGACTATTCTTTGTTGTGTGGGGGTGAAGTCTGTTTTTTAGCTTAGTGCTCAGGTAGTGGTTTGTCAGAGATTTTCTTAAATGACTGGGGAGAAAAGAAAAAAAGAAGAAAGAAAAGACTCCAGATCTTTGCAGATTGGCTGTGTGCTGGAGCACTCCCTTCTTGTTTTTGCTGAGCCTAAAGATTAGCTACTGGTGAAAGAGTAGTGTTCTCTCAGGTCTTTTCAGCACATTGTCCTATTGTGTACATGTCTGTGGCTTCTAGATTCTCTGGTGTATGGAAGAACTTTTCAAAGACTCCTAGAGTCCCTAGTCTACCGTTTTGCATCACGTTCCTCTGCCCAGCTTTGTTTTGATTAGGATCGTTTATCTTTTTCTTTTTTTTTAGAAAAATAAATTTAGACTGTTTCGGGCGCCTGGGTGGCTCAGTGGGTTAAGCCTCTGCCTTCGGCTCAGGTCATGATCTCAGGATCCTGGGATCGAGTCCTGCATCGGGCTCTCTGCTCAGCAGGGAGCCTGCTTCCTCCTCTCTCTCTCTCTCTGCCTCTCTGCCTACTTCTGATCTCTCTCTGTCAAATAAATAAATAAAAAATCTTAAAAAAAAAAAAAATTTAGACTGTTTCTTAATATTTGAAGTGTGTTTCTTATAGGCAATGTGTAATTGGGTCTTGCTTTTTAATCCTATCTAGCAGTTCCTGTCTTTTCTTAGTTTTGATTTTTTTTTCAAAGATTTTATTTATTTATTTGACAGACAGAGATTACAAGTAGGCAGAGAGGCAGACAGAGAGAGAGGAGGAAGCAGGCTCCCTGCTGAGCAGAGAGCCCGATGCGGGGCTTGATACCAGGACCCTGAGATCATGACCTGAGCGGAAAGCAGAGGCTTTAACCCACTGAGCCACCCAGGCGCCCCCCCCTCCCCGCTTTTTTTTAAAGAGAGGAAGAGAGAGATGGAGGAAGGGGCAGAGGGAGACGGAGAGAGAGAATCTTAAGCAGGCTCCCAGCCCAGTGCAGAGCCTGATGCAGGGTTTGATCCTGCAGTCCTGAGGTCATGACCCTATCTGAAGTTAAGAGTTGAACACCCAACTGACTGATCCCCAGGCACCCCAAGTTTCTGTCTTTTAGTGAATGTTTAAACTGGTGGTAGGTGGAATAATGGCCCCCAAGAGATGTTCATGTCCTAATCCTTGGAATCTATGAATATGTTACTTTATATGATAAAAGATAATTAAGTTTTCAGATGGAATTAAGATTGTTTATCAACTGTCTTAATAATGCATATATCTTGGAATGCCATGTGGATCCAGTGTGAGTCCTTAATATCTGAGAACTTTTCCCAGCAGAAATCAGATAGATTTGAAGACAGGAGGAGAGGCAGGAGAAATTCAAAATTTGAGTGTCTTTGATCTTCTATTGCTGGCTTTGGAAATGGGGGAAGGCAACCATGAGCTAAGGCATTCAGGCAGTTATTAGAAGCAATAACAGCCCTAAGCTGATAGAAAAGAAATACACTTTGGTTCTGCAATAGTACGAGTCTTAATTCTTCAAACAACTTGAATTAGCAAGGAAACAGTTTCAGAGAGTCTCCAGGAAGGAATACATCTTGCAGATCTTGGTTTTAGCCTGATGAGACTTGTACCAGACTTCTGTTGTTCATAACTGTAAGAGAATTAATTTGTATTGTTTCATGACACTAAGTTTGTGGTAATTTGTTATGGCAGCAATAGAAAACTAATGTAGGCTGTTATGTATCATGTGATTATTGATTTAGTTGGGTTTGAATCTTTTTTTTTGCTATTCATTTGTTCTTTGTTCTTTGTGTCATTTGTAATTCTTTCATATATTTCATCCCTTATTTGTATTGAATATTTTATGTGTCATTTATTATTGGGTCTTATTAGTTCTGTGTTTTTTTGTGGTAACTTTATGGTTCATCATACATATCTTTAATATATAACAGTCTATCTTAAATAATGTGCCACTTCATACAGTGTCTGTCTTTTTTTAGTGTTTCTCTTTTACTTGTTTTATTCTGTTGAAAATATTTGTTTAAATGTATGTCTCTCTATATTTTCCAGAAATACTTGGATACAAGTGGATAGAAATCTAACCCAAAGTAGCTTAAATAAAAAAATAATACTCATATGAATATTTGCTAATTCCTGAACCAAAAATGTGGTCATAGGGATAGAGGTATTGATGGGCCAGGCAAGGTTGTGGACCCACCTTTACGATCAGAATGGCACTGGGTTGATTGCTCCATGAGATAACATGAAGTGGGAGTATAGTACTTGAAAGATCAGGTGAATTGGATGGAAAAGTATGCTTGACAGAAGAGAAACACTAGAGTTCTCATTTTTCACTAGATTCCCAAGATAGACTGTAAGCTACTTTAGGTCAGTTTTATTTTAAATTATTTCTTTTAATTACTTTTTAGAATGTAAGTAATGTGTTATTAAATTATCTAAATTAAAAAATTAAAACAATATCCATAAGCTTAAAGACCCCTATGGATCACCCATTCCTAGGTGGTAAACACTATCCTAGGAGGTAAACACTATCTAGGAGTTAAACACTATCACTGTCATCAGGCTGGTATACATTCTGTGCTATGCATAGACCTAAAATATGAATAGTTGTTTATCTCACATAAAAAGGTGTCATAATATGCATATTGCTCGGCAGCATGTTTTTTTTTAATTCAACAGATATCTTGTCAATCTACCCATAACAGTGCATGTAGATTTACCTCATTCCTTTTAACTGTTGCATAGTATTTCTTTAAATGGATATTCAACAATTTATTTTTTTTGTATTGTTGCTCATTTGCTTCCTATTTTTCATTATTATAAACAATGCTCCCATGAACACCTTTGTATATGCTTCCTTGTGAATGTTTTCAAGTCATTCTCTAGAGTATATATCTAGAAATGTAACTTCTGGGTCAAATTCTTTAGTTTTCAAATTGTATTTGTTTGCTTAAAATTTTTAATGAATAAACTTTTGAATAGGAAGTAATGCACATGGTAAAAAAAATATGAAAAAGTTTTGTAATGAAAAGTAGTCTCTTTTAGTTTGGAAGAGTTCCTCAGCTGATGCTTGTTGGCCATAAATGCTTAATATTAGAAACCATTAATTTTGTAGCATATCTTTCAGTTTGGATTTGTTTGATATTCCCATATATTTAGTTTTAGACTTTAAGCCTTTGGTAAGAGTAGCACACAAGTAAGGCTGATTTCTTATTTTGTCCTATCAACTTATCAATATTTATCAATATTAATCCTACTACTGATAATGCTCAATTTAATCACTTGATTAAGGTGTTGTGTGCCAGGCTTTTATACTTTTTTTCTTTGTAATTACTATTTTGTGGTGGGTTCTTTGAAACTACATATATATCTTTTTATTCATCAAACTTTTCATTCTTCATTTATTCATTTCTATTAGTATGGGCTCATGGTTTTCTATGTTATTTAGATAATTATAGTCTGTTATTATCAATATTTATTTTGATGTTCATATTGTCACAGGATTAGATAGTAGGAACCCCTTCAGATTATCTTCTGGGTACTTTTGACATATCTCTATCATTCTTTGAACATTTTCTTATTTTCTTATATAGCACCATATGTCAAGACCATCTGGTATTTTCCCTGTGCCAGTCCTAGAATCAGCCATTTCTCTAAGATATCCTGGTTCTGTTTGCTGGAGTACGGTATTTAGAAGCCAATATATGGGTGCTAAGAGTGCTAAGTGTGTTCATTGTTACTGGAGTACTATTACCCCCATGCCTTCTCAGTGTATACACACACACATGCACATATATAATATACATCTATATTTATCCATATCTATATACATTAAAAACTATGAGTTTACACTAATATCTCCACTTCCAGTCAAACCCAAACTTCAGGGTTAATTTTAGTTTTTTCCCTTCCATATCTGTAATCCCCTTCTCCAATAGTGAGAAATCTGTCTCCCATTATTATTATTTATTGTAATTACAGTGTAATTGACATTTAACAAGACTCCTATTATTCTTAAAATAGGGAACACTAGTGATATTTGGTAGACCAATATTAATTTTTCCTGTCTCTGACTCGGGTTGTTCCAAGGGCAGTAATCATGCAACATGAAAGCATATATGACTGAGTTTTATTTGATAGTTTAATCTACATGTATCCTTTTAGAAAATGTCAAATGGAGTTAAAACTCTAATTTCATATTTGTAGGTATTTATACTGTGTTATCACTGTCAAGAGAAGCAAAATCTTAATTTGACATCTCAGGAGGTAATCATAGTTACACTTCAAATGAGGGAAATGAGTTATTTGATATGAAACTGTCTTTTTTTTTTTTAAAGAATTTATTTATTTATTTGACACAGAGAGAGATCACAAGTAAGCAGAGAGGCAGGCAGAGAGAGAGGGAGAGGCAGGCTCCCCACGGAGCAGAGAGCCTGATGCAGGGCTTGATCCCAGGACCCTGAGATCATGAACTGAGCCGAAGTCAGAGGCTTAACCCACTGAGCCACCCAGGGGCCCTGGAAACTGTCTTTTTATAAAAAATATTACTGGGGGCACCTGGGTGCCTCAGTGGGTTAAAGCCTCTGCCTTCAGCTCAGGTCATGATCCCAGGCTCCTGGGATGGAGCCTAGCATCAGGCTCTCTGCTCAACAGGGAGTCTGCTTCCCCCCCTCTCTCTGCCTGCTTCTCTACCCACTTGTGATCTGTCTGTCAAATAAATAAATAAAATCTTAAAAAAAAAAAATCTTACTGACTTTCATCTTTTTAGTGGCAATAAAAGGAACTGATTCCAAGTTGCCACTATGAGCAACTCTCTATGAATTTATTTTAAACATTTATTTTAAATTTTTTCTCTTTAGTTAGAAAATCTTTTTGATAATTTTCTAAGCTGCCAGCTACCCTTTTACTTTCCAAGATTTATAGTTAACATTAAAATCAGATATAAAATGTTAGACTTTTTCATACTTTAAACATTTATTTAAAATTTTTTCTCTTTATTTGGAAAATCTCTTTGGTAATTTTCTAAGCTGCCAGCTACTATTTTACTTTCCAAGATTTATGGTTAACATTGGAATTAGATGTAAAATGTTATAGTTTTTCACACTTACATGTTTTAAAATTAAGGAATCTTTAGTTAAAGGTGATATTTGATTTATTAATGATAACATATTTCTTCCTAATAATTTAAAGTATCTTAAATGCGCTATCAACTATTTTTTTTCAGGTATTTGGCCTGACATCACTTCTCCACCCATACATTTCCCTGTTTATATCTTTTTTTTTTTAAAGATTTTATTTATTTATTTGACAGATTGAGACCACAAGTAGGCAGAGAGGCAGGCAGAGAGCGAGGAAGGAAGCAGGCTCCCTGCAGAGCAGAGAGCCTGATTCGGGGCTCGATCCCAGGACCCTGAGATCATGACCTCAGCCAAAGGCAGAGGCTTTAACCCACTGAGCCACCCAGGCGCCCCCCCTATTTATACCTTTAAATATGGTGCATTGTGCTGATCAGGCTGGACTTCTCTGCACTCCAGTGTTGAGTATTGAAAGGTTACTTCTATATTTATTTATTTATTTATTTAAACTTTATTTTTTTTTTTTTAAAGATTTTATTTATTTATTTGTCAGAGAGATAGAGTACAGGCAGGTGGAGTGGCAGGCAGAAGCAGAGGGAGAAGCAGGCTCCCTGCGGAGCAAGGAGCCTGATGTGGGACTCGATCCCAGAATGCTGGGATCATGACCTGAGCCAAAGGCAGACGCTTAACCGACTGAGCCACCCAGGCATCCCTCTATATTTACTTTAGATATCAAGAGGAAGCTTAAACTTAACATATACAAAATAAAACCCTTGTTTTTGTTACATAACATCTGGTGTATTTTTTTTTTTTTCTTTTAAGATTTTTATTATTCGTCAGAGAGAGGGATAGAGCATATCAGGGGGAATGGCAGGCAGAGGGAGATGCAGGCTCCCCTTTGAGCAAGGAGCCCAATGCAGGACTTGATCACAGGACCCCGGAATCAAGACCTGAGCAGAGGCAGATGCTTAACAGACTGAGCTGGCCGGGTGTCCGCGTTTGTTTCTTCTTAATCAAACCTTATCTTCTCACATTTTTTTCTTATCTCAGTGAATAGCTACATCCTTTTTCAGGTTTCTCAGGTCAAAAGTTTAGAGTCAGCTTTGATTTCTTTCTCACTTTTATACCTCATAATTGGCCCATCATTAAATCCTTTATAGTATATCCAGAATCTGCCCAATTCTATTTCCTTCTCCTCTATCATAATGATTTAAGCCATCATCATCTCAGCCCTGAATTCTTACAGTAGCCTCCCAGTTGTCTCCCTACTTTGATGCTTACTTTACAGTCTCTTCTCTACCTTGAAGCCAGGGTGATTTTTACAAAACATGTATCATTTTACATCTCTGCTCAAAACTTCCAAAAGCTTCTCTTTTTGACTCAGAAAAAAGCCCAGTGACCTGAGTTCCTTCCATATGTTCTAACTTCCCTCTACATTTGTGTCCTCATCCCCAATATTCTTTCCTTCTCTCATTCTATTCTAACTATGCTATTCTATTCATTGCTATTCTAGCTATGCTACATCTTGCTGTTCTTTTTTTTTTTTAAAGACTTTATTTATTTATTTGACAGACAGAGATCACAAGTAGGCAGAGAGGCAGGCAGAGAGAGAGGAAGGGAAGCAGGCTCCCTGCTGAGCGGAGAGCCCGATGCGGGGCTCGATCTCAGGACCCTGGGATCATGACCTGAGCAGAAGGCAGAGGCTTCAACCCACTGAGCCACCCAGGTTCCCCCATCTTGCTGTTCTTATAACATTCTTATAGCATTTGCTTACCTCAGGGCCTTTGCAATTATTAGTATTTCAGGCTGGAATCCGCTTTACTCTGACATTTGCTTAGCTTAAATCCTTCAGCTTTTTTTTTTCCTTCCTGTGTTTCTTCTCAGATATTGTCTTATCATAAACAGCTTTCCTGACTGTCCTAAGTAAAATAGCATCTACCTCTTAATGCTCCCTATCTCCTCAATCCTGTTTAATTTTTTTTCCACAGCACTTGCCAACTTACAGCATGTCTATGTCTGCTTATA
The DNA here is from genome assembly GCF_963455335.1 of Martes martes. NCBI lineage: Eukaryota > Metazoa > Chordata > Mammalia > Carnivora > Mustelidae > Martes > Martes martes. The sequence continues at coordinate 21,943,161 of NC_137900.1, forward strand.
CCCCCACTAGGCTATAAAGTCCATAAACTCAAAGACTTTGTTTTTCTCACTAGGTGTCCCTAGTGTTTGGAACAGTATCTAGAATGTAATTGGTGTTCAGTTAATATTTGTGGAATAAATAAATAAATAAAAGCAACTTCTGAGAGAATCTATTTCGTTCAGATTCTAATAGTACTAGTCAAGTCATTTCCAGATGCTTCCTTCTCCTCTTCTCTGACTCCATCCCTGATGAAAGCAGAGGCAAATTTGTATGTGCAGCTGGGTATGGGATGAGTAGGAAAGTGGAAGGTGGGGAAATGGAGAAAAAGAAGGCCATATTGTTCTCCACTCTTCTAGCCCGAAAGTACTACCAATTTGGCAGAGGGAACTTTGAATTTTAAATGAAGTTGGTGTTTATTAATCAACAATAACCTGGACCGGGCATCTTAATTACCTAGTTAGAATATTCTTGGCACTACAGAAGAGTGTTTAAGGAAATCATGGGACCTTTCTTTGCACAACTTTTCCTTCAAAGGGCAAGAGAAAAATGAGTCTGTAGATTGGTTACAAAGAGGCTGTGAAGGGAACAGATAAAGGGCTTCCCCCCACCCCATATTCTGTGGAGTTCTGCTTATTAAACACAATGGTTACCCTTCTTTTGTGGTTTTTATCATAATGTTTGTTTACATGTTTGTTTCCTTTACTGGACTATGAGCTCAAGAAGAAAGGGCCAGCATTTTATTAATCCTGTTTATCTAAGACCTGCCCTGGTGCCTGATACATAGCAACCATTTAGTATTTGTTGAATAATCTCCCTGCCCCCATCTCAATTCAAGGATTACTTGAATAACAAAAATACCTTGAGTGTCAAAAATGGAGTATTTGGTGATACACAGGAAGCTTATTGCTTAGATAGTTAGAGGTTATAGCGTATTCTAAGATTTGGATCCATTTACCATGATGAAAATTCCCATTCTAAGGGAAAACACTTTACTTTTGAAATATTTCACAGGGTTGGCTTTATTCTTTGCTTCTTGTCCAAGGTCTTAACTATCTAATATGTTTCCCCTGTTTCAGCAGGGCACCAATGTGGCTTTTAGGAAGCCCATGTTTGGAATAAATGCTAAAATAATCCTCAGGCTCTCTGCTCAGCAGGGAGCCTGCTTCCCCCTTCTCTCTGCCTGCTTCTCTGCCTACTTGTGATCTCTCTCCCTCTGTCAAATAAAATAAATAAAAATCTTTAAAATAATCCTATTCTCTCCACATCTGGTATGGCTGTGATTCCTCTTTAAAGGCAGAGTCTGGATCCTTATTATTTAAAAGTTTGAAAGTCAACATCTTGTGTATTCTTGTGGTAAATGCAAAATATTTAACAATGTTCTGAAAGATTGAGGAGAGGGTCTGTGTTTCAATATAAAAACTATAGCATTATTATCACTGTGATATAGAGATGAAAAGTTATAAAACATTTTGGCTCAAAGAGATGCCACATGAATTTAATAATTTTCATGTGGATAATCATTTTCCAAACAAACTGTAGCCATGACTTAATCCCTCCTAGAAAGACAGGAGTGTATCTTCAAACAAACTGCCTAAGCTGTTTGTTCACAGTTTGCTTTTTGATTCACATGATGGATTATGAGGGGTAACAACCAGAGCTGTGACAGCTTTGGCTAAATCCCACCTGGCGTTCAATCCCTTTCTCCTTTAAAAAGCTCTCCAAGTTCATAATTCTACAAAAGGATTAATCAAAGTCATTGGAGGGGTGCCTTGGCTTGGAGGTAGGGGGAGGGAGGGATTTAATATGCCAATTAAAAAATCCATTGTTATAGAAAAATTCTTGGGTTGTTTTATTTGTATAGTGAAAGCAACCCAAGTATGAATATTATTTGAACAGTAGTGCACTTGGGCTGACAATGAAGTGAACTAAAAACATTTAGGGCCTATCCCACTGCTTTTAGTAAATCTTTACTGGTCAGTGACAGCCCAGTGAACCTTCTTTGGGCACAGTGAAGCTGCTAGTTTCTTAGCCTCTAGACATCATTTCATCCATAGCACTCATCCACGATCACATTATATATCCAACACACATATGAATGTGAAACCTCCTCCGTCATATTCATCAGCTTATCTCCTTTCTACTATAGTTACTGTCACCTTCACCCCCACCCCCCTCCCAGCTAGAACTGTCAGTAAGGAAGGAAAGAAAAACTGTAATAGTCTTTTAGTGTATGTATGAGTTCCAGACAGAGGAGTTGCAAAATACAGGACTAAATGGTTACTAAGTATTCCTTTCAGTTCTGTGATGTTATGAAAAATACCTCATTGTTTGAATAGGCAAGTTAGCTTTAATTGAGGCCAGCAAATGTCTACTTTGGGATATCAATATATTGGTTAGTCTTCATCACTCATGAAATTTGTAGCAGATAATTTGTCATTAATAACTTTAATACTAATGTTTAAGAATAAATTACTTAAAAATGGGAGTTAAGGGGCACCTGGGTGGCTCAGTGGGTTAAGCCGCTGCCTTCGGCTCAGGTCATGATCTCTGGGTTCTGGGATCAAGTCCCGTATCTGGCTCTCTGCTCAGCAGGGAGCCTGCTTCTCTCTCTCTCTCTCTCTCTGCTTACTTGTGATCTCTCTCTGTTAAATAAATAAAATCTTTAAAAAAAAAAGAAAAAAAAAGAAAAAAATGGGAGTTAAATTAAAGCTGCCCTTATAGGTAGTAAAATTGTTTTTCCTTTACTTGTATCGAAGCAGCAGAAGAGAGGACAGAATTAATATGGAGAATTGCTGACTCTGTCCATGGGAGTGTGACAGTCCTGGGAGGACATGTTAGGAAACAGATAGAGGCTGAAAGGCCCTAAAAAGTAAATGCGATAGATGGCAAAATTAGATGGCCTTATACTCTTTCATACTCTGTCATCATTCCCTGGATGGAAAGTAATTTGCTACCTCATGCTTCCTTCTTAAAGTAGTTTTTGAGACTTGATTTCTAATATTTAACTACTTACCATGCATTTAATTATATATGTTAACAAGAGAGGAAAACCCATCAGTAAGAAACCACAAATCAAATCTTGCTTTCAGAATGAACTGTGGATTTCAGCTACTTGATCAGACTTTATACCTGAGTTGTTATTAAGTGCCAATATTGTTTGTATCTTTATTAACAGCATACCTAGGATGGAAGTGAACAGGAGTACAGGGGCATAGGGGTTGTCAACCTATGGGAGAAGGAAATAAATTTTTAAAATTTGGTGTTTGGTCCCTGGACCGTTCAAGAATGGCAGTCTGTTAAAATACTGATGTGTGCATATAGTGTCATCTGTTCAGGATGTTCTAATAATAGCCAATCTTTGAGACTCTGAGCTTCAAGTTTAAGAGAAACATGAAATGAGAATGTGGAATTAAACTAGTCTTTTTCCTCTTTAGATCTTTGATGGCTTTTTGTCTTTTCATTATTCAGTTTAATTATTGCCTTAATATTTTGCTGTGTCTTTGTGTTTTGCACCATTTTGCACATTTTGCACTATATCTCAGGGCTGCCGGACCTGAAATTCAAGTATAAGTTGTTGAAATTTTTACATTTTTAACAACACCTTAGAAATATGTTGGAATATGGTATAATCTTACTTATTTTCTTTTTTTATGTTACTGTGTTTATTGATATCAGTTAGGCATTGTGGTTTATATAATACATTTTTTCTTTCTTTCTTTTTTTAAAGGTTTTTTTACTTATTTATTTGACAGACAGATCACAAGTGGACAGAAATGCAGGCAGAGAGAGAGGAAGGAAAGCAGGCTCCCTGTGGTCCTAGGATCCTGGGATCATGACTTGAGCCTATGATAGAGGCTTTAACCCACTGAGCCACCCAGGCGCCCTATATACATTTTTCTATCTATAACATGTATAAATGCATTTAGAAGTATACAAATGAAAAGTATTTGTTTCTATCATATAATTGCATGTTAACTTTTTTGTCTGTACATATAATATATATATTTTTTAAAGATTATTTATTTATTTATTTGACAGAGAGAGAGAGAGACAGCGAGAGTGGGAACACAAGCAGGGGGAGTGGCAGAGGGAGAAGCAGGCTTCCCGCCAAGAAGGGAGCCAGATGTGGGGCTCAATTCCAGGACCCTGGGATCATGACCTCAGCTGAAGGCAGATGCCTCACGACTGAGCCACCCAAGTGCCCTTATTTCTTTTTTATTATTATTAAGTTCAATTAGCCAACATATAGTACATCATTAGTTTTTGATGTAGTGTTCAATGATTCCTTAGTTGTGTGTAATACCCAGTGCTCATCAGATCATGTGCCCTCCTTAATGCTATAACATTATTTTCAATGTGTATGTAGTCACAGATATTTTTCAGTGGCATTTGAAATTAAATTTTAATTTTTCATTCTATTTTTCTTTGAATTTGATCAGTATACTTGATTAAGAAATCAGCTTTCTTTTTTTTTTCTGCATGAAATGAATGATTTTTGCTTTTACCTTTTAGGTAACAAACGTACTTTTAGGGCAGCTAAGCTTTGGGGATGGGAAAAACAGTAGGGAGTTCCCAGGATGAAAAGTGTTAAATCCCTGAAGTAGCAAACACTGAAGCCTATGTAGCGACAGTTGTTTGGCACTAGCCTAGTACAAGCAGGTTTTGACATGCAAATCCTGTTTTGTTGCTCTTGTTTTCCTGGTACCCAAACAAAACCAAGATAATCATTTTCACCCCACCCACAACTGCTCAAAATGGGCCCTTAATTAATAAAGAAAATAAAGACACTTTGCTTATTTGTTTTTTGGAATCTGAGTTCTGTGGAAATACTCAGGCTAAAAGCAGGGGGAGGATAACAATATTTGTTAAATGATGAGCATATGTCTAACATTTTACTAAATAATATCAAATGCAAAAGAAAATATTAACATTTCTATGAACAGGGACCTCCAGATAGGGTACACGTAGAAGGCAGTTGATAAATGTGGCATGTTTTCTATAGGATTGGCATTGTGCAACATTTGTGGTTATGGACCTCTTAAAAATCTATTAAAAGAATAATACGTAGTCACACAAAATTTGTATGCAATTTCAGGGGGTGGGACCAAGAACCTCTGAAATAGAGAAGGACAATCATTTTAGGTCATCACTTCTTCATTATTTACTCAGAGAAGTCCTAGTTGAGGACAGTTACTACTTTTTATGTTCTCTCACAGCACCATTTATCTCACCTTAAATGTTCATGGCTATAAATCAACATTTATTAGTGTGATTATTTGCTTAATATCTGTATCCTTAACTTGATTCTAAACTCCATGGGAACAAATAAAATCCATACTTACTGTTTCTTTTTTTCTTTAAATTAATTAATTAATTTATTTGACAGACAGAGATCAAAAGTAGGCAGGGAGGCAGGCGTGGGGGGTGGTGGTGGTGGAAGTAGGCTCCCTGCTGAGCAGACAGCCCAATGCGGGGCTCGATTCCAGGACCCTGAGATCATGACCCAAGCCAAAGGCAGAGGCTTTAACCCACTGAACCACCCAGGCGCCCCCATACTTACTGTTTCATTCCCATGGTGAACACAGGTCTTGGGGCATAGTAATCACATAAATATTTGTTGAATAACTCAACAAATGAATGTGGATGACATTAAATATAGAAGTTGGAGAATACAGCTAGGGTTCTATGTGCTAGAATTGTTGAAACAAGTTTCATGGGGGAGGCAACACCAGTTCAAACCACATTTATTGAGCACTTTTCATGGATAGGGCTTTGGGCTATGCATGGGGTGGGAGTGATAGCTAGAGTTTGTTTTTGGAAGTTAGGAAGTTATGATAGTCACAGAGGTCACTTGGGAAATAGCAGACTTAAGGAGTACTGTGGGTAAGTACAATTGATGAGAAAACTAGCACACCTGGTACATGATGGATAATTGCAGAAAACATGGTGGGACCAAGTTATGAATTGTTTTGAGCAAGATGTCAGACAGGTTGGCTTCTTCATAGGCAGACCTTGTGATGAGGTTTTGTGTGCAAGTGATTTCTTAAGGAAGTGCTACTAGATGAAACAAGTAAGGGAGTAAAGGGAAGGGGAAAAAAGCAAGGGAATAATCCAAACGCACACACACACACGTGTGTGTGTGTGTGTGTGTGTGTGTGTGTGTATTTAGGTAAAGTCTTTGTCTTAGTCTGGTCTGCTAGGGAGTTCTGAAGTATAAATTACACCTCAGAATATGCCCAGATCCAGCCAAGGGAGCTAGGCAGTCATACTCCCACATTACTTAGGCATTGACTTAGAGCTACCCCAGGGGATATAAATCCCCAGGCCCTTTCTGTTTTCTCTGCAGGAACAAGGATGCAATAGCACTAGTCACACAAGGGCAGCCATCAGAAGAGTAGCATGTATTGAGGGGCATTAGGAACAAATCACACTGAAGCCATGGGATGGTGCATAGAAAGGTCAAAGGAATGGGAGGGAATCTCAGGAGAGCACCTGCAGCGTCTGCTATGGGAGTCTTAGTTTGACTTAATAGGCACTAGAGATGCATTGAAGTGGTTCCCAAACCTGGCTGTACATTAGAAACACCCTAGAAACACCCAAGGAACCTTTAAAGAAAAATTAATGTCTGGGCTCCATCCCAGATAAATTAAATCAGAACCTCTTTAAGTAGGACTTGGGCATCAGTGCTTTTTGAAAGCTCCTCCTCTGAGATCAAAGGATTGACTTGAGTATAGGCTCCTGAGAAAGCATGTGGCAGAATGTAAGCAGTGTTTTAGGGAGGTAAGTGGGCAGGGATTTATAGGCTGGGTTGAAGGGAGAAAAAACTGGAGACGAGAGTGTTGGCAAAAGGTCATGCTGTGGACTATGGTGGTGGCAGTGAAAATGGAAGTAAAGGAACAAATTTAAGAGATATCTTAAGGAAATATCCAGGAAATGTAATAACATTGAATGTGAGAGCTTGAAGGGACAGAGGAGTCAAAGGTGGCTTAAAGATTTCCCGGGTGGGAGTCTGCCTTTGAAGCAATATTCATTGAAGTACTGTGATGCTCAGACTGTATGGAAAATTTTATCAGTCGAGTCCTTTGACATTTTCAGCAGGAAGAGGGAAGATGGTTGTTATTAATGAGGAAGTTTGTCAGGGGACCTACATTATTCTTTGGACACAACTTAGAAATTGTGCTAACTGACTCAGGCTAAAAGTGATTGTTAAATCATAGGACCCTTAAAATAATAAAACTCAATATATCTTATGTGACCTGGGAAATTTGTTCCCATGGAACTTGGAGCTTGGGTATTTGGAAGATGGTGTTCATAATCTTCTATCATACTGTGCTAGTGTCAGTATTCTCATTGACAGGATTGGCATTTGTTAATTCTGCTATTATTATTGCTAAATATATACTTTTATAGCCATCTGTCTTACCTTCTTAGTCATGAATTCTAAACCTCGACATAACACATTATTATTAGACATATCATTAACATTTTATGCTTTTTGAAAATGGGGTGAGATGCCTCTTATGTTTTTGGAGTAATGTGAACAACTTTTCCCTCTTGACATAATAATTATGCAAGTAATTGAAGTTTAAATATTTTGCCTTAATTGTGTGATATTTCTTTATAGGTACACAACAAAAAAATAGTCACAACTACTAGTGCCACTCTTTTTGTATAATACTTTCTTAACATATCACATGAAGAATCCATTAAGATACGAAAATAAGGACCATTATCCCCATTTTACATTTATAATAGTGGAGGCCAGTTTAGTGACTTGGCCATGGTTGCTTAATACAGAAAGTGGTGGGAAGGAAGCATGAAATCGGGACTTTTGTTTCCCAACTCAAATCTCTTTTCTTTATGCACTTCTCCCTCACTCTAAAGCCCTGGGAGATGGTTTTCCTGAGTTCTGCTTTTCCTAAGTAGTGATCATAAATTTGGTTATCTTACTTGCCAAATCTGAGCTGGGACCTTTAATTTGGAGCCACAGCAGTGGCAATAATAACAGATCTTTCTCTGATACTATCTCTTAGCTGCCAGAGACCATGCTTGGCATTTTACAAGCATTTTCTCTAATCTTCTTAATAATCCTATGTAGTAGGATAATAATATAGTAGATAAGTAATAACCTAATTTTGTAAATAAGAAAACTGACATTTTCTTTATAAAATGATGTTTTTCTTTCACAAATAACAACAGTTGTTTTTATTAGGCATTATACTTCAAAGGAACGAAGAAGTGGAAAAATGTATTCCTAATTTTAAAATATATACTACAGACAAATATTTATTGAAACTGTACTCTTCAAATAGCTTTCTTATATGTATGCTTAATGTTTTACTTCGATTTCAATTTGATTAGTTTCTAATGATAGTTTTTTTAGAATTATTTCTATCTCCTCTAAGATATCTATTAGTTTTTAAAGTAATATTTTTGAATATTTTAATTTTAATATTTTTGGATATTTCTGAGTATTTTTGGGTAATGAAGGATGGTAGTACCCCATATCCACAGTGGGTATGTTCTTTTTTTTTTTTCTTTTTTAAAGATTTTATTTATTTATTTGACAGAGATCACAAGTAGGAAGAGAGAGAGGAGGAAACAAGCTCCCTGCTGAGCAGAGAGCCCGATGTGGGGCTCGATCCCAGGACCCTGAGATCATGACTTGAGCCGAAGGCAGAGGCTTTAACCCACTGAGCCACCCAGGCACCCCCACAGTGGGTATTTTCTAAGACCCCTAGTGGATGCCTGAAACTGCAGAGAGTACTGAATCCTATGTATACTATGTGTTTTTTCCCCTATACATACATACCTATGATAAAGTTTACTTTTTTTAAGCTTTTATTTTAATTCTAGTTAGTTAACATACAGTGTTATATCAGTTTCAGATGTACAATACAGTGATTCCACAGTTCCATATGACACGTGGTGCTCATGACAACAGGTGCCCTCCTTAATCCCCATCACCTATTTAACCCTTTCCTTCATGCACCTCCCCTCTGGTAACCATCACTTTGTTCTCTATAGTTAAGAGTCTGTTTTGTGGTTTCCTCTGTCTCTCTCATTTTTCTCCATTTGCTTGTTTATTTTGTTTGTGAAATTTCACGTATGAGTGAAATTGTATGGTATTTGTTTTTCCGAGTGACTTATTTCAGCTAGCATTATACTCTCTAGCTCCATCCATGTTATTGCAAATGATAAGATTTCATTCTTTTTATGGCTAAATAATATTCCAGTGTGTGTGTGTGTGTGTGTGTGTGTGTATTGTGTGATACATACACATGCAAACATACATATATCTGTTACATCATCCAGACTTCTCCCCTATGCATTTTTTCCTTTGGTTGGATCTAACATATATTCTTTTGCTATTTAAAAAAAAAAAACCTATAATGATAAGTCTAATATTTTCCTGAGTCCTGTGGATTGTTCTAGTGAATTATTGAAACTGAAGGTGGACCTGGGAAACCCTGAATTTATAACTAGCTGGTCTCAAGTGAGTGTAGCCCTTTGGGAACCCCTGAACTTGTGGCTGGTGTATAAAAAGCAGTCTTGTGGGGAATGTTCCCTCTGATTTTGCTATTTGGTTTAATCATTGCAGTTAGTGTCAGAAGTCTTGGGCAGATTTGGCGGTCTGTGCCTTAAACCTTGAGTCTGACCAACTTTGGATAAGGGGAAATTAGGTTATTACTTATCCACCATAGTAGATATATTAGGTTATTACTTATCTACTATATTACTATCCTACTACGTAGGGGAAAGTATAGAATTCCACAGGGTATATATATGAATGGAGAGTGAAATTCTATTTCCGAAAATGTTAAGTTAAGCTGGGGATGTTAAGCTGAAAAGATATGGTTGGCTTTGTGGTGGCCATATGGACTACCATGTGAGGATAGCTGCATGAAGAATGTAGATAGGTAGAGTAATAGAATCATGAAATGGAGAGGGAAGGAGGGTCCTGATAATATTTGAACCTGTTGATTTTGCTGTGCCAGACGTCATATGTATCCATGGCTTCCTGATTCAGTAAATCATTAAATTTCCTTTTTCCAGAAACTGGTTTGAACCGACTTTCACCATTGCAGTCAAAAAGTTTGTCAAACATCTGTTCTTTGGACCCAGTGTTTCTCCTGGAGAATTGCAAAGCTTCACATGTATTACTGAATGAAATTTTGATCAAGAGTCTCCTTATTATTGTGTAATCCTGGTAATCAATGAGAACTTCATTTCATATATACTTTAAATTTTTATTTATTAAGGAAGGAGGCTTATCTCTATGAAACGTTTCATTAATGAGGCCCAAGTTTATCCCCCTGATTTGTATTGTTTATCTTACTATGTATAGAAGAGGCTTCATGCAGCCTTTTTTTTTTTTTTTTTTTTTAATTTCGTGTATTTGTCAGAGAGAGAGCGCGCACACAAGCAGGGGAGCAGCAGGCAGAGGGAGAGGGAGAAGCAGACTTCCCATTGAGCAGAGATCCTGATGTGGGGCTTGATCCCAGGATCCTGGGATCCTCACCTGAGCCGAGGGCAGATCCTTAACTGACTGAGCCACCGAGCACTCTGGCTTCATGCAGCTTTAAGTTTAACATTAGGAAAAATTTAACATTAGGAAAAATACAGATATACAAGGAAGCAGCATGCACAACAACAACATAGAAGGGGTTTTATGATTTTTTAGGCACAGATTCCAATATCCCAGTTACTTCACACTTGCTATATTCATGGAGATTGGGAGATGAGGCTGTGTGGGCTAACCATCTCAACTTAAGTAAACTATTAGTTCCAGGGTTCCTTCAACTTTTATACAGCTTATTAAGTAGCCTCTTTAGGATACAAGTAGGGCCCATTTTCCAGTTCCCTGAATCTTAACAATATAGATTCTTTACTATTAAATAAATAATTTCAACAGGGAGTTGCAGGTGCTTGGCAAGAACAGATCCTTAGCTGGAGATTATTATTTACCCTGGAACCACTGCAAATATACTCCTAACAATTTCTTGAGTTAGTCATAGCCATCCTTGAGGCTAGAGGAAAGAAATTGTTGTTAACTCTTTCAATCTTGGATTTAGAATATTCTTTGTAATTCTGCCTTTTAGAGTTTGTGATCTTGTGTTTGTGAGTATTATTGGCAAAAGTTATTTCATGTGCAAATTATGAAAGAGGTTTGTATATTAATGATATGGTCTCTGACACCCGTCTCCCAACTCACTCCCTTACTTTAATTCTCTGTGCTTTATTTGCAAAATGAAGATAACAGTGGCGTCTACATAATGGGATTGTTTTATGAATTCACTGAGTTAATGTATGTAAGGCAATTAGTTCTGGCACATAATAACTGTATTAGATACCATTTTATATTCTTCCTCAGTAGTTATAGCTCTTGTTTCTACTTAATGTCTTATTGTGATTGTTTCCAAAACAATTTAAGATAGTGATCTTTGGTAATAAGTATACTTGTTTCTAATTCTTATGGAGAACTCTTTAATGCTCATTGGTAAATAGGTTTATTGTTAAGTTTAAGACATTGTTATCACTATTTCTTTTAATTATGTACATTTATTACATTTGTTTATTTGTTAGTTTGGTTTTGGTCACAAGTAACAGATATCAGCATACTGACTAAACTGTGTTGCCATAAACAAAAACACTGCTTTCCTATCCCATACAATTCACTCCATACTTAACTTATTTTCCCTCATGGTCTGATGGTGGATTCCAGTCATAACAACATACTTATTCACATTGAACAAATGAGAGAAGTCAATTTCTTATAACTCTCTGGAGTAAGAAATCTACTTTCCTAATGAATTTACGTTTACCTGTCCTTGAATTAATCATTGACTAGCAGGAAGAGAGTGGCCTAAATTAACCAGGACCTAAATTATTCAAGAAAGTGAGATGGAATCGGTGACCATAAGAGTCACTGCTAAGAGAATCCCAAATATGCCTAGTTAAAAAAAAATAATAAAAACTGTATGTTTATTGATTTTGATCAAATATGCTTCTGCTATCTAAGGAAACTTAGTTAAAAAAGTACACTTGGGGGTGCCTGGGTGGCTCAGTTGGTTAAGCCCACTCAGGTCATGGTCTCAGGGTCCTGGGATCAAGCCCCTCATAGGGCTCTCTGCTCAGCAGGGAGCCTGCATCCCCCTCCCCCTCTGCCTGCCTCTCTGCCTACTTGTGATCTCTCTCTCTCTCTGTCAAATAAATAAATAAAATCTTTAAAAAAAATACACTTGGTGAAAATTTTCCTATATATTAATCTATTTCCCAATATTAAACCATCCCTACAGTCTTGGGATAAATCGTACTTAGTCATAGTGGATAGTTCATATATAATTCAGTTACATTTGTTATGTTAGTGTTTTTTTAAATAGGGTCTATACTGATAAATGAAATCTATGAACTTGTATAAATGATTGCTATTTGTATTTTTAATAGCCTTTTGAGATATAAGTCACATACCATATAATCCAACCATTTAAAATGTACAGTTCTGTAGTTTTTATTACATTCAGAGTTATGTATCCCTTACCACAATCAATTTTAGAACATTTTCTCCTTCTAAAAAGAAACTATACCTTTAGCTGTCACCTCACCCCACCCTCCACTACACTGTGTCCCTTCCCTCTTCCCCAGTCCTGGACAACCACTAATTTAGCATCTATCTCTATAGATTTGCCTGTTCTGGAAATTTCATATAAATGGAATCATACAATATGTTGTCCTTTGTGACTTTTTTTTCTTTTTTACTTAGTATATTTTGAAGTGCTTGCTATTATTTAAAATTAGTATTTTGTATCATTTTAATATTAATTCCATAAGATTAAATGGGTCATTTGGCATCTTTAAAAATATTTATATGTAATTTCTATAACATAGGTAGCATTTGTTCCTTAGAAATTTTGAATAACCAGCAGTAAAATCATCTGTCCTCAAAATAATTTTCTGTTACCTTTTCTTTTTTCTCTTTCTGCAGTGTTTAGGAGGTCCCCAAGACACACTTACTTCTGACACCAACTGCAAGTTTAGGTGTCTACAAGATTGCCCTCAGGTTCAAAAATTCATTAGAAGAATTCACAGAATTGAGCAAAGCTCTAATACTCACAGTTACAGTTTATTACAGTGAAAAGAAACAGATTAAAATAAACCAAAACAAAGGGGCACCTGGGTGGCTCAGTGGGTTAAAGCCTCTGCCTTCGGCTCAGGTCATGATTCCAGGGTCCTGGGATTGAGCCCCACATCAGGCTCTCTGCTCTGAGGAGAGCCTGCTTTCTCCTCTCTGCCTGCTTGTGATCTCTATCTGTTAAATAAATAAAATCTTAAAAAAAAAAAAATTTAAAATAAACCAAGACAAGAGGTTCATGAGGCAGGATATAAGAGACAGCAACTACAGAGTTTTCATTGGGGGTTGGTCATGTATATGTGGTTGACCACCTGTGTGACTGACCATAGGCTGTAGCCCTTTCAGAGGTCAAGGTGCTGTCACATGACCCTAAGTTCCGTCACCTCCAAACATAATTCCTATTATTAGTGGAACTATTTGTCATGGCCCATGGTCTTGCTTATCTTTTTTTTTTTTTTTTTTTTAGTGGATTATGCCCTTGGTGTCAAGTTTATGAATTCTTTACCTGGCTTTAGATTTTCTTTTATGTTTTTATTTTTCTAAAATCTTTATAGTTTCACATTTTGCACTTAAGTCCATAATCCATTTTTAAAAAAGATTTTATTTATTTATTTGACAGAGAGACAGAGATCACAAGTAGGCAGAGAGGCAGGCAGAGAGAGTGGGGGAAGCAGGCTTCCTGCTGATCAGAGAGGTGGGGCTTGATCCCAGGACCCTGAGATCATGACCTGAGCCAAAGACAGAGGCTTAAGCCACTGAGCTACCTGGGTACCTCTGTAATCCATTTTGAACAAATTTTTAGGTAAAGTGTGAGACAGGTTGAGATTCTTTTTTTTTTTTTTTTTTTTAAATTTATGGATGTCTGTTTGCTCTAGCACCATTTATTGAAGGGCTTCTTTATCAAATTGTTTTTATACTTTGTCAAAATTTGTTGGTCATATTTGCATGGTTCTCTTTCTGGGTTCTCTGTTCTGTTACATTGACCTATGTGTCTGTTTCTCTACTGATGCTGCACAGTCTTGGATATTACACATATTACTATAGTAGTTTTATTTATATACATAAAGATATATACATACAGACATGCATATATATAAATACACATAAATGAAAACATACATGTAAGTAGATACTATAAAATAAATTTAGAAATCATGTAGATTGATTCCTACCACTTTATTCATCTTTTTCAAAATCATTTTAGCTATTCTAATTAACTTATCTTTCTGTATACATTTTAGGATAAAGTGGTCTGAAGAAATCTTGCTGGGAATTTGATAGGAATTATGTAATTCAGTGTATCAAGATGGAGAGAAACTTGATGAACTTTAGTCCATGAACATGTTATATCTTTTATTTAGATACTCTTTGAATTTATTCATCAGTGTTTTGTAGTTTCTAGCATATAAATCCTATTTTTTTGAACAATTGTAAATGGAATTTTTTTTTAAATTTTGGGATTCACATGCTTATTGCTAATATGTAAAAACATAAAAAAAATGTTTACTTTGTATCCTTGACCTTACTGAACTCACTTAATTCTTAGAGTTTCCTTTAGATTCCTTGGGATTTTCTATGTACACAATTATGTCATCTGCAAATATAAACAATTTATTTCTTCCTTTATTATCTGCATTCATTAATTTTGCTTACTGCATTTATTAGAACTTATTTTTAGTATTTGAATAAGAGTGATGAGTGTGGACGCTCTTTGTTTCCCATATTAGTTTTTCACCATAACTATCATGTTAGCAGTAGGTTTTTTTGTAGATGTTCTCTATCAAGTTGAGAAAGTTCCCTTCTCTGTCTTTTTGATTAATTTCTTTTAAAACATGAATGGATGTTGAATTTTATCAAATGTTTTTCTGCATTGGTGTTCTGTGATTGTCCTTAACTTGTTAGATTACATTGACAGATTGTGTATTGATATTTTGCATATTAAGCCATTGATATATTTTTTTAAAATAATGAGACACCCTTTCATCTCCAGAAAAATTCCCATTTAGTCATGATGTATAATTCTTTTTATATATTGCTGAATTCTATTTGCTGATATTTTGTTAAGGATTTTGACATCTATACTCATGAGGACTATTGGTCTATAGTTTTGTATGTGTGTGTGACTTGTCTGTCTGATTTTGATATCAGGGTAACACTAGCTTCTTAAAGTGAACTGGGAAGTGCTCTTTTCTGTATTTTGGAAGAGATTGTATAGAACTGGTATTAATTCTTCTTTAAATGTTTTATTGAATTCTTCCATACAACCACCTGGGTTTGGAGATTCTTTTATGAGAGTTCTAAAATTATAAATCATGTTTCTTATTAGTTATAGCTATCTTATAGCTATCTTATAGCTATTCATCTAATATTTCATATTATATGAATTATAATAATTTGTGATTTTTGAGCTATTAATCCAGTTCATCTAAGTGTGTAGAGTTGTTTATAGTTTTCCCTTATTATCTTTTCTAGATATTTATCCAGAGGATCTGTACTTATATTCTTTGTTTCACTGCTGATACCGAAATTTGTTTCATCTGTCTTTTTTATCATTCCTGCTAGAGCATTGTCAATGTTGTTGATTTTTTTTTTCAAAAAACCAGCTCTTTGTTTCACTGATATTTTTCTGTTTCCTCTGTTTTTTATTTCATTGATTTCTGCCTATTTTTATTATTTTCTTCCTTATGGTTGCTTTGAGTTTATTTTGTTCTTCTTTTAGGTTCTTGAGTTGAGAACATAGATTATTGATTAAGACTTCTCCTTCCGGATGTATGCATTTTGTATTATTGATTTCTCCCTTAGCACTGCTTTTACTGTATCTCTCAAAGTCTGATATGTTACATTTTTATTTTCCTCCATTCAAAATATTTTATTTTTCCCCTTGAGATTTTCTTTTAATCCACATTTTATTCAAAAGTGTTTTATTTAGATTCCAAGTGTTTGGAGATTTTCCTGTTATCTTTCTTTTATTAATTTCAAGTTTGATTCCATCATGGTCAGAGAACACACTTATGATTTCAATTATTTTAAATTTTGTACAGTTTATTTTACTGTCTTAGATATAGTTTATCTTGGTGTATGTTCTTTTTTTAATAAATTAATTTATTTATTTTAATAAACATATAATGTATTTTTATCCCCAGGGGTACAGGTCTGTGAATTGCCAGGTTTACAGATTTCACAGCACTCATCATAGCACATACCTTCCCCAATGTCCATATCCTCACCACCCTCTCCTGTCCCCCCTCCCCCCAGCAACCCTCAGTCTGTTTTTTGAGATTGAGTCTTTTATGGTTTGTCTCCCTCACAATCCCATCTTCTTTCATTTTTTCTTTTCCTACCTCCCCCCACCCCCCCCACATTGCATCTCCACTTCCTCATATCAAAGAGATCATATGATAGTTGTCTTTCTCCGATTGACTTATTTCGCTAAGCATAATGCCCTCTAGTTCCATCCATGTTGTCGCAAATGGCAAGATTTCATTTCTTTTGATGGCTGCATAGTATTCCATTGTGTATATATACCAGGTCTTCTTTATCCATTCATCTGTTGATGGACATCTAGGTTCTTTCCATAGTTTGGCTATTGTGGACATTGCTGCTATAAACATTCAAGTGCACGTGCCCCTTTGGGGCACCATGTTTGTATCCTTAGGTTATATACCCAGTAGTGCCATTGCTGGGTCATAGGGTAGCTCTATTTCCAGGTTTTTGAGGCAGCTCCATATTGTTTTCCAGAGTGGTTGCACCAGCTTGCATTCCCACCAACAGTGTAGGAGGGTTCCCCTCTCTCCGCATCCTTGCCAGCATCTGTCATTTCTTGACTTGTTAGTTTTAGCCATTCTGACTGGTGTGAGGTGGTATCTCATTGTGGTTTTGATTTGTATTTCCCTGATGCCGAGTGATGTGGAGCACTTTTTCATATGTCTGTTGGCCATCTGGATGTCTTCTTTGCAGAAATGTCTGTTCATGTCCTCTGCCCACTTCTTGATTGGATTCTTTGTTCTTTGGGTGTTGAGTTTGATAAGTTCTTTATAGATTTTGGATACCAGCCCTTTATCTGATATGTCGTTTGCAAATATCTTCTCCCATTCGGTCAGTTGTCTTTTGGTTTTGTTAACTGTTTCCTTTGCTGTGCAAAAGCTTTTGATCTTGATGAAGTCCCAATAGTTCATTTTTGCCCTTGCTTCTGTTGCCTTTGGCGATGTTCCTAGGAAGAAGTTGCTGTGGTTGAGGTCGAAGAGGTTGCTGCCTGCATTCTCCTCAAGGATTTTGATGGATTCCTTTCTCACATTGAGGTCCTCCATCCATTTTGAGTCTATTTTCATGTGTGGTGTAAGGAAATAGTCCAATTTCATTTTCCTGCATGTGGCTGTCCAATTTTCCCAGCATCATTTGTTGAAGAGGCTGTCTTTTTTCCATTGGACATTCCTTCCTGCTTTGTTGAAGATTAGTTGACATAGAGTTGAGGGTTTATTTCTGGGCTCTCTATTCTGTTCCATTGATCTATGTGTCTGTTTTTGTGCCAGTACCATACTGTCTTGATGATGACAGCTTTGTAATAGAGCTTGAAGTCTGGAATTGTGATGCCACCGACTTTGGCTTTCTTTTTCAATATTCCTTTGACTATTTGAGGGCTTTTCTGGCTCCATATAAATTTTAGGATTATTTGTTCTATTTCTTTAAATAAAATGGATGGGATTTTGATAGGGATTGCATTAAATGTGTAGATTGCTTTAGGTAGAATAGACATTTTCACAATATTTGTTCTTCCAATCCATGAGCATGGAACATTTTTCCATTTCTTTGTGTCTTCCTCAATTTCTTTCATGAGTACTTTATAGTTTTCTGAGTATAGATTCTTTGCCTCTTTGGTTAGATTTATTCCTAGGTATCTTATGGTTTTGGGTGCGATTGTAAATGGGACTGACTCCTCAATTTCTCTTTCTTCTGTCTTGTTGTTAGTGTAAAGAAATGCGACTGGTTTCTGTACATTGACTTTATATCCTGACACTTTACTGAATTCCTGTATAAGTTCTAGCAGTTTTGGAGTGGAACCTTTTGGGTTTTCCACATACAGTATCATATCATCTGCAAGGAGTGATAGTTTGACTTCTTCTTTGCCAATTTGGATGCCTTTAATTTCTTTTTGTTGTCTGATTGTTGAGGCTAGGACTTCTAGTACTATGTTGAACAGCAGTGGTGATAACGGACATCCCTGCTGTGTTCCTGATCTTAGCAGAAAAGCTTTCAGTTTTTCTCCATTAAGAATGATATTTGTGGTGGGTTTTTCATAGATGGCTTTGATAATAGTATCCATTTCTTCCAGATTGTCGAATTTGTTGGCATAGAGGTGCTCATAGTATGTTCTTATAATTGTTTGTATTTCTTTGGTGTTGGTTGTGATCTCTCCTCTTTCATTCATGATTTTATTTATTTGCGTCCTTTCTCTTTTCTTTTTGATAAGTCTGGCCAGGGGTTTGTCAATCTTATTAATTCTTTCAAAGAACCAGCTCCTAGTTTTGTTGATTTGTTCTATTGTTTTTTTAGTTTCTATTTCATTGATTTCTGCTCTGATCTTTATGATTTCTCTTCTCCTGCTGGGTTTAGGCTTTCTTTGTTGTTCTTTCTCCAGCTCCTTTAGGTGTAGGGTTAGGTTGTGTATTTGAGACCTTTCTTGTTTCTTGATAAAGGCTTGCACCGCTATATATTTTCCTCTCAGGACTGCCTTTGTTGTGTGCCACAGATTTTGAACCGTTGTGTTTTCATTATCATTTGTTTCCATGAATGTTTTCAATTTTTCTTTAATTTCCTGGTTGAACCATTCATTTTTTAGAAGGATGCTGTTTAGTCTCCATGTATTTGCGTTCTTTCCAAATTTCCTCTTGTGATTGAGTTCTAGTGTCAGAGCATTGTGGTCTGAAAATATGCAGGGAATGATCCCAATCTTTTGATACTGGTTGAGACCTGATATGACCCAGGATGTGGTCTATTCTGGAGAATGTTCCATGTGCACTAGAGAAGAATGTATATTCTGTTGCTTTGGGATGGAATGTTCTGAAGATATCTGTGATGGCCATCTGGTCCAGTGTGTCATTTAAGGCCTTTATTTCCTTGTTGATCTTCTGCTTAGATGATCTGTCCATTTCAGTGAGGGGAGTGTTAAAGTCCCCTGCTGTTATTGTATTACTGTCGATGTATTTCTTTGATTTTGTTATTCATTGGTTTATATAGTTGGCTGTTCCCATGTTAGGGGCACAGATATTTAAGATTGTTAGGTCTTCTTGTTGGACAGACCCTTTGAGTATGATATAGTGTCCTTCCTCATCTCTTATTATAGTCTTTGGCTTAAAATCTAATTGATCTGATATAAGGATTGCCACCCCAGCTTTCTTCTGATGTCCATTAACATGGTACATTGTTTTCCACCCCCTCACTTTAAATCTGGAGGTGTCTTCGGGTCTAAAATGAGTTTCTTGTACGCAGCATATTGATGGGTTTTGTTTTTTTATCCATTCTGATACCCTGTGTCTCTTGATTGGGGCATTTAGCCCATTACCATTCAGGGTAAGTATTGAGAGATATGAATTTAGTGCCATTGTATTGCCTGTAAGGTGACTGTTACTGTATATTGTCTCTGATTCTTTCCGATCTACTACTTTTAGGGTCTCTCTTTGCTTAGAGGACCCCTTTCAATATTTCCTGTAGAGCTGGTTTGGTGTTTGCAAATTCCTTCAGCTTTTGTTTGTCCTGGAAGCTCTTTATTTCTCCTTCTATTTTCAATGATAGCCTAGCCGGATATAGTATTCTTGGCTGCATGTTTTTCTCGTTTAGTGCTCTGAATATATCATGCCAGTTCTTTCTGGCCCACCAGGTCTCTGTGGATAGGTCTGCTGCCAATCTAATGTTTTTACCCTTGTATGTTACAGACTTCTTTTCCCGGGCTGCTTTCAGGATTTTCTCCTTGTCGCTAAGACTTGTAAGTTTTACTATCAGGTGATGAGGTGTGGACCTATTTTTATTGATTTTGAGGGGCGTTCTTAGCATCTCCTGGATTTTGATGTTTGTTCCCTTTGCCATATTAGGGAAATTCTCTCCAATAATTCTCCCTAATATATCTTCTGCTCCCCCCTCTTTTTCTTCTTTTTCTGGAATCCCAATTATTCTAATGTTGTGTCATCTTATGGTGTTGCTTCTCTCTCGAATTCTCTCCTTGTGGTCCAGTATTTGTCTCTCTTTTGCTCAGCTTCTTTATTCTCTGTCATTTGGTCTTCTATGTCACTAATTCTTTCTTCTGCCTCATTTATCCTAGCAGTAAGAGCTTCCATTTTTGATTGCACCTCGTTAATAGCTTTTTTTATTTCAACTTGGTTAGATTTTAGTTCTTTTATTTCTCTAGAAAGGGCTTTTATCTCTCCGGAGAGGGTTTCTCTAATATCTTCTATGCCTTTTTCGAGCCCAGCTAGAACCTTGAGAATCATCATTCTGAACTCTAGATCTGTCATATTACCCATGTCCATATTGATTAGGTCCCCAGCCTTCGGTACTGCCTCTTGTTTTTTTTTTTTTTTTTGTGGTGAGTTTTTCCTCCTTGACATTTTTTCCAGATAAAGTTTGCTTTCTCCTCCTCTGGAATTCCGCTGTTCTTGGTGAATGAAGTTGGTCTTGGCTGGGTTTCTTGTTGATCTTCTGGGGGAGGGGCCTGTTGTAGTGATTCTCAAGTGTCTTTGCCGCAGGCAGATTTGCATCGCCCTTGCTAGGGGCCGGGCTAAGTAATCCGCTCGGTTTCGCTTTCGGGAGCTTTTGTTCCCTGAGCGCTTTCCGTAGCGTTCTGGAAGACGGGAATGCAGATGGTGGCCTCTCAATCTCTGGCCTGGAGGAGCCGAGAGCTTGGGGTCCCACTTCTCAGTGAACCCTCAGAGAAAAGCGCCCAACCGCCCCTGCCTCCCTGGCCTCTGGTCGCACCTGGAGGAGAGCTGGCAATTGCTGGCACTTGGAGAAAAGCACCCAGTCAGTTCCGTCTCCGTGGCCTCCAGCTGCACTCGGAGCCCACCCAGCCTGCGACTGGCTCAAGGTAACCCTTGGCTGAGAGCTCACTCCTCAGCTTTGTCGCTTTAGCCGGCTTCCCCACTCTAATACCTGTGAGCTTTGCGGCAGTCAGACACCCCCGGTCCTTCTGTGACCCTGGGGTTATGCTGACCCCACGTGGGCTTCCTCCTGGTTTAGCCTCTGGAGTGATGTCCCTCCGTGGAGAAGACTTTTAAAGTCTTTTAAAAGTCCTGATTTTGTGCTCCGTTGCTCCACTGCTTGCTGGGAGCTGGCCCCTCCCCCCGGGGTCTGTCTTCCCATCGCTTTGGATTTACTTCTCCGCATGTCCTACCTTTCAGAAAGTGATCAATTTTCTGTTTCTAGAATTGTTGCTCTTCTTCTCTTCGATTTCCTGTTGTATTTGTAGGTGTTCACAATGGTTTGATAAGCTATCTAGGTGATCTCCTGCTACCCGATGTCATCTCAGCCGGCTACTTCTCCGCCATCTTGACTCCTCCTCTATCTTGGTGTATGTTCTATAGACATTTGGAAAGAATGTTTATTCTGCTTTCGTTGGGTAGAATATTCAATGAATACTGATTAGGTCCTCTTGGATGATGGTATGGTTGAGTTCTTCTATTTCCTTGTGGCTTTCCAGTCTAGTTCTCTTTATTGTTGAGAGAGGATTATTAACATCTGCAACTATAATTGTACATTTTTCTATTCCTTTTCAGTTCTAACAGTTTTTGCTTTACATATTTTGCAGCTGTGTTGTTTGGTACATATTTCAGATTGTTAATCTTCTTGGTGGATTGCTGCTTATGTCATTATATAATGTCCCTTTTTGTTTCTGATAATTTTCTTTGCTCTATAGTTTTGTTGCTGTTTTTTTGAAATCAGCTTTAATGTGACCACCTTGCTTTTTTTTTAAAATTTTTTATTTTTTTATTAGCATACAATGTATTATTAGCCGCAGGGGTACAGGTCTGTGAATCAACAGGTTTACACACTTCACAGCACTCACCATAGCACATACCTTCCCCAATGTCCATAATCCAACCACCCTGCTTTTTTTTTTTAATATCTTTTTTTATCCTTTTATTTTTAACCTGCCTATATTGTTATATTTGATGTGACTTTTTTTGTAGGTAGCATATCATTGGGTCATGCTCCTTAATCCACTGTCCTGATCTTTGTCTTTTAATTAGTGTATTTAGACTATGTATATTAATGCAATTTTGATGTGTTAAAGGCTTAAGTCTGCTATTTTACTTTTTTCCTATTTTTCTCTCTTTTTCTTCCCCCTTGTCTTTTTCTAGCCTCCTTGTGAATTGTTTAAAATTTTTTCAGTTTCTCATCTTGATTTATTTGTAGTGGTTTTGAGTATATTTCTTGATATGGTCTTTCAATGATTGCTGTAACTATTACATTATATGTAACTATCAGTCTATTAGTGTTATTTTACTAGTTGGCACTGAGGGGCCAAAAAATTACCTCCTTTTACCTTTTTTTGCCCCCTTTCACCATTTATACTAAAAACTGTCCTAAATATTCCTATATATACATTTTGAACCACATCAGATAGTGTTACCCTTGTGTTTGAACAATCAAGCAAACTTTAGAAGACTCAAGCGGAGAAGGAAACTCAATCCTAATTATCAGTGTTTTTGCTTACTGTCTTCCTTCTTCATTACTGATGTTGCATTATTCCTAATTTTATTATTTGATTTCATTTAGAGAATGTCCTTTTAACCATTTTTAAGGGTATATTTTCCTTCATTTGAGAATATATTGATTTTGCCTCCACTTCTGAAGGATAATTTCACTGAATATAGATTTCTGATTTCAGAACTATTTCATCTTAATACTTGAAAAAATAAATCATGACAGTTTCTTCTGGTCTCCATGGTTTCTGGTGAGAAATCCAATGTCATTTAAATTGTTTTCCCCCTGCAGTGAAGGTGTCATTTCTCTAGCTGCTTTGAAGTTTTTGTTTTGTCTTTAGTTCTCAGAAGTGTAATTTTTTTGTCTTGATGTGGAGTTTTTGTTTGTTTGTTTGTTTTTGTTTATCCTGTTGGTGTTTCCTTCTCATCTTGAGTTTTAGGTTTATGTCTTTTGCCAAATTTGAGAACTTTTCAGCTATTATTTCCTTTAGCTCTTTTTCAGCCTCACCTTCTCTTCTAACCTGGGACATTTATCATACAAATATTAGGTCTTTTGTTATAGAATCACAAACTCTTAAGGCTCTGTTCATTTTTGGGGGGCTCTATTTTGTCTGTTGTTCAGTTTGGGTAATTTTTATTATACTATTTCAAGTTCAGTGATTCTTTCCTCTGTCACCTCCATTCTTCTGTTGTGCTTATACATTTGGTTATTTTGGTTATTGTATTTCTTAGTTCCAATATTTCCATTTGGTTCTTTATATCTTCTATTTTTCCGCTGAGACTCAGCATTTTCTATTTTGTCAAATGTGTTTATAATTATTTTTTGATGCATTTTTATGATGGCTTTTCTTTTTCATATTTAAAGACCTTATTTTTTAAGAGCAGTTTTAGGTTTATAGCAAAATTGAGAGGAAGGTATAACAGGTTCCCATAAACCTTCTGTCCTCACACATATCTAGCCTCTCCAGTTACAATATACCCCTGTTAGAGTGGTGCGTGTGTTATAATTTGTGAAACTACATTGACACTTCATAATCACCCAAAGTTCTTGGTTTACATTAGAGTTCACTCTTGGTGTTGTACATTTCCTGGGTTTATACAAATGGCAAATAAACATATTAAAAAAATGTTCCACATCATATGTCATCAGGGAAATACAAGTTAAAACAACTATGAGATACTACTACAAACCTATAAGAATGGCCAAAATGAAAAAACCAAACGTCAGTGGGGATGTAGAATAACAGGAACTCGCATTCTTTGCTGGTGTGAATGCAAAATGATGCAGCCACTTTGGACTAGAATCTGCAAACATATTCTTGCAATATGATTTAGCAATTGCAGTTCTTGGTATTTACCCATAGGAGTTAAAAATTTATATCCCTTAAATAATTGCCACATTGATAATTTTAACAGCTTAGTCCAATTGCCAAAACTTGGAAGTAACAGAGATGTCCTTCAGTAAGTGAATGGATAAATCAACTGTGGTACATCTGATGGAATGTTTTTCAGCACTAAAATGAAATGAACTATCAAGTCATGAAGAGACATGGAAAAAACTTAAATACATAATACCAAGTGAAATAAGCCAATCTGGAAAGGCTACATACTGTATGATTCAAACTATATGACATTTTGGAAAAGGTAACAGTGAAAGTTTAATGGTTGCCAGGGATTGTGGGGGTAAAGGGTGTATAGGTTAAGCACAGATAATTTCTAGAGCAGTTAAAATATTCCTTGTGATACAATAATGATGGATACATGTCATTATTCATGTCATTATACATTCATCCAAATCTATAATATGCTAGCTTTTAAAAATTTTTTGTGAAATAATTCTTAGATATCTGTCATCACAGTGTTGGCATGTATTGATTATTGTTGTTATTTTCATTTAATCCGCATGCTTCTGAGCTTATAGCATATGGTGTTTGGCTGAACTAAAGCTATTACTGTCTAAAAGTTTCCCATCATATAAGGATACCTTTCCCTGGTCTTTTTGCTAGAGTGAGAGTAGGTTTCTGTCGGGCTTTTTTTGTTTGTTTGTTTTTGGTCTGTACCTTTTGGCATATTCTGGCTTTCAGTTTTCTCAGTGGCACATTTAGGATATTTGAGGCAATAAGAAAACCAAGGAACTCAGCATCACATTCTTCCTTCAAACTTGAGTTCCCTAGTTAGTCTGCCTTCTTTTCTCTACTTTTCAGAGTGCTTTTATATTTGTTTTATATAAAAGACATCCAGTACTTTTTAGTTCTACTTAGCAGGAAAAATAGAAGTACATTTGCTCCACATTCCCAGAAATGGAAGTCCATTGTGTCTATTCTGATAGTTATTTTCTTTCTTTCTTTCTTGAAAGATAATATCTGTCTTTAATCTAGTATCTGTCAACACGGTATATGTGAAGATAGGTTTCATTTGTTGCCTACTTTGGGAGACTGAACCCATTTCTAGCTGCAAGATGGGTAGATATACTGAGTTTCTAATATAAACTCTAGTATCTAGATTGTAGGCATTTACGAAGTTAGTTGTTTTAGCTAAACTATGATAGAATTGCCTCTTAGCCCCAGTTCGAATCTCTGGTTATACAAGTTAATGGAGTATATATTAGTCTCTTAAAAGAAATTTTTAAAGTCTCTTTTCCCTACCATACGAAACTATGAATCATTCTACCAGGTTGTAATATGTGACTTCTAATCCCCATATATGCTTTGGCTTCCCTGTCCTCTTATTTTTTGGGGTGCTGCAGAATGTAAATGATGTTGAGGAGTCTGAGAAGTGAAGGTGTATTGTGGCTATGTCATATCTCCTTTTGCTCAGTTCAGAAATAGTCATTTTTTTTCTGGTTGGATATAGGCATGTTTCTCCAAGCCAGAGGGTCAGAGTGAATGAGAAAGAAAATATTCTACCCTCCAGGTGGGCCATCCTTGTTTTCAGAGTGATGCAAGAATCAGCCATTACATGCTTTGCTCATTTCAGCTTTGTTTGTTTAATAATTAAAGGAAATACCCTCCAAATTTAGACAATAATTACTCAGTTTTAAATGTTACTGTTTTTAATCTTTTTTTTCTTCCTTGTAGGAATTTTAGGAGAAGGGAGTGGCAGCCAGCTTGATGCCATTTAGAACTAAAATCTCCTAGATTAAGCTAGTCTTAAAGGAAGTTTAAAAGTAAGTCTAAGTGAAAACAAGTTTTTAAAAATTGTTTTGAATGATTTAAGTTGCTAAAATAATCTCTTCACTTAAAAATTGGTGACATACAAAAATAATTTTATTGTTTGAGTTTTTAAACCTTTTCAAATCTGCGAATCAAGCTCCTCTTGGTATTTGAATAGGTGCCATCTGCTGATCTGTAACTGAGCCAATTTTTGCATTTATGCCTAAATTTAATACTTAATTCCAACAGAAGAAATATGCAGATCATTATAAGCAATGAAGCATTTGTAGATTTTTTAATTTAATTCTTTCCTAAACCTTAGATTTACTTAGTAATTCACATAGAGTTCTTATTTATTTATTTATTTATTTAATTTATTTTAAAAAAGGATTTTATTTATTTTATTTATTTGACAGACAGAGATCACAAGTAGGCAGAGAGGCAGGCAGAGAGACAGGGGAAGCAGGCTCCCTGCTGAGCAGAGAGCCCGATGTGGGGCTTGATACCAGGACCCTGGGATCATGACCTGAGCTGAAGGCAGAGGCTTCAACCCACTGAGCCACCCAGGTGCCCCTCACATAGAGTTTTTAAAGGTACTTGTTATTAATTACCTACACTATTCTGTAAATTAAACAAGGAAGTTACTTGAGTAAACTAGAGGTAGGTATCAGTTATAGCTGCATTAAAAATTTTTTTAAAAATCCCAAATTTAGAAGTTTTAAATAGCAGTCAGAAGCTTAGAACAGCTAAATCTATAACTCAGCTGGGTGGTTTTTGCTGATTTGGACTTGGCTTGGTGAGGCTCATTCATGTGTCTATGGTCAGCTGTCAATGGGCTAGGTGACTTTGCTAATCTTGACCTGCTCTCTCATATGTCTGGGTCATTAGACTTAACTCTGTTCTATGTGTGTCATTTCCAGTAGGCTAGCTCTGGCTTGTTCTTATAGTGAAAGGAATGTGGGAGAGCAAGCTCAGAAAGTGTACTATATCTCTTGGGGCTTAGGTTTCGAACTGTCAAAGTGACTTCTTTCACAAGTCACAAGTGTTTGTAAAATAGACTCTAGCTATTGATGAGTAACATTTGAAAGGTTGTAGATACAGGAAGGGGTATCTACAATGCAATCCACTATTTTTGAAAAGGATGAAATTGGGATTAGGACCCCATTTCATGCCTGCAGACGAGGTTTCTTTTTATTATACTAACTGTTCTTCTTACCTACTTATACTGTAAATCTGAATGGTTATAGGGAGAAAAATGTTTGTGCCTTTGTGTATGTCTTGGTCCTCAAGTACTCTAGAAAGCTGTGAGGAATTCACTTTCTTTTTATCTTTTGAGTTCTTAGTATTTCACAAAATCTGTTTTAGAGTATCTGAAGAAAACAGATTTTATATAATTGTAAATGTCTGGTGTTTTCCAAATGTTATCAGTACAGTGAACCTTTGGAACATTAAGAAGAATTTTTAACTTTGCTTTTCCTATTTATTTCTTTTGACTATAAATCTTAGGGAACTAGAGTAAAATATCAGGATTGTATTACTCTAGTAATCATGGTCTTAAGTTCACTTTACATCCTATATCCTAAAATAGTTATATGATTTAGAAGTGATCCTTTTTGTAAAGCACATTACAGTTTCAGATATAAAATTTCAAGGTGTGTTTTACCTTATGTTGAAATTTTTAGTAGAGCCCACTTACCCCTCATTGTTGCCCTTGCCTTTGTGGACCTGGAGATATATGAAAAAGATAAAATTGTTATGAAGTTGTGGCAGCTTCAATTTGTCCTCTTTGTTTGTCCCCAGATCTTTCTATGCCAGTTCCAAAATGCCCTCCTGCCAAAATTAGGCTTGGAAAAATAACATATTTCTTATATGACATATGTTTGAAATTAGCAGGAAATGTAGCCAGGATTTGGGAAATTAACAAGGAAAAAGTTATTTCTGAAAACATTTTGGAGCTGGGGAAGAGTGTTTGGCTTAAAACATTAGGGTATTTCATTGTTTAGTAAATAAGTTTTTAAAAGTTCCAGAAGGAACAACGTTAATATTTCTTTCTTTTAGTATATATGAACAATTCTTACTTAAAAACTCATTGTCACAAATCAAATGATTAGTCTAAGTGTACAGTGTGTAGGATAACTGATATTCTGGTAAGCTGTTAAATCTTATTTTGCATGATTTTTTTGGAAATTAATCATATGCTTCAGTTTTTCCATATGTGAGTGGGATTTCTATTGATCTGCTCCCTGCAAAATAGACAGGGATACTTAAAGGGATGCTCCCTGCAAAATAGACAGGGATACTTAAAGGGATCCAGAACAAGAATCAAACCATCCTTTTTTTTAAAAAAAATATATATTTATTTGAAAGAGAGAGAGCGCGCTTGAGCGAGAGAGCACAAGCTGGGGTAGCAACAGAGTGAGTGGGAGAAGCAGACTTCCCGCTGAGCATGGAGCCCGTTGTGGGACTTGATTCCAGGACCTTGATATCATGACCTGAGCCAAAGACAGACGCTTAACTGGCCAAGCCACCCAGATGCCCCCAAACCATCCCTCTTTAATAGTAATTTTTAATGTAGAATACTATTTAGATGTGACTTCTTGATAAGTACATTGTCCTGTCTGTGCTAAATATGGAATTATCTTGTCAACTTTGTGAATTAATCTAAGGCAAGGAACATTCACTAGGCATTGTCTATACGAATCAGTGAGATGCTAAGGAGGAATAGAGAAGATTTGTGAACTGTGGTCCCTGGCCACAGGAAACTTAAAATCTCAATGAGAACAGATTTTTTTTTTAAATGGGAGACATAGGCATACCTTGAAGATATTGTGGGCTTGGTTCTAGACCACTGCAAAAAAAGTGAAAATCGCAATAAAATGAGTCAAATGAGTTTTCTGGTTTCCCAGTGCATATAAAAGTTATGTTTGTAGTATACTGTAGTCTACTAAATGTGCAATAACATTATGTCTAAAAGAGCAGTGTACGTACCTTAATTGAAAAGATGCCAAATATCATCTGAGTTTTCAGTGAGTCATAATCTTTTTGCTGGTGGAGGGTCTTGCCTCAGTGTTGCCTAGGCTGCTGATGGTTGCTAAAGGTTGGGCTGGCTGTGACCATTTCTTAAAATAAGGCAACAATGAAGCTTGCTGCATCAGTTGACTTCCTGTCATGAATGATTTCTATAGCATCCATTGCTGTTTGATAACATTTTACCTATTGTAGAACTTCTTTCAAAATTGGAGTCAGTCTTCTCAAACCCTGCCACTGCTTTATCAACTAAATTTATGTAATATGCTAAATGTTCTGTTGTCATTTTAACAACCTTCCTAGCATCTTCTTCAGGAGTAGATTCCATCTCAAGAAACAGCTTTCTTTGCTCATAACTAAGAAGCAACTGCTCATCTGTTATAGTCAATGAGATTGCAGCAATTTAGTCACATCCTCAGGCTCCACTTCTATTCTAGTTCTCTTGCTCTTTCCACCACATCTGCGGTTACTTTTTCCACTGAAGTCATGAACCCCTCAGAGTCATCCATGAGGGCTGGAATCAACTTCTAAACTCCTCTTAATGTTCATATTTTGACTTCTTCCCATGAATCATGAATCATCTTAGTGGCATCTAGAGTTGTGAATCCTTTCCAGAAGGTTTTTCAATTTACTTTGCCTGGGTCCATCAGAGGAATCACTGTCTGTGGCAGCTGCAGTCTTATGAAATGTATTTCTTAAATGATAAGACTTGAAAGTTGAAATTGCTCCTTGATCCATGGGCTACCAAATGATGTGTTAGCAGACATGGAAACATTAATCTTGTTCTACATGTCCATCAGAGTGATGGATGATGTGGTACCTTGTTCTTGGGGGACCAGGTACATTGACAATGAACAGTAATATTTTGAAAGGAATCTTTTTTTTTCCCTTTGAGGAGGCCTCAATAGTGGGCTTAAAATAATCAGTAAACCATCTTGTAAACAGGTGTCCTGTCATCTAGGCTTTGTTTTCCCACATATAGAGCACAGGCAGAGAAGATTTAGCATAAATCTTCATAAAGATTTAGCTGTAGGGTTTTCAGAATGGTAAATAATGGTAAATAATGGTAAATAAGCACTGGCTTCAACTTAAAGCCTCTAACTGCATTAGCTTCTAAAAAGAGAGTCAGCCTGTTCTTTGAGGCTCCAAAGCCAGGCATTGACTTTTCCTCTCTAGCTATGCACATCCTAGATGGCATCTTCTTCCGACAGAAGATTGTTTAAAGATACTCATGCTTATCCTAGTCTAGAAAATATGCTATATTATACTTCTTTCCTCTAACATCAGAGAATGGGCCCCTGTTTACCTGTTTTTGTCTGATTGAGTAACCTTTTCTAGAAGTTTAAAGTAAAGGAAAAATGCTCTACCTCTCAAAAAAAAAAAAAAAAAGAAGGCTGTTTCAACTACATTGCAAATCTATTGTTTAGTGTAGCCACTGTCATTAATTATCTTAGCTAGATCTTATGGATAACTTGCTGCAGTGTCTACATCAGTACTTGCTGCTTTATTTTTATTTTATGTGGATGGTTTCTCTTTTATTTTATGTGGATGGTTTCTCTCTTTAAGTCTCATGATGCAATCTCTGCTAGCTTCAGACTTCTTCTGCAGCTTCCTTATCTCCCTCAGGCTTCATAGAATTAAAGAGAGTTAGGGCCTTGCCCTGGATTAGGCTTTGGTTTAAGGGAATGTTGTGGCTAGTTTGAACTTCCATCCAGAGAACTGAAACTTTCTTCTTATTAGTATAAGACTGGTGTTTTGTTTTTGTTTTTGTTCTTGTTTTTTAACCATTTGTGTACTCAACTGGAGTAGTACTTTTCATTTTTTCAAGAACTTTTCTTTTGCATTCACAACTTGGCTAACTGGAAAACAGGAGGCTAAGCCTTACTAGGCTTTCAATATACTTTGCTCACTGAGCTTAATAATTTCTAATTTTTGATTTAAGATGAGAGACCTATGGCTTTTCCTTTCACTTGAAGGTTGAGAGGCCATTGTAGGGTTATTAACTGGCCT
Source organism: Martes martes (assembly GCF_963455335.1). Taxonomy (NCBI): domain Eukaryota; kingdom Metazoa; phylum Chordata; class Mammalia; order Carnivora; family Mustelidae; genus Martes; species Martes martes. Next base: position 21,974,154 of record NC_137900.1, read on the forward strand.
AATTTCAATATTGTTGTGTCTCAGAGAATAGAAAGGCCTGAAGAGAGGGAGAGAGACAGGAGAATGATTGGCTGATGAAGTCAAAACACATACAACACTTATTGGTTAAGTTTGCCATTGCATATGGGTGCAGTTCATGGTGCCCCAAAACAATTACAATAGTAACATCAAAGGTTACTGATCACAGATCACCACAATAAATACAATAATAATGAAAAAGTTTGAAGTATTATGAGAATTACCAAAATGTACCACAGAGACATGAAGGGAACAAATGCTGTTGGAGAACGAGCATTGATAGACTTGCTCAATGTAGGGTTGCCACAAACTTTCAATTTGTAAAAAATGGACATCTGTGAAGTACAATAAAGGGAAGTACAGTAAAACAGGGTTTGCCTGTGTTCTTGTCAGGGTCCCGTTTAAAGGAACTTGGATTCCTTTGGAATCTTAGAGCAATTTATAAGAAGACAAAGGCTTATCGGGGTTAAGAATCTCACGGTTGGGGGCACCTGGGTGGCTCAGTGGGTTGGGCCTCTGCCTTTGGCTCAGGTCATGATCTCAGGGTCCTGTGATGGAGCCCCGCATCGGGCTCTCTGCTCCGCGGGGAGCTTGCTTCCTCCTCTCTCTCTGCCTGTCTCTCTGCCTGTCTCTCTGCCTACTTGTGATCTCTGTCTGTCAAATAAATAAATTAAAAAAAAAAAAAAAGAATCTCACGGTTGATTTGTTGATTTCACGATTTCTGTCTGACCCATAGACATGAGGCCATATGTATTTTCAACCTAACTCAAAATTACACATTTTGTATAGGCTTTTATAAATTAGAGGGAAAATCTATCTGTCATTATGGTGTTTTGCAGCATTTTCCTAGTTGCCTCTCCCCATCATTGTAAGATGGGGTTATCAAGGAACTGTCAGTCTGGTAGTATGATCTTCATCCTTGAAATAGAGATGTTTTGTTTTTGGAGTTTGCCTAGCTCTTCTTTGTGAGTTTTCAGCATCCTGCAACTTTCAGATGGGATTCGACATCAACAGGCTGAATAATCATTAGAATTATGCAGATATTAAGTATCAACTAGAGGAAAGGTGAACTGGGTTCAACCACTAAAAGTGCAGGTTATCACTGGATGGGTGGTTTGTTAATAGGTAAGAAAATCCAAGATGCTGAAGACTATAATATTGCACAGTTCTATAGCACAATGAAAAAGAAACACTGATTGTGTGACTGCCTATCACCATAGTAAGATATCCTGTAGAACACCCTTAGTTTTTATTGAGGAAACCATCAGTAGAAAGGAGTGGGTGGGGTTTGCAAACTGGAACTATTACCATTGTATGACATTCGTCTGGTCTGTTAACTCTCTCTCTCTCTCTTTTTAAAAAGATTTTATTTATTTATTTGACACAGAGAGAGATAGCGAGAGCAGGAACACATGCAGGAGTAGAGGGAGAAGGAGAAGCAGGCCTCCTGCGGAGCAGGGAGCTGGATGCAGGCTTCAATCCCGGGACCTTGGGATCATGACCTGAGTCAAAGGCAGATGCTTAGCCCACTGAGCCATCCAGGTGCCCCATGGTCTCTTAACTCTCTTAATTAAGTTCTTTCATCTGTAAAATAGAGCTAATAAAAATACTTACCTCATATACTTTTGTGGACTTAAATAACAGATTACATTGAAAAAAATCTTTAAATATAAACATTATAGACAGATCTGTTGTTTTTATAGTATAAGAAATACCTAGAAAAATTTGCAAAAACTAAAAGAGCCCGAAGGCTAAACTCAGGCAATGTTTCCTCTGAAATGACTATAGACAGTGTATTGTTTGCTTATAAATTCCCAGCTTTCAAAGCGTTTTCTGTCTTATAGGAAAACTAAGTGAATAATATCAATAGCTGGAACCTCTGATGGAAAGTAATAAATGACATGAGAAAATTATAAACAAAGTTCTCAATAGTTCAGAGAAGCAAGGATCACTGTTTGCTGAGGCCATTGGGGAAGATTTCTTTAAAAAGCACTACCAAGCAATTTAGAGTGGGTTTCTGTGTACTGGGTGGATTTCAACAAGTGAAGATGTCAAGAGGAGGTAGGATGGCATTCCACACACAGAGATGTATGTGAATAGAGTGAATAGATGAAAGTGGTGAGCACAGACTCTTGGAAAAGTCAAAAGAAAGAGAACAATGGTTTGTGCTGATAGCAGTCCTGGTATACCTTATTTGGGAATTTTAGGAGGTAGATTTGGGGTAGAAAGGAAGGAAATAATTAAAATACGAGAGGACGGGGACACCTGGGTGGCTCAGTGGGTTGAAGCCTCTGCCTTTGGCTCAGGTCATGATCCCAGGGTCCTGGGATCGAGCCCCACATTGGGCTCTCTGCTCAGCAGGGAGCCTGTTTCCCTCCCCTCTCTCTCTCTGCCTGCTTCTCTGCCTACCTGTGATCTCTATCTGTCAAATAAATAAATAAAATCTTTAAAAAAAAAATACGAGAGGACGGCAAATGTGATAAAAAGTGAGAGGAGAAGGGGGACCTTGGGTAAGAGGTGCCAAATAAACAAAACAAAAATCAAAGGAACTTTAAAAAAGCTGAATCCATTTGTCAGGCAGGGAAGAAATTCACTGAGCGGACACAGAGGGGAGTATGTGTTGTAAAGGGAGTTTCACATAGTGAAGTTTAAGGATTGAAAAATAGCACTCTGGATAGGATGGAATGTTCTTTGGTCTGTACGTAGTTGGTTAAAATAAGTCTTGTTAGGAAAAAGTCTTTTAAAAAGGGAAAAAGTCTTTAAATAAGTCTAGAAGTGTCTGGCATCCTGGGGTAATTCAGAGTTTATGGTCATTTGTCAGCTTCAGTTTGTTAGAACCAGTTGTGATAACACACAGCATTCAATGTTGATATCTCCTAAGCAAATACTGCTGAAGGCAGAAAATCTCCTTTTACATGGGTTAGCCAGAGGAAAGATGAGTGAGATAACTTGTTATGGAGAGGAACATGATTTAGGCTTGCTGTTTGATCTCTCTTGCCTCATGGTATGTCTACTTCGATTCGAGGCCATTATCTCAGAATGACCACTGTTAAATTCTATGCTCCATGCATTCCTTTTTAAAAAATAGCTTTATTGAGATATAATTCACATATAGTACCATTCACCCATTTAAAGTGTACAGTGGTTTTTAGTATATGTAAGACGGACACCAATTTTAGAACGTTTTCATCACCTTGAAAAGAAATCTCATACTCTTTAGCTTTCACCCTGTCTCACCATCCCAACCCCCCGACCCACCTCGCTGGTCTAAGCAACCACTAATCTTTTTTCTATCTCTATAAATCTCACTGTCTAGACTTTTGTTAAGAATGGAATCATATAGTACTTGGTTTTTTGTGACTCACTTCTTTCTTTTTTTAAATTATTTTTTATTTTATTTTTTTTTTAGAGAGAGACAAAGTGTGAGGCAGGGATGGGCAGAGGGAAAGGGAGAGAGGGACTATTAAGCAGGCTCCATACCACACCCCTTGTGGAGCCTGTTGTGGGGCTCAATCTCACTATCGTGAGATCATGACCTCAGCCAAGATCAAGAGTTGGATGCCCAACTGACTGAGCCACTCAGGCATTCTGTGACTCTCTTCTTTCACTTAGCATAACATTTTTAAGTTTTATTCATGTTGTAACTTATATCAGTCCTTCATGTGGCCAAATAATACTCCATTGAAAGGATGTACCACATTTTGTTTATCCATTCATCAGTTGATGGACGTTTGGGTTGTTTCTACCTTTAGGCTATTAAGAATAATGCTGCTGTAGGAGCGCCTGGGTGGCACAGTCAGTTAAGTGTCTGCTTTCAGCTCAGGTCATAATCCCAGGGGCCAAATGTTGATCCCTGAATGGAGATCCTTGCTCAGTGGGGAGCCTGCTTCTCCCTTCCTCTCTGGCTGCCACTCCCCCTGCTTGTGCTCCCCCTCTCTCTGTCAAATAAATAAATAAATAACATCTTTAAAAAAAATAATGCTGCTATAAACATTGATCTACAAGTTTATTTGTGATCATATGATTTCATTTCTCTTGGATATATACCTATGGATGAAAGTGCTGGGTCATAGGGTAACTGTGTCTAATCATTTGGTGAAGTACTACATTATTTTCCAAAGTGGTTGCCCCATTTTACATTTCCACTAGCAGTGTATGAGGCTTCCAATTTCTTCTCATCCTTGCTACTACTTGTTACTATTTCAGCTTTTTTATTTTAGCTGTCCTAGTGGGTATGCAGTGATATCTCATAGTGGTTTTGATTTGCATTTCCCTGATGACTAATGATTTTGCACATTTTTATGTGCTTATTATTCATTTGACTTTCTTACTTGTGAAATGTCTATTTAAATCCTATGCCCATTTTTAATTGGGTTAGTTGTGTGTGTGTGTGTGTGTGTGTGTGTGTTTTAATTGTTCAGTTGTAAGAGTTCTTTGTATATTCTATATATGAGACTTATGAGATATATGATTTGCAAATATAGTTATTTCTCATTGTTCATGGATTCCATATTTAAAAATTTGCCTACTCACTGAAATTTATTTGTAGCCCCAAATCAATACTTGTGGTACTTTCACATTCAAATGGGCAGGGTGGCAAAAAATTTGAGTTGGCTGGTATACACATTCCTAGCTGAGATGACATAAAGCAACCTTCTTCTTTTTTTGTTTTAGCTCTCATGCTGTAAAAAGGTTTCCTTTTTTTTTTTTTTTTAATTTGTCTACTTAGTTTCAGAATCTTTCTTTCTCCTTTCCTTTCCTTTATTTTATTTTTGTATTTTTGGGATTTTTGTTGATCACTTTCCTGTATTTTTCTCTTTCTTTTTAAAGATTTTATTTATTCATTTGACAGAGAGAGACACAGTGAGAGAGGGAACACAAGCAGGGGGAGTGGGAGAGGGAGAAGCAGGCTTCCCGCCGAGCAGGGAGCTTGATGTGGGGCTCAATCCCAGGACCCTGGAATCATGACCTGAGCTGAAGGCAGCTTCTTAACACACTGAGCCACCCAAGTGCCCTTGTACCTTTCAAGTGTAATGCTGAAGTGCTGTCTAGTGTTCATAAGCACAAGAAAGTTATGATGTGCCTTAAGGAAAAAATATGTGTGTTACATAAGCTTTATAGAGGCATGCATTATATCAGCTCATGTTCAATCATATCATGTTCAATTTTAGGAAATCAACAGTATATATTTAGAGTGTTGTCTTTAAACAGAAACACATGGAAAAAAGGTTATGAATTGATTGGTTGATAAAAATGTTATGACCAGAGGCTTGCAGGAAACCAATCCTTTGTTCCTTAGGAGCAACAATTCACTATTTGCTAATCAGTATAGATTTATAGAACTTTATAGAATAAAGTTACTACCAATAAGGAATCAAATATATTTTCTCTCATTTTGGGGGGGGGTTGCCTTTTCACTTTCTTGACAGTATGCTTTAAAGCATAAATATTTTTAATTTTGATGAAGACCAGTCTATTTTTTCTTTTGTTGTTCATGCTTTTGGTGTCATTCCTAAGAGTACTTTGCCAAACCCAAGGTCATGAAGATTTATTCCCATGTTTTCTTTTAGGAGTCTTATAGTTTTAGCTCTTACATTTAGGTCTTTGGCCCATCTTGAGTTGATTTTTGCATATGGTGTGAAGTAAGGGTCCAGTTTTATTCTTTTGCATGTGGTTATGTAGTTGTCCCAGCACCATTTGTTTGAAAATACTATTCTTTCCCTATTGCATGGTCTTGGCACTGATGTTAAAAATCAGTTGACCAGAAATGTAAGGGTTTATTTCTGGACTGTCAGTTCTTTTCCATCCATCTATATCTATTCTGCAAGTGCCAAACTATCTTATTTACTGTTGCTCTATAGTTAGTTTTGAAGTAGAGAATAGTGAGTCCTCCTACTTTGCTCTTCTTTTCTAAGCTTGTTTTTGGTATTCTGGTTCCTTTGCAATTCGATATGAATTTTAGAGTAAACTTTCAATTTCTATAAAGAAGTCAGCTGGAGGTGTGTTGGGGGTTGCACTGAATCTGTAGACCATTTGAGGCAATACTGCCATTGGAGCAATGTTAAGTCTTCCTGATCATGAACATGGGATAATTTTTTCCCATTAGGTAGATCTTCTTTATTCTTTCTGCAATGTTTTGTAGTTTCCAGAGCATAAGTTTTATACTTCTTTTCTTAAATTTCTTAAATTTAAATTTCTTAAATTTTCTTAAATTTATTATTATTTAAGTATTTAAAAAATCCATTTCCCAACTGTTCACTGCAGTCCACCCATTCTTGTTTATTATCTTTCATTTGTGCTCTGTTCTTTCATGTCTCTGGACCCTTATAAACACTGTTCCCTCTACCTGGAAAGTTTCCAAGTCTCATTGTTGAATTCTTTGTATTATTTAAGACTCAGTTCTTTCTTAATACAGTATTTTATGATTCTTTTCACTACATTTCTTCTTTTAAAAAAAGGACAAAGGAATTAGAAGTTGATTATATTTTCCTTTATAAAATTTAAGTATTAAGATGCTTAATACTAGCTCAATAGTTGATAGTATGGATTTTTTGGTCAGCGAGTATAAATCCCACTTCTACCATCACCTTTAATTTTGGGCAAGTTACTTGACCTCTCTAAACCTTGGTTTTCTTATCTATAAAACAAGGTCAAAGTGTGTAACATTTTGCATCAATTTCCTTATTTCATAGGCTTTTTGAGAGATTTATATGTATTAATATGGGTAAAACATTTAGAACAGTTCCTGGCCTATAGTGAGTCTTTTTTATATCTGTTTAATTCTAAAACCCATGCTGTTTTCACCAGTCTATATTGTTCACATAACTGTGGTTGATAAATATTTATTATTGGAAAAGCTATGGTGATGGTGATGGTAGGAGTTAACAGTGGCAGCTCTTTTAGCTGGAACTCAGTTCTGAAGGAGAACATCGAATGCCTTTCTTTTGTAATGAAAGTATCAGGATAAGATCCAATTGCCTCATCATAAGCCAAATGTCAAGCTTTTCCAGCCTTCCTCTGAGAGCTGTCTTATTGGAAATGACTGCCCTCTCATTAAATACACTTTATGCTACAATTTCTTGATTTTTTTTTTTTTTTTTACTGTCAGCTGTACTGAGAATTCAAATGGCTATTACAAGTCAGTAAAATCTGCAGACCATAAATGCTTTGAGGTCTAGTTCTGAGTATTTTTCACTTTCCATGAATATCTTAGCATCTAGTAGTACCATGGACACAATGAGACTAAAATGTGTGATGATGATTTAAATAAAGAGCCCTAGATATAAAATTTTTAAAGAATATTCTCAAGAGCATATCATATGAAAGTATGTTTGAAAATATACCTTTTCATAAAGGAAATCAAATTTCTTTCATGGTTTTAATAATCATCTCATTTTCTTAATAAACCTAAGAACTCAGAAAGTGTTCTGTGTCCCTATTCAAATGAGCAAGTTGCTATAAAAATTATAACCGATTAAGCTCATTTATAAAATGTATTTGATTTGCACCAACTGTATGTGATTTTATACCAAGATCTATCAGAATGACTTTGCCTCTCTTTTGGATGCCAAATCACAAGGATGTGCTAAAGGGGTCTTACCATTATGTGCTACAAATGTTATGGAAAATACATTTAGAAATAATTTAAAACAATTTTGACTTTGGGAACAACTTTCAAAATAGCATGTCTGGTGTATTCATGAGTTTAATAATTACATTTAGGTAAATATTTGTCCACTGTTTTTCTTACCTTTAAAAAAAAAAAAAAACTAGGGCACTAGACTTAAACCTCTGTAGCTGGCTAGGGCTCCATGGATTAGGGATTAGGGATTATATTTACATAAACGAGTTGACCCTATATTTTCCTAGAGTATCATACCACTGGGAACCTGAATTTGTGAGTGGTATAACCAATGTAAGTGGCTTTTATACCTCTGAGATTCATTCACTCCTTCCTCTGGTACTCATGCCCACTTATGTATACATTTCTCTACTCTCCATGTTCTCAAGGTGTTCTTATTCACTGAAACATCATTTACTATGATTTTTTTTTCCTTTTCTAGTTCAAAGGTTAATTTTACAATGAGCAGGTTAAATCACTTCTCAAAAAGATGTTTGTATACCTAATGTCATATCTTAGTAGGTTGTTAACAGCAGTAAAGACCTAGAACATTATGTTTTGCCTTACAGTTATTCTTGTGCCCTGGAACAAACCCCAGAGATTCTATGATGCAGATTTCTTACATACATACATACATACATACATATATTCATCCATTCATTCATTCTCCCATCAAAAATCATTGTTGTTGCATGTCCTGTGCCAGGTATTCTTCAGGGTTCTGAAGACACATTGATAAATGAAGGAAAGAGAGAGAGAGGGAGAGAGAGAGAGAACCTATTTTGTTTAATTAGTTATTTACTTCTAGGGGCCTGTTTTTCTGCTAGACTATACATATTATGAAGGCAGAGACCATGTTTGTTTTGTTCCTCCTGACATATTCTGTTCCTGATGTTGTTACTTTTATTGATTTTTTATTTTATTATTATTATTTTTAGAGACTGAGAGAGGCAGAGAGAGAGAGGGGACAGAGAATCTTTTAAAATTCTTTTAAATTTAAATTCAATTAATTAACATATACTGTATTATTAGTTTCAGAGGTAGAGTTCAGTGATTTATCAGTCTTATATTAACACCCAGTGCTCGTTAAATCTTGTGCCCTCCTTAATGTCCATCACGCAATTACCCCATCCCCCACTCCCCTCCCCTCCAGCAATGCTGTCTGTTTTCTATGAGGAAGAGTCTCTTACGGTTTGTCTCCCTCTCTGATTTTGTCGTATTTTATTTTTCCCTCCTTTCCCCTATGCTCCTCTGTTTTGTTTCTTTCCTTTTTTTTTTTTTAAGTTTTTATTTATTTGACAGACAGAGATCACAAGTAGGCAGAGTGGCAGGCAGAGAGAGAGAGAGAGAGAGAGAGAAGCAGGCTCCCCACTGAGCAGAGAGCCCGATGCGGGGCTCGATCACAGGACCCTGGGATCATGACCTGAGCCGAAGGCAGAGGCTTTAACCCACTGAGCCACCCAGGCACCCCTCCTCTGTTTTGTTTCTTAAATTCCACATGTAAATGAAATCATATGATAGCTGTTTTTCTCTGATTGACTTATTTTGTTTAGCATAGTACCCTCTAGTTCCATCCATGTCATGGCAAATGGCAAGATTTCATCTTTTTGATGGCTGAATAATATTCCATTGTATGTATGTGTGTGTGTGTGTGTATCACATTTTCTTTATCCATTAATCTGTTAATGGACATCTGGACTATTTCCATAGTTTGGCTATTGTGGACATTGCTGCTATAAATATTGGGGTGCCAGTGCCCCTTTGGATCACTACATTTGTATCTTTGGGGTAAATACCTAGTAGTACAATTTTTGGGTTGTAGGGTAACTGTATTTTCAACTTTTTGAGGAACCTCCATACTGTTTTCCAGAGTGGCTACACCAGCTTGCATTCCCACCAACAGCGTAGGATGATTCCCCTTTCTCCATATCCTTGCCAACATATGTCATTTCCTGACTTGTTAATTTTAGCCATTCTGACTTGTATGAAGTGTATCTCATTGTGGTTTTGATTTGTATTTCCATGATGCCAAGCATTTTTTCATGTGCCTGTTGGCCATTTGGATGTCTTCTTTGGAGAAATGTCTGTTCACGTTTTCTGCCCATTTCTTGATTGGATTATTTATTCTTTGGGCTTTAAGTTTGATAAGTTCTTTATAGATTTTGGATACTAGCCATTTATCTGATATGTCATTTGCAAATATCTTCTCCCGTTCTGTTGGTTTTCTTTTGGTTTTGTCAACTGTTTCCCTTTGCTGTGTAAAATGTTTTTATCTTGATGAAGTTCTAATAGTTCATTTTTGCCTTTGTTTCCCTTGCCTTTGGAGATGTGTCTAGCAAGAGGTTGCTGCAGCCGAGGTCACAGAGGTTGCTGCCTGTCTTCCTCTCCAGGATTTTGATGGATTCCTGTCTCACATTTATGTTTTCCATCCATTTGGAGCCTCTTTTTGTATATGGTGTAAGGAAATGGTCCTATTTCATTCTTCTGTATGTTGCTGTCCAATTTTCCCAGCACCATTGTTTGAAGAAATTGTCTTTTTTCCATTAGATATTCTTTCCTGCTTTATCAAAGATTAGTTGACCATAGAGCTGAGGGTCCTTTTCTGGATTCTCTATTCTGTTCCATTGATCTATGTGTCTGTTTTTGTGCCAACACCATACTGTCTTGATGATAACAGCTTTGCAGTAGAGCTTGAAATCTGGTATTGTGATGCCACCAGCTTTTGTTTTCTTTTTCAACATTCTTGTGGCTATTCAGGGTCTTTTCTGGTTCCATACAGATTTTAAGATTATCTGTTCCAGCTCTGTGAAAAATATTGATGGTGTTTTGATAGCGATTGCATTAAATGTATAAATTGCTCTACGTAACATAGGCATTTTAAAATATTTTTTCTTCCAAACCATGAGCATGGAACGTCTTCCCATTTCTTTATGTTTTCCTCAATTTCTTTCATGGGTGTTGTATAGTTTTCTGAGTACACATCCTTTGCCTCTTTGGTTAGGTTTATTCCTAGGTATCTTGTAGTTTTGGGTGCAATTGTAAATGGGATCAACTCCTTAATTTCTCTTTCTTCTATCTTCATTGTTAGTATATAGAAATGCAACTGATTTCCGTGCATTGATTTTATATTCTTCCACTCTGCTGAATTTCTATATGAGGTCTAGGAATTTTGGGATGGAGTCTTTTGGGTTTTCCACATGGTGTACCATGTCATCTGTGAAGAGTGAGAGTTTGACTTCTTTGCTGATTTGGATGCTTTTTATTTCTTTTTGTTGTCTGATTGCTGAGGCTAGGACTTCTAGTATTATGTTGAACATCAGTGGTGATAGTGGACATACCTGCTGTGTTCCTGAACTTAGGGGAAAAGCTCTCAGTTCTTCCCCATTGAGAATGATACTCACTGCAGGTTTTTCACTGATGGCTTTTATGATATTGAAGTATGTTCCCTCTACCCCTACATTGTGAAGAGTTTTAATCAAGAACAGATGCTATACTTTGGGGAGAGAGAGAATCTTAAGCAGGCTCCAAACCCAGCATAGAGCCCAGTACAGAGATTGATCTCACAACCCTGAGATCATGACTTAAGCTGGAATCAAGAGCCAGTCAGTTAACTAACTGAGCCACCTGGGCACCCCAGTGATACTGTCACTTTTAAGTAATTTGTTGATTGAATGACTTGGCAGTCCATGGAGAATTACTCAATTTTGTATATATAAAGGACTGAAAAAGGAAAACAATTTTTCTGTAACTTATTAGGAAGAGGACAAATAGGGCCTAAAATGGGAGCAATCTTGTCCATATTTATTTGTTAAACTCCTTAGCTATTTTTGGTGGAAAACTTGAAAAAAGAATATTAGAGCTGGGAGTGCCTTAGTAATCAACTAATAAAAACCCTCCCTCCCTTTCTGGTGAGGCATGAAAACTTAAGATGCCATAGTTGTCACAAAATGATTTGGGACTTAACCTAAAGTAGGTTTAACCTACTTTAAGCTAAGAGTACCAGATCTTTGATCACTTTATCCTGTGTGAGAATCACCTCAAAAGTGTGATTCTGTTTTCTTTTTTTAGCCTTTAGACACCAAAGTAAATTATATCTCCCTAGATAAAGATCTTAACCTTGGAGAGAGATCCTTAAGCAAATCAGAATAATCAAATATGGCAGATGTTAGTTGGCATCATATTTCAGGAAGAAATAACTTGAGTTGGCTGAGTCCTAGAGCTTATACTTGTCTCTTGCATGAAAACGTTGCATGAAAATGTGTTGGGGCTTTGACATGTGTGGCAACCAATTCTCAAAAGAATGAGTCACACCTCCTCCTACTCTGCAACTGTCAGTTCTGGCTTTTGGCAAAAGGTTGGAAACATTGCAGTCATGTGGCTTGGTTTGCTAGGAGAGAAGAGGCCATGAGCCAGGGAAAAACAGCACTAGAGGAAAGTCAGGAAGATTATGGGACAAAAAGAGGGTAATAATGGAACCCCAGAGAAGGGAGATGACCATTGGACATAGAATCCAAGAAGGAATGAGGCTAATCCACAGCATTTTCTAAGACTTAACAGTTTTTATTCCTGCAAAGAGAAGAGATAGGTATGATTTTGAAAGATGTTGAGTATCTAAAGGTTTTTAGAATGGGTTGCATATTATTGTATGCAGGCCAATGAAGAGAGAACAGGAATGAGGCAGGCAAATTGGTTCTAGACAGAAGAATCAGAAGCAAGGTAGACCCCCTTTCAGGTACTGGTGCTTTGGATTGACCGTCACTGGATGGTATCTTAGGAATGCTTGGCCATCCCTTTGTTTCCCGGAGGCAATGAATTTATTCTACTCTTGCTGCTCATGGGGCACACTGTTAGGCTTCTTTCATTAGGTTCCTCATTGATTGGTTCTAGGGTAGGTTTATGGCAGGGGTACTCATGCCAAATAGCTAAGGTAGGGCTAGGGTGTTGTAGGAGCTAACAGTATAGCTCAAACAATCATCCTGAAACATTTTGAGCTGAGACTTCTATGGCTAATGATATATGAGGTCACCTGAGTTGGGGTCTTGGGGGAAGTTATTTATTTTTGAAAACATAAAAGATAGCTATGAACAAGGAAAGAAATTTGTATATATACAGAAACAAGGAGTAATGTCAACTTAGCTACCATGGAGCAAGGTGGAATGGGGAAAGAGAAGAGGAATGAACAACAAAAAGGCAATTTCCGTTCATATTTAGAGCAAGGCTGAATTCTGACTCAGGCAGGAACATACATTTCTGAGTAGAACCAATACGTGTATATGACTTTTGAAGAGAGAAAGAAACCACAATAAGACAGGACACATCACATAAAAGTAACAGTTGATCACACTTGTGTGGATTTCCAGTGTTTGCAATTGCTTTCATATAGTTTCTCTATCTTTCCTTGTACAAAACATGTCATTATTTTGTTTTTATGTCACAGATGAGAACGTTGAACCTCAGAGTCATATATACATCCACAGCTACGCAGATACTGAACCAGGGATTAAATTCAGATCTTCTGATCCCAAGTTCTGAGTTTTTTCTTTCTAGATTATACAGCTTCATTCCAGTGAAGTCTGTGCATTTCTCTGGGTGGTCTTGGCTAAGGTCATTTCTATGTCGGTCAGTGTTATACCTGCAATCCCTAGTCTGATGCCTGGCATGTGGTAGGCACTTGGTCCATGTGTTTAAGGGAAGAATAAACAAATAAATGAGGTGAGAAATATAGATGATGGTTAGTGGTGATGTGAATTAGGCATCTGTCCCAGTAAACTTCTCTCCAGGAGATAGTTTGTGCCTTTTCATCCACCACCACAGTTGGCTACATTAGTCTCTCCTTTTTAGTTACAAAGAGAAAGAAAACACAAGGAGGGTTCTGGGCAACTAAGCCAGAGTTCAACTACTATCTGCCTCAAATTTTGGGTTAAATGTTAGCTCATATTAAACTACATCATGGATCAACATTATCTTTCCTACATTAAACATCACTAATACAGAACATCTGCCAGATCGTATAATATTTTTGTTTTTTTTTCCCTTCTATCCCAGTGAAATAGAGTGATAGTTTTATTCATTTTACTAATGCCTTTGCCTTACTTTGTTTGCATTAAATACTCCTTAATGTTATTGTATAATAGCACATATATTTTTTGGCATTTTAGAATTGTTCCATGTTGAAATCTCCTTTGGAAAAGGAAGCTCATTTTCTGCTTCTTCTATTTCTCCCACAACTCTGAATACAATGCTGAAGCCCTTAGTTGGCTTTTAATAAGTATAAAGGAATTTTCTGAAAAGAAAGTGAATTATTTTCTTTAATTTTGTTCATGTCTGTCATTGCATAATAAAAGTGGTAATGTCATAAAAGTATGACTTTGCCTTTTATGGGAGGAACCTGGTTTTGATATCAGACACAACCAGGTTTTCATACCCACCCATCACTTAAATACCTGTGGGAAATTTTATAATACTTGGAGTCTCAGTTTTGTCATCTGTGAATGGGAATAATAGTTCCTATCTTATAAGGTAATTATGTTAATTACATGAGTGAATAGATGAGAAAACACCAGAGTACTGTACAACATATAGGAGACATTCCATCTTCCTTCTATTCTACTCTTAAAGAGTATTTTATAGGAATAACCAGTTTTAACCTTAGCTCCCACATTTATAAAGTCTATAATTCTGGACAAGCAACTTGACTTCTTCAAATTCAGTTTTCTGTAAAATGAGATCAAGAAAGAGAATAAAAAAAAACAGTTGATGAGAATGGATTTTATAAACTGCACATTCTTTTTTTTTTTTTAAAGATTTTATTTATTTATTTGACAGAGATCACAAGTAGGCAGAGAGGCAGGCAGAGAGAGAGAAGGGAAAGAAGACTCCCCATTGAGCAGAGAACCCGATGTGGGGCTTGATCCCAGGACCCTGGGATCATGACCTGAGCTGAAGGCAGAGGCTTTAACCCACTAAGCCACCCAGGTGCCCCTAAACTGCACATTCTTATACCAATGAAAGATATTTACCATCATCCATATTCTATTGACAATGATGAGACACTAAGAAAGATTGTGTTTTTAATTTTCTTTCTTCTTTGAGTAGAGGAAACTTGCCCAATGATTTAAGGTTTTCCAACCTAACCTAGTTTTAGAGAACCTGGCCTTGAAGTATTTTCCTTTATCTCTTGGTCACAGAGTCTAATTATGGTGAAATCCCAGTTGTTATCATACACATTCTTTAGTAGAAATGTTAAAAGCAGTATCTGCTGTTGTTTGCAGCAAATACCAGTCTTTCTTTTTTTTTTGCTACTAAATATACTTTCAATCTATTGACATAATTCCAGAACCTCTCTCCCTTTCACCATACTTTCTAAAAATGATTTTTGTTATTGATCATAGTAATAAACACATAAGAACTAATAGACATCAAACACATTGTAAAACATGCATTTGTAAACTTTAATTTCAGGAATGGAATGGTCAACACTCATAACGGTTACTAGTAAGAAACATGGTGGGTACATATTGCACATTTTCTTAAGACATTACAGGGAAAGCTTATGCATGATGCAAATGCAGGGTTAGTATTAGGCTTAGCTCTCTTTCTGAACTCAAATGGCAGTGTGAATATTTGGCTTCCATTCGCTGAACTTCCAGAACCTCCTTAGCAAGATTTATCTTTTCACATGGGGGCATTAATCAAGGCAAATTCCATCACAACTGTTGCCACACATTTCTTGCCATGTGCTATGTAGTTAGTTTACCCAGAGCCTACTTCAAAGGACTATAATTTCAGTATTTCATCACTTCAGTATTTCATCTGTCATTCTGGCAATATTTGATGCCTCTTTTATCCTTCAGGTTTTTTTCTCCATATAAACTATTAATATATATGAAAATGCATGTGTCTCTCTTAGACTCTCATTACCATCTTGCCTGCACCGCTAGTTTTGCATGAAGCCTGCAATAAATTCAGTGTGGATGGTCTTAGTAAGTTATGGAAAAGCCAAATGTGATTGGACAGATTCATAAAATGTAGTCAGGTTGTACACTACTGAATATATATTTCTTTCTCCTTCCTCTACACCCACACACAAAGCAGTGTGTTTGCATATATACATACTCTCTGGGAGAAGTCTTGGCCACCCATAAATAAGTTGATAAAGTCCAGGAGTCACATAGTACTTACCAGACATTGAGTTGCAGCTCATGAATCAGCTTGAGCTAACCATAAATAAATGGCCATGGGCTCATTACAGTGCTGGTTATGGGCCTTTTCCAGTGATTGGTTTTTAATCTAAAAATAGGGACCAGTGGGCTGTTTCAAATATTTCATGTCAAGGGAGTAAATGTCCATTATCAGCTGCCTCCTTTTTTTCTTCTTGAATTGGGACTTATTGTTAATACATACTGCCTAGGAAAAATGGTTGGCTCCAGGATTTTTAAGCTGTAATGTTACCTCAGATTCCAGAGCACAGATCCTTATGTGACCCTACATTAACTGATTTATCATCCCTGTATTCCTCTTTACTAATTTTCTGAAACGAATTTGCAATCATGTCATAATGTCATAAAATTAATCTTAGCTAGTTAACTGATTGGTTTACTTTACTTTTCCCAATACATTTTTCATGATTCGTAACTTCTGCTTCTTTCACAGTGTATTTGTCAGAACCCTTTTGGTTGCAAGTGACAGAAATGCAGGTTGCAGAAATGCAGGTATAAACAAAACTCATTGACTTCCTCCACCTGATGGTGTTAAAGCCAAGAAAAAGGGTATTGGAGAGTAGCTGGTATGATCTCCCTTTCTTACAAAGGAGAATCTTACTTATTCCTTTTATTATTCTTTACTTATTCTCAATCTGCCACATCTTCTTGTGGGTTCTCCAGAGCTTTTATCCTAGAATAGCCCTTTGTATGAGAACTTTCAGATAGAGGAAACAGATAGTAGTGAAATACTTGCTTCCTTCTGTGGGAGGAAACAAACCATCTTTTCATGTTTTAACAAAGGCCTGTTGGGTTTAAATCAGTTAAGCTTATTAGGCACAGTCTGTAAGGGACTAAAATGAGGTTTTCTCTTCCCCCACCCCTTTTAAAATGATATAACCAAAATTCTAAAGGGCATTCCACTTGCACAAGACTATGTGATTATACATAGTTTTTATATCTATTGGAATTATGTTTACTACTTGGTTTCCAGAACAGTTCTAAAAATGTAATTTGATGAAAAGAGTAATTTTGATGACTGATATACTTTTGTACTCCCTGTTACCTTCTTTCCCTTCCCATACCATTTTCAGGTTCTGTTATAATATTATCTAGTTTTTGAAGATATATCAATAGATGGAGAGCATATATACCACATGCTTTTTTTTCCTTGGTCTTAGTATCCTTTGTCAACAAAGAAGAAGACCTCTACCTCTATCCTATAGCCTTGGTGTTAGTCCCTAACAGATGCCTTCTCATTGTCTCTTGGTCAGGAGTCACCATTTGTACCCCTAGCTAAAGAATCCTTCTAGTATGGATAGCTCATTATAGAGTTGTTTCATAATCACTCTTCAACCTATACCTGCTTCACATTTGGACTTTATTTCTGAGACCAAATGGTCTCAGATGGGATTTTGCTTCATTTTGAGTTTCCTTGTGTAGCTGGGGCCTTTATATTAATCCAGGTAGGGATTTAGATATGTCTAATGAACTAGTGGGGCAGCGTGCCAGGATACTATTTGGAGATATCAGTTTGGATAAGATTTTCCTTTTCTCCTTTTCCCTTTGTTTTTGTTTTTGTTGCTGGAAGATACTGAGGAAGTAGATATTTGATATGGAAGCCTAGGGAATGAAAGAATAAGGATTATAGCACAGGTCTGTTTTTTTTAGGTTGATCCCTTGACCTGGTCCCATGGATGTTTGTCTAAGCATTTTGGTGGGAGGGAGAGAGACAGACAGACAAACAAAATATAAATGAAAGCTGAGGAGCCCTTTTCTTGAGATTCTCAGTGAGACAAATGGGTACATACTTCAGTTTAGTTCTCTTGTGGCAAACAATGTTGGAAAGTAGGGAAGATACACAGCCCCTCCACTTCTGCAGAAAGCACATGGCTGTTTCAGAGCACTGAATTCTCTGGGGGAAATTAATATCATTTTCTTCTAAAGATTTTTCAGGCAGCTTTGCAAGCAATAAGAGGCAGCATCCTTCTACAAACATCATATTTTCATCGTGAGCTGTTGCTACATGAATTTAGTAAACTACCCTCATGTTGTTTTTCCAGCAGCAGACATCAGCGAAGGGGGTTAGTTTGAGAAGAACATGGTGGAGCCTAGTTGATCATTTGGAGGACTGTTTGTGAACTCCTATAACACATGCTTGAGGGAATCCTAAGAGTTATTGAGGGAGAACTGAGGTCCTTTGTGAACAATCTGAGCCATTAGTTATTGAAAAAAGAGAGATTACTTTTAATTGGGCCACAGTTATATTCTGTGAGGCCTGGGCAAACAGTTTACTCTTGCAAAGATCTTGACTTCATAGTTTTTTTCAAGAGATATTTAAGAATTGATGCCAAAATCTTGAGGGGAAAGTCTTTAAATAAAGGCAGAGCTACTGTTGCCACATCTTTATTTCTCAAATAAATTTGTGATCCTCTAAAGAATACATATTTACATGCATACACACACACACACACACACACACAGAAAGAGAGAAAGAGAGAGAGGCACCAAAGCAATTGATTTTAATGAATGATTGACCATAGAATGATGCCAAATTTGGACTATTTTGATATACTTTCATCTTTTTATTTACTATTTCTTAGAGACACATGACTTATAAAAATCACAGGTATTTTGGAATATTAACGTACACTATTAGTAGACTTGTGCTATAGTTAGTTTTTTATTTTCTGTACAGGAGATATGTTATGTATGTTCTAAGGAATATTCTCCTGATTCCTGGGAGTGTCTATTGAGGTAAACCACATATCTAAGATCTTCATATAACTGGGGTTGGGGAAGAAGAGGTTATTTTTGTTATTTCCCAACTGACCTGAGATAGGGCCATTGTCTTTATCATCTACCAAAATTTCTTTCCCCTTTTTTTGAACAATTAATAAAGAACTGATGGCTTCAGTACACTTTGTGGCTTCATTAACTTTGTCCAATTTAGAGTACTATTTATTTCCACTCACTGAAAGTGCTTGACTTGTTTCACAAACAAATCTGTACTAATCCATCTCATAGCAACTCCTTTCCAACACATTCTTGGGTTCTGATTTGGTCAGCCTATTAATTAAGTCACATTTGCAGCCTGACCACTGTTGTACAGTCTTAGCAATGTCATCTTCATTATTTATTTACTATGGAAGCTCCAAGAGAACATGATATTTTTTCTGTGGTTGCCTGGAGTTTGTGTTTGGACATATTGAACTAGTTTCTACTTCATTGGCTGTGACTTGCATTTATGTGAAATTTTTTTGGTCAAATATTCCAAAGACTTATATAAACACTGCCGAGACTAAACCTTCCTTTCTTGAAGGACATCCTCTAGGAATAGTAATATTTATGCTTTAGCTTGTTGCCCTCTTTTCCTTGGTAGTATGCTGATGGCCATGAGAAATGTGTTTTGTTTAGAAGGATCAGATGTCATTCTTCTCAAGTCATCAGAGCCACCTTTTACAAAACTTAGGCCAGTTTGCTTACTTTGAATTTCCCATTGATATATCATTTAACTCTAACTAGGTCAAGCAGAGCTGACTGGGTCTAGACAAGACTTCATTTTTCCCTCCCTTGGCATTCCTACTTTAAAAGTTTTCATTAACTGTTATTTGCAAGACTTCCCCTATCTCTTTAGACTTAAGATCTTACATGTCCTTTAAGAGATATAAAAATAAATGGGAGGAATGAAAAAAAATACATTTAGTGAAGTTTGGAAGTCATTCAAACATAGAGAGCTTGACACAAAATATCAAAACCAGTCTTCCTATATTCAGAGATTTTTTTCCTCATGATAAAATGAGGCTTCCGGTTGAATTGGCCTCCTGGCCAATTCAAGTGCACAAAGTGGTTATCAGAGGGCTTTTGCCATACTGTGTTTTGGGTGATGTAAGTTCAAGTGATTAAAAATACAGACATAGAAAATCTTAGTATTATTGAAATGAATGATATTGGAAAATCTTAGAAATATTAGAATATTTCTTGGTAAAATATATTTGAACAAACTGTTCTTAGTAAAACATGCATCATTCTAGCAGAGTTTAACAAATATTAAAACTATAAACAGATATTCATCTATTTTATTTTAAACACAATGAACACCAATTTTTCCTCAGATTCATTGCTGAATGTGTTGAATAATCAAACTTCAGCAACTTAGTGCTGTGACAAATGCTGGTTTTGAAAGGTGTAAGTAGATTCTTTCAATGACTGCCGCTATGATAGACTCAAAGCAAATAAAATAGCTAAATTCAAAATAGGGTACATATATTGACATTATATATAGAAATCCTATGTTTAATATAAAAATATTATAGTAATAAATGCTTCAAAATGTTCTGATACTCAACATTCATAAATTAACAAGTTTGGTTTTCCTATGGTACTTTTATATTCCTTAGTGAACCTGGAGAAACCACCTCCAGCTGACTGGTGGAAAATAATATGCCTAAGCATTTTACAGGAGATAGGTGACCTTGTAGGTTCAGACAAAGGGCTCCTGATATGTTGGGAGAGGTCAGTATGTCAGGATAATCAGGCTACTGATTAGCCATGGGTCTGCAGAGATGGTTAGTGTCCCTTTGTATGGTTTTATATTTCTTTTTAGGCCTTACTGGTCTAGACTGGGCCCAAGAACCATTAAGACCATAGTAGCCATGGTAGTGTGGGTGGGTAGGATCTTGTAGGCTTGCATTAGGAAGAAAACCTGTCTCCTGCCCATAAACTTTTCCCACCCTACCCCATTCACATTTTTTTTTCATGAATCTATTTATATATTTAAAAACTCTACTAAGCAGTTATATCAATTAAATAAAAATGATCTATATTTTACTTCTAGAAGAGAAAAATAAATTGTAAGAAAATGATATTGCAGATAGTTTAAAAAGTAATGATGAGAACATGACCTCAGGTCAGTATAGATTTTTTAAAAAATTTCAAATGTATTTTATAAATGTATTTTTTAAATTTAAAATTTTAAATGTTTCTATTTTTTTAATTTTTAGAGCAGGGAGGGACAGAGGGAGAGGGAGAGGGAGAGAGAGAATCTTAGGTAGGGTACATGCCCAGTGCATAGCCTGAGGTGGGGCTTGATCTTACAACCCTGAGATTATGACCTGATCCAAAATCAAGAGTCAGACACTTAATTGACTGAGCCACCCAGGTGCTCCAGTATAGATTAAAGAAAAAAGCAAACAACATTTATGAGATATAATTCATATGCCATAAAATTCACCCATTTAAATTATATAATTTATTATTATATATCCATAGAGTTGTTCAACAGTCACCAGAATGTAATTTTAGAATGTTTTTTCCCCTTAAAGAAATCCTGTACTCATCAGCAGTCCCTTGCCATTTCTTCACACCTCCTCCCACCATCCATAAGTAACCATTAATCTACTTTCTGTTTCCATAGATTTGCCTATTTTGGACATTTAATATTAATGGAATTATACAATATGTGACCTTTCCTGATGCCTGGCTTCTTTTTACTTAGCATAGTCTTTTCCAGGTTCATCTATGTTGTAGCATATATTAGTACTTCTTTTCTTTTTACTGCTTTTTAATATTCCCTTACATGGATATATCATATTTTATTTACCCATTGATAATTGATGGACATTTGGATTGTTTTCTTTTGGCTCTTGTGAATATTGTTTCTGTGAACATTCATGTACAGTTTGTATTTGAATATTTGGTTTAAATTCTAACATCCTTGTTTTTGTAAGCAAAACTTTATTGAACTATAGTCCTACCCTTAGATGTGGAGTTCTCTACTTGTTCTTAATAAAGTCAGTCCCTCCATGTAGAGCTGTAGAGCTCTTTGCCTTTATATCCTGCCTTTCCACTGGCCAGAACCCGAGTCACAGTCCTGGAGCTAGGGGCAGGACCTGCTTCTCCAGAGTGACCCCTTCCCCTGATACTCTCTGTAAGTGAAGAGGGGTAGTAACCCGTGGTATTATTGCATGGAATTTCTGTCATAAAAGTGAGCTGCTGCAGGGAAGGAGATTGGGACCCTTGTATTCTAGGCTTGCTGCTCTTAGGGTAGAACTTTCACTCTAAGAGTGGAGCCAGTTCATGGAAGAATGACCTGGTCCTCTCAGCTATGCCCCCCAGAAAAGAACTTCTATAACACAGAGGTGAAGAGCATGAGCTTCATGCTGTGGATGAAATTATGGCCCCAGATTGAGGGCTGGGGAAGAAGGAGCCTGTCTTCTTGGCCACAAATGCCTGGAGTAGACCTTCTGTATTCTGGGGAGAGGGAGGTGCATAATGTGTGCATACTGGAATGCGTTGAGGCTCAAACCCCATAGGCTTTTGCTGTTCTAACCAAGATTTAGTGCATTTTCTTGAATTTTTTCTTTTTTTGATTTATGCCCTTAGGACAATTTCCAGAGACTTTATATAATTGCTTTTTATAGTTTTCACTAGTTAAATTATTGTTTGCTGAAGAGTATGTCACCTGAGCTCCTTACTTCACCATTCTAAAATTCCTGCTTCCCTCATTCATATTTAAGTTCAAATATTCAAATATTGAATAATTCAGACAAAGTCATATTTTTATATTTCACTCATCATTACTTTTTGGGTTTCCAATGGTTTTTCTGTTTTTTTTAAATGTGTTTTGACACATGGAGCTCAAAGGGTTTAAATTTGCATTTCCTGTTATGGGATAAAGGGCTCACTTTAGGCATGTGTATTTGGCAAAGCAACATTCTTAGTATCCCTTTACCTGTCTTTAATCTTTCTGAGAGAAAACATGGCATTTCTATAATTATTTCTCCCACATGCATCATTTGATCTTGAATAATAACATATATTTTTTTAATGGCAAATGAAAATATTGTTCTCATCTATAGAAGGTAACATATCTTTTTTTTTTCTAGAAAGACTGAAAAATGAAAATAAAATGATATCCCTTTAGTGGAAATTTCTTGTCACTGCTTTAGTCTGAAGTAAAGGAACATAAAAGTATATCATGGCTAGGGAAAACAAGATAATGATTGGTAACATTGTTTAAAAATTTGAATGGGTCATAGGGGAATAAGTTGTATGTTAGGGTCTGATGATTAGTCCATGATAGAATCTTTGGAAAAAACACAGAACTCTAAGGAATGATTTTCAAAGTGGTAGCTTATTGGCTTCATTTTGGGTGTAGAACTTCTATAAGACCCTACAGCATGATCTCTTAAAATCATTACTGTTTTTACATAGCAGCCCTGGGAAGAGGGCTTTAGAAATGTCCAAATTACAGAGTAGTTGCACCAGCTTGCATTCCCACCAACAGTGTAGGAGGGTTCCCCTTTCTCCGCATTTTTGCCAGCATCTGTCATTTCCTGACTTGTTAATTTTAGCCATTCTGACTGGTGTGAGGTGGTATCTCATTGTGGTTTTGATTTGTATTTCCCTGATGCCGAGTGATGTGAAGCATTTTTTCATGTGTCTGTTGGCCATCTGGATGTCTTCTTTGCAGAAATGTCTGTTCATGTCCTCTGCCCATTTCTTGATTGGATTCTTTGTTCTTTGGGTGTTGAGTTTGCTAAGCTCTTTATAGATTTTGGATACTGGCCCTTTATCTGATATATCGTTTGCAAATATCTTCTCCCATTCTGTCAGTTGTCTTTTGGTTTTGTTAACTGTTTCCTTCACTGTGCAAAGCTTTTGATCTTGATGAAGTCCCAGTAGTTCATTTTTGCCCTTGCTTCTGTTGTCTTTGGTGATGTTCCTTGGAAGAAGTTGCTGCGGCTGAGGTCGAAGAGGTTGCTGCCTGTGTTCTCCTCAAGGATTTTGATGGATTCCTTTCTCACATTGAGGTCCTTCATCCATTTTGAGTCTATTTTCATGTGTGGTGTAAGGAAATGGTCCAATTTCATTTATCTGCATGTGGCTGTCCAATTTTCCCAACACCATTTGTTGAAGAGGCTGTCTTTTTTCCATTGGGCATTCTTTCTTGCTTTGTTGAAAATTAGTTGACCATAGAGTTTAGGGTTTATTTCTGGGCTCTCTATTCTGTTCCATTGATCTATGTGTCTGTTTTTCTGCCAGTACCATACTGTCTTGATGATGACAGCTTTGTAATAGAGCTTGAAGTCCAGAATTATGATGCCACCAACTTGGGCTTTCTTTTTCAATATTCCTTTGGCTATTCGAGGGCTTTTCTGGTTCCATATAAATTTTAGGATTATTTGTTCCATTTCTTTGAAAAAATTGGATGGGATTTTGATAGGGATTGCATTAAATGTGTAGATTGCTTTAGGTAGAATAGACATTTTCACAATATTTGTTCTTCCAATCCATGAGCATGGAACATTTTTCCATTTCTTTGTGTCTTCCTCAATTTCTTTCATGAGTACTTTATAGTTTTCTGAGTATAGATTCTTTGCCTCTTTGGTTAGATTTATTCCTAGGTATCTTATGGTTTTGGGTGCAATTGTAAATGGGATTGACTCCTTAATTTCTCTTTCTTCTGTCTTGTTGTTGGTGTAAAGAAATGCAACTGATTTCTGTGCATTGACTTTATATCCTGACACTTTACTGAATTCCTGTATGAGTTCTAGCAGTTTTGGAGTGGAGCCTTTTGGGTTTTCCACATATAGTATCATATCATCTGCAAAGAGTGATAGTTTGACTTCTTCTTTGCCAATTTGGATGCGTTTAATTTCTTTTTGTTGTCTGGTGGAGGTTCCTCAAAAAGTTGAAAATAGAGCTACCCTATGACCCAGCAATCACACTACTGGGTATTTACCCTGAAGATACAAATGTAGTGATCCGAAGGGGCACATGCACCCGAATGTTTATAGCAGCAATGTCCACATTAGCCAAACTATGGAAAAAATCTAGATGTCCATCAACAGATGAATGGATAAAGAAGATGTGGTGTATATATACAGTGGAATACTATGCAGCCATGAAAAGAAATGAAATCTTGACATTTGTGACGATGTGGATGGAACTAGAGGATATTATGCTTAGCGAAATAAGTCAATCCGAGAAAGACAACTATCATGATCTCCCTGATATGAAGAAGTGGAAATGTAACATGGGGGGCTTGGGGGGTAGGAAAAGAATAAATGAAACAAGTGGGATCGGGAGGGAGATAAACCATAAGAGACTCTTAATCTCACAAAACAAACTGAGGGTTGCTGGGGGAAGGGGGGTCATGACAGGGTGGTGGGGTTATGGACATTGGGGAGGGTATGTGCTATGGTGAGCACTGTGAAGTGTGTAAACCTGGCGATTCACAGACCTGTACCCCTGGGGCTAATAATACATTGTATGTTTATAAAAAAATAAAAAAATAAAAAAAAGAAATATCCAAGTTATAACACATGCACTATTATTAAGTATGCGTGGTATTTTTTCTATGTACTTAAGTAATTCTAAATTTATGGATCTTTTTTCCATGAAATGATGCAAATAGTAATTTTGTAGCCACAGCCCCCCAAGAGCCCCTATTTTTATGGACTAGAAGATCTCTGTTTAGGCAGTCAACTGCTGTTCCAAATAGGCTGGGCAAGTTATGTTTTCTCTGCTCTTGCGTTTGAGATCTTTGCCCATTTCTTTTACTATACTAGAATTAAGAGGATTTCTGCCCATGAACCTATTTTAAAGTAAATGTTACATGTCCTTGTACTTTTTACCGTCCTACGAATGTTTTCAAAATATTTTGGAAAAAAGTCAACCTTTTTCTTCTCTGCATGTGAAC
Organism: Martes martes; assembly: GCF_963455335.1. Lineage (NCBI taxonomy): Eukaryota > Metazoa > Chordata > Mammalia > Carnivora > Mustelidae > Martes > Martes martes. The sequence continues at coordinate 21,999,697 of NC_137900.1, forward strand.
TTTGTTACAGAGACAAAGCTGTCCATGAATCACCTTTAGAGAAGATTTGCAGAGGCCAATGTTTAGTGGTGCTGGTGATTACAGCAAGATTTCCGGAAGCTCTCAATGTTCCTGACTTAAAAGGGGCTTAGGATCCCAGGAGGTAAAATTTTTGTTCTGATTGTGTTACTACATCTTCTTCATTGTTTTTCTCCAATCTGGGAATGCCCATTTATAAATAGCTACTGTGTGCAAAGTAGTTCATCTCTTGCTCTATGTACATCCAAACATACTATTTGATTTAATTCTAAAAGATATATAGAGAGAGATATTGCTTTTCTATTAGGAGAAGTAGCCTTACCATACCCACAGTGCAGAAGTAGCAGAGCTGGAACTAAACTCAGATGTCTTATTCCAAGGTGATGCTCTATTTGCTATACTGCAGAGGAAAGGCTGTGCAGCAGGGGTATCCATGGGACTTAGGAGAGACCGCCAGAGACTTCTCCATTGGGAGGGGAGAGATTGCATAGGTTCCAGAAATGAGGGGAGATAAAGTAAGCAGGGGGTAAAGGAGAGGATCTTCTCTTTTAGTTTTTAGACATGAAATGCACCTCAATTAGGATCCAGAATTTTAACTTTCTGAATCCCCAATAAGCAAAGATTTAAGTCCCTTATTAAGAAATTTCTTAATTTGCTTTTTTTAAAAGTTGCTTTCATGAAGGTTTTCAATCTTTTAAGTTATGAGTATTATAAAACTTAAGAATTTATAATTTTATAATCAAAATTTTGATTTTGAAAAACACATTTTTTAAACCTAAAGCTGGACAGTATAGATGGTTTGGGGAATCTTCTTTGTAACTTACTTTAATAAAATAGAAAAAGTTATTAAAATTATATGTACACAGTTAAGAAAACTAATAGGATAGAAGAATTTTCATTGTTCCACCTTCTCACATCCCAGTCTGCTGCAGGGGCAACCTTTGCTTTTTGTTTTACCTCTCTAAGTAAATATGCACTATGCATAAATTCTTCAGTTTTCATCTCTAAACTTTATCTGTATTCTTGTTATGACAGATAATAGATGATATATGGGGATATATGAGATAATGTATGAGTTTATATATGAAGACTCCATCTCCCACCTTTATTTCTCCCCATTTTCTTAATTTTTGAAAATCGTCACCATTCAGTTTCTCATTTTGTTACCTTTGTAAAGACACATTTTCATACAACCTCTATTTATTTTTGTTCTATTTCTTTGTTTTTAGTTTTAGACAGTATCTGTTGATTCCTCGCTTTATGTGATGAATATATTAACCCCCTACCCTTCCTTCCACCTGTTCTTTTCTTTTTCTACCTCCCAGCTTCTGATAGCTGCATTTTCACAAGACCCTTAACATTTTTATTCCGTTCTATAGCTATTGTTGAGTTGTGTGTATTTTGTGGGTGATTCTAGATGTTGGAAATTAATAAATACCATTCCGATTTTGTTTGTTTTAAATAATAATAGCTAATTGCTTACTATGTTCCAGGCACTGTTCTAATTGCTTTACCTACAATAGCTCAAATTTCTTTACACGTATATTTACATAAATCAGTTCTCAAAAAAGTATTTTACAGATATGGAAACTGAGGTGTTGGCAAGTTAACTAACTTGCTCAAAGCCACAAAGCTAAGCATGGTAGTCACGACTTGCATTAGTAGTCTTGCACAGGAGTGCATTTCTGTTTGAATTAGCTTCTGCCGTGTACCCAACCGCACCCAAATTTCAGCGACTTAAAACAGCACCATTTCTTTATCTCGTGATTCTGTGGGCCAAAAATTTGGGGCTGACCTTAAATGGGCAGTTCTTTGGGGTTTGGCAGGTTTGCTCCAGCATCTGTGGACAGTGTCGCACCCCAGCTTCTGCAGGCTAGATGGTTATTGGTTGGGGCAAAGGAGAAGACTAGCCATGGGTATCTCATCAGCCAGTGCTAGCCTGGTCTTAGTCACATGACTCCTGGCAGAATTCTGAGAGAGAGAGAGAGAACAGAAGCAGGTCAGGCTTCATGAGGCCTAGGCTTGGAAATGACACACTGTCACTTCTGCTGCGTTCTATTGGTTAAAAAAGTCACAGAAACAGCCCAGATTCAAGGGGAAAAGAAATAGACTTCATTGGTTGGGAGTTGCTGGAAAGGTGTGCTTATAGTGAAAGGTGGAGAATTTGGACCATTTTTACATTCTACCATAATTCCCTTGGCCATTACATGTATTGATCTCTATATGTAAATATTATTCATTGGAGAGCCAATATATGCTGTGATTACATTTCATTTTCTGTGGTTTCAATGTCATCACTTAACATGAAAAATAAAACTCAAGAGACTTCTTTCTTAGACTCTATCCATTGCTCAATTATTATATTATATTTTATTTTAATTTGTTTTATATTAGGCCATTTCTTTCCTATACATCTCCCTACCATGGGGTTTATGATTGCCATCTCCTCCTTAAGAAATGCTTGCTTGCTTTATTATACCTATAATAATTTATTGTTTTTTTGTTTATTTTTTCTAATGCTTATAATCCATTCCTTTTTTTTTTTTTTTTTTGGTCTTGAAGATATTCCTGGATCCAAATGATTCTGGTTATAATTGCACAGATTGCTTTGTAGGCTGTCATCCCGGGAGTTCATTTCATGTAGTTTTTGGTTTATTGTTTCTTCTTTATATCTTATACCTTATCTTTTGTTTTTCACTCATACATTGCTGGGAGATATCTTCAAGCAACTTCTGCAGAATATAAGTAAACTTTCTAAGGCCTTAAATGTCAGAAAATGGATTTATTTTCCTTTTGCATTTACCTGAAAATTTATCAGGTTATAGTTTTTTAGAATCAAAATATTTTCCTTCACTACTTTGAACATCTTGCACAACTGTCTTCTAGCTTCTACTTCTAATGAGAAATCTGACAGTAGCCTGATTCTCTTGTTCCTTTGTAGGATCTGTGTTGTTTTGTCCTCTCTCTCTTTTTCAGATAATAGATTTCTCTCTTCTTTTTGTTTTGAAAATTCACAAAGATGTGTTTAAACATGGATCCTCTGTTAATGTCTGTTAGATCCTTTTAAATTTTTATATCTTAAGTTCTGGGCAATTTTCATCTAATACTGTTTTGATAATACTCTTTCCTTTGTTGTCTCTGTTCTCTCTGGAATTCCTTTAAGTCAAATGTTTGACTTCTTAGATTGATTCTCTCTATATGTTTATTTCTGTCTCTTCCTCAGCTTTATATTTTGTTTTATTTATTTAAAAAAAATTTTTTTTAATTTGACAGAGAGAAAGAGATCACAAGTAGGCAGGGAGGCAGGCAGAGAGAGAGGGGGAAGCAGGCTTCCTGCTGGGTGGAGAGCCCAAAGCGGGGCTCGATCCCAGGACCCTGAGATCATGACCTGAGCTGAAGGCAGAGTCTTAACCCACTGAGCCACCCAGGTGCCCCCAGCTTTATATTTTAAACTTCTGATTGACTTCTTATTTTCTTAATCATGCTTTTAATTTTTAAGAATGCTTTATCATTTTTCTGATTTTTCCTTTTTTCATTGCATTCTGTTCTTTTTTCTAGATCACATGTCTTCTTGAACATTTCTGAGTATTATCTATGGGAGACTAATTTTTTTTTTTTTAATCTGTTTCCTCCAGGTTCAGTTTCTATATTTGTTTGCCGGTCTTTGTTTTTCATGTGGTTAGTTTTCTTCAAATGACCTCTGATTTCGGGGTATCTGTTCATATATAAGAATGAGAAAGTAAGTAGGTTCTCTGAGCTCTGTGTATACAGGTAATACTTGTCAGCCAGTAGGCTTAACTCTAATATGAATGGGTGGGATGCTTATTCCTGTATAAAGGTGTAGGAGAAGAGAGTGATGGGTTGATCATTCATATGGAGAGACCTTTTACTAACCCTGTCTTTTCAGCCCACTTCCAAATTCCATCTACTCATTGACTGATTGTATTTCACAGTAACCCCAGGACTCTGCTCCCACCATGATTGAAACTCTTCCCACAAATATTCTACTCTGAAGCTTTCTCCTTTCTATTTAATTTATTGACATTCTTGTATTTCTTTTCTATCTTAGGTATCTGTTGAAATTCACTCTCCTGAACATGTTATTCTTTAGTATAGATTTATGTCTCTTTCATTCCTTCTACATAGTTTTAATAGGTTCTGGAGAGGAAGGAGGGGGTGACGTGTAATCTCAGTTGGATACTTTTACCCAGAGGTTTTCTCCATACCTTACTTTTCAAAAAGAAAAATTCTAACTGTATATATTCCACTCAGGAGAAATATCCAATCTTATTTAATTGATGAAGGGGAACGCTTTCATGTGGTAAGATCTATATGTGCTTTATTTTTAGGTCTGTTCAGCTGTAAGTTCTTAAAAGCATAGCTGTTTATGGTTTAGTACCTACTAGGATAGGAAAGAAAAACTCATTGGTGTACTGATATACTATCCAGATGTCACTGTATTATGGAATATGATAGGACTGTTATAGTCCCCTCTCCCAGCTGTTCTGGGATTATCTGATATATGGGACAAGAACTCTTACCATACATGTATATAAATATGCTTAATTAACATAGACAGATTTCTTGTCAGTGGTTGGTATATTAATCTGGCAAATCCTTTTCCTATCCTGCCAAATTTTTGATCCCTTGAATGTCTGCCAATCTAGTTCTTAATGGCTCTAAATATGGGGAACCCTTCATTTAGACTTCCTTGAAGCAGTGGCCTGCCTTATTGCTCTTATTGTAATTCTTTTCCATTGTTCTGTTTCTTGTTTTCCCTGTTTAAAATCCTAGGAAGTCGCTCCCTTCCTCAGTGGGTAGATTTGCCTGGTTTATTCTCAAACACAGCTCATATTTTATGAAAACCTCTTTGAATTCTTCAGGGCATATGGCTTGCATGTCCTCACCTTCTTTTCTTTCTCTCCTATAAATTTAGCTCTGTGTCTTCGTCATCAGCCAAAGTGTCCCTTTAGCTTTCTCTTGAGAGTTTTCACACACACTTTCCCTGGGACAAGGGGGTGTTTTCTTTGTTGTTTATAGTAATCCTTTAGAAACACAAATTAGATAAACAGGAGAAGACCTTAGAAACCATTTGGACTTTCAGTTTCTGAATATTAGATCATTTTTGAAGGGAATCAAGATGCAAGATTAATATTTGTTTAGAAGTCTAAAGTATCTCATTCTATTAATTATATATTCTTCAAAAATACACATTGAATTTTTTATTGAACCCATATATACAGTGGTCAAAGAGCATATATGGATTTTATTTAGGTGTTAATAAAATAATCATACAAATAGTGTAAACTTACACAAGAACTATGATGGAGAGAGATGGTGCCATGTAAAGTGTTATGATCTTGGAGGTTGGAGAAAGGTCTATTAGGAAGTCATAGTTGACTATGGGAGGAATGACATGATTGTATTTGCATTTAAAAAGTTTATTCAGTTGGATTGTTTTGGCTGGGGGTCCAGAAAGGATTTGAGTGGAACAGTAAGAGGAAAATTCCAGATGAGATATGATGGTAGTTTGGATTGGGATGGCAACATTGGAAATGGAGAGCAGAAGAATGTAAGAGTTATCTAGAAGGTAGAATTGGCAAGCCCCGATGACTGGTTACATGGTGTTAAAGTGGGAAAGAAAGGAAAATGTCAAGGATAATTTCAAGGCTTGAGTAGATAGATGGATGATGGTGCCATTCACTGGGGCAGGTAATGCTGAATGAAGGCCAAGTTTGGCAGGGAGGGAGATTATGTGTTGTATTTTGGATATGCCAAATTTAAAGGACTGTTTCAAAATCTGAGTGGAAATATCATGTAGACATTTAGTTATAAATAGACAGCTGCAATTGTGGTTCTGGAGTATTTCTGTTGCTCGATAGCCTCATTAACCTTTGGTGTTGTCAGTGTTCTGGGCCAAAGCCTTTTAATAGGTGTATAGTGCTGTCTCCTTGTTGTAATTTGCATTTCTCTAATGACTTGTGATCTTTTCGTATGTTTATTTTTCATCCGCATATCTTCTTTCCAGGTTACGGTTAAGATCTTTGGTCTGTTTTCTTTTCTTCTTCTTCTTTTTTTAAATCTTTTTAAAAAAGTGTTTTTGTTTGAAATCATTTTAGACTTAAAGAAAAGTTGTAAAATTGGTACAGAATTGACATCTTCTCTTTACTCAGATTCCCTAATGTTAACAACTAGGAAAATCTAGGCAATTCCTGCTGGACACTACTAACCTGCAGATTTTACCCAGACTCCTCCAGTGTGCCCCCTAATATCCTATTTTTGCTCTGGGACCCAGCCCTGGATCCCTGATTGCACACAGCAACTGAGGTCTTTAATGTCTTTGGTTTATTTTCTAATCAGGTTATTTGTTTTCCTATTGTTGAGTCTTAAGTGTTATTTGTATACTTTGGATAACAGTCTTTTATCAGATGTGTCTTTTGCAAATATTTTCTCCCAATCTGTGGCTTGTCTTCTCACTCTCTTGACATTGTCTTGTACATCAAGGTTCATTTTTGATATAAAGTTTTATGTTCTGTGCTGTCTGGCTCTGTGTGTTGAAAAATACTTCTGGAATTTCGAAATTCATGTTGAGAGGTGAAGTAGCTCTTATGAATTCTGAAGTACTCTCTAGAGTGATATTCTAAAATTGATGTCTTAGTTTACCCTTGAAGGCTCATATTCTATGTGTCAGCACCCACCTCCTCAAAGGGAGTTTTAAGCTCTTAACATTGGGCAGGTATGGAGTTTTGGCCATGAAGTAAGAGCTAAATATTGTCTGGATTCTGGGTCATTGGAGGTAATTTAAAACTTACTTACACAAAAATTGAAATCTACTGCAGTAATATAAGAGGCAATATTACTAGTGGAATGTGCATGTGATCTGGAGTAAAAATATCTGGTTTCTAGTATGTGTGCCAACATGTGGTAGCTGCTTGTTTTGGTGAAAGAAGTCTTAAAACCTATTTCCTTACCTGTAAAATTGGAATAATATATTTTTTTAAGATTTTATTTATTTATTTGACAGATGGACATCACAAGTAGGCAGAGAGTCAGGCAGAGAGAGAGTGGGAAGCAGGCTCCCTTCTGAGCAGAGAGCCCGAAGCGGGGCTCGATCCCAGGACCCTGGGATCATGACCTGAGCCGAAGGCAGAGGCTTTAACACACTGAGCCACCCAGGCGCCCCTAAAATTGGAATAACATTAATTTAATAATGATATTAATTGGTAATATGCATTGAAATTTCTTCTTTTCTTGATTTGATAGCTTATTTTTTAGTGTTGAATTAGGTTAATTAATAATACTGATAATACTGTGAGTATTAATTTTTTGTGTCAATTTGGTTGGACTACGGTACCCTGTTTTTGGCTAAACGCCCACCTTAATGTTGGCTGTGAAGGTATTTTTAAGATGTGATTACCATTTAAATCAATAAACTTTGAGTAAAGCAAATTATCCTGCATAATGTGGGTGGGCCTCAATCAGCAGTTAAAAGTGTTAAGGCAAAAGATTGAGGTCTCCCCAAAGAAGGAACTCTGCCTCCAGATTGCCTTTAGGCATGAGACTGCAACATTAGTCCTTTACTAGTTCTCCAACCTGCTGGCCTGCGTTGAAGATTTTGAACATGCCAGCCTCCCTAACTGTGTAAGCTAATTAAAAAAAAAAAAAATCTGTCTTTCACATATGTACACACACATGCTGTATTGGTTCTGTTTCTCTGGAGCACTCTAATACAACTAATACAACTGTCTAGGCACTATCACAGTAAGATAAAATCAATGAATGAATGTAACTGTGCTATATAAATCTCAGAGCACCACTCTGAAATACAAATGACATGAAACCCAAATATAGATACAGAGGCTCTCTTATATAAAGGAGTGATCATTTCCTTGTTCTTTATTGATATTTGTTTGCCACATCCCACTTCTAAAAATTGTTACAAGGTTAAAGAGCAGATCTAGAAGCCAAAAATAAACTTGGGAGGAACATTGAAGACCTGGAATGAAGGTCAATGGAGAGCTGGAATGTGCTGGATCTCAGCAGTTTAAAGAAGAGAGGTATTGGTTATAAGTACGCAGGTGGGGATGAAATAAAGGTTTCTGGATTCAGTCATCAAGAATTAATGTGGAGGGGCGCCTGGGTGGCTCATTGGATTAAAGCCTCTGCCTTCGGCTCAGGTCATGATCCCAGGGTCCTGTGATCGAGCCCCGCATCGGGCTCTCTGCTCAGTGGGGAGCCTGCTTCCTCCTCTCTCTCTGCCTGCTTCTCTGCCCACTTGTGATCTCTGTCTGTCAAATAAATAAATAAATAAATCTTTAAAAAAAAAAAAAGAATTAATGTGGAGTAGGTTCCATAGACTAGTTGTAGTGAATCTCCACATGTATGGGAAAATCCAAGGTCACACAATATTGTCTTGAAGTTGTATTTTTAAAAGGTATACTCTAGAGTATACTCTGGTGAGCTGTGAGACTCACTACCCTATAGAGTTATTTCAGAAACATTCACTTTCAAGGGATATCATGCATCATCAAATGACCAGGACAATAAGTTAATCCTGCAGGCTAGAAGGTCTATTTGTGAGTTTAAGAGTGAAGAAGACACTTTAATATCTTATTTCTTTGTTCAGATCTCTCTGCAGAATGTATGGGAAAGTTCTTAATAAAGTTAAATACAGAGGAAAAAAAAGTTAAATACAGAGAGATAAGAACTTTCTTTAATATACTATGCACATTTGATGCTATCATGATTGGCAAATTTCCCAGATCAAAAGCTGCTATTAGCTCACTCTTTAGCCAACATATTTTCGTTCAAATTAGTACTGTGCACTGACATGCAAGAGAAACATCAATTCCTAATAAATTATGGCCCAATATTATCTATTGTGTTATATCTAAGGATCATCTCAAAAATCCAAAGTTTAATAGAACTTCTTAAAGTAGTGTACTAAATAAATCTCCTTTTTTGCACTGACCTCATGACCAAATTTATTTTTAATTGCTGGAATAAATGACTGCATTCATATGGTTTTAGATAGATCTACCCAGAGTTGATTCCTTGATGCAAGTGCTGATGTGCAAACAGCAAGAGGCTGAATGGATGCATAATCAATAATGCATCTAGAGGCTTTCAACTCAGTTCAGTCAGAGTATCTATTAGATCTTGTCTCTCAGTATCTCATCTCTATAGCTAATTTTTCAAATATTCTAGGGAAACTTGGCTGCTGTAACTCACCTTCCTTTGAGCAATAAGGAGAAAGAAATTATTCCCAAAGGGATGAAGAATATTTTTCTTCAGTGGTTCTGTACATATTTGAACCTGTGTCTCAATGATTATGCACAACCAGTGTATACTTCAGAGCCTTTTATTTATTCAACATTTATTAAAAAATATTTATTTAGTGCTTTCTAGATGTTAGGCACTGTTAGGGATGGAAGACAAGTTCTCTGATGTTTGTGTACTGTTTAGTGGGAGAAGACAGAAGATAAACAGGTAAACCAAAATATATTAGACACTTTATAGTTATTACATATAACTCCTAAAAATAATGAAATGGGTATTATAATGTTGGGAGTAGGATTGGCAGGACTAATTTTACAGAGTAATCAGGGGAAGTCTTTTCAAGGAAGTGATTCTAAGCTGAAGATTTGGAAAATGAGATCTCCAAGGTAGAGGGAGCTCTAATCCACAGACTCTGAGGTAGGATTTACAGTTAACCTCGAACACCATGGGTTTGAAGTGTGTAGATCCACTTATATGTACATTTTTTTTTCAGTAAATGCAGCATAGTATTGTAAATGTATTTCCTATTCCTTACGGTTTTCTTAACAACATTTTCTTTTCTCTATTTTTATTGTAAGAATACATCATATGATCCACATAGCATATAAAATATATGCTAATTGACTCTTCATGTCAACAATAGGCTATTAATAGTTAAGTTTTGTTGGAGTCAAAAGTTGTATGTGGATCTTCAACTGCACAAGGGGTCAGAGGCACTTGAAGTGTCAGTGCCTCTGACGCCTGCATTGACCAGGGGTCAACTGTAATATGTTCAAGAAACAGAAGCGAAGCTGGCATGGTCAGAGCGCAGAGATCGGGGGTAAGAATGATACGAAGGCTGTGCAGGGTCTTGAAGACTGTGATTGGGAGTTTGGATTTTATTCCAACTATACTTGGAAGCCACTGGAGTGTTTTGAGTTCGGGATTGACATGATCTGTTTTTCCTTTCTTCTGCCATTTTCTCCTTGTACTTTTCCAGGCACTTAAGCATTCAGCTTTTCTATGGATTTTCTGTCAGTATTTTAAATAATATGTTTTCTGGGTAATTCCTGTCTGTTTGAGTAGCTCCATTCTGGGAAGTGGTAGTTATAGTACTGTTACTCCTTTTTTTAAACTGGATAATTTCCCTAACATTTTTGGTTTAAAATCACATAAAGTGTGATACTGTAGTATTTTATGAAGTGAAAGAGTTGGCTCTGTTTTCTTAGAGTTTGCACACTGATAGTCTATGAGTCATATTCAGCCCATAGTTTTATTTGGTCTGTTTAGAATTTTACAAATTGGGAGACTTAACATAAATATCTGGAATAATATGATGATCTTATTTGCATATATCCAATGGCTCATATTTGGAAAATAAAATTAGAGAAAGAATTTATAAGAAGGGACTTAAGTCAAAGTTAAAAGATAAAGAGCTGGGGAGGCAGATTTTACGAAGCCAAAAGTAAAAACCTGGAGAACAATATTCATTGTATATGACATGAAGTATTTGGGAAACTGTTATATTGCACAGCACTTAAAGAGGTCTGATAACCCATATTGTAGTTGTGCAAATCCCAGATCTAATGCTTTTTAAGTGTATGACCTTGGACAAATTACCTTTCTCTGCTTCCATTTTATTCCATGTAAAATGGGAATAGTAAGTACGTTCTTCATAGGGTTGCTGTGAGAATTAAGTTATTAGTACTTACAAAGCATTTAGAACAATGCCTGTTTTAGTAATGTTCTATAAGTATTAGTACATTTTACAATAAAAAACATGACACTGCAACAGCTAATTGATATCGAAGAAGTTAACCAGTGAGTTAGTGGAAGAGCCAAATCTTGAAATCAGCTCTTTTAAGAAGCTCTTTTCGGTAGTATTTCAAAAGTAATTTGAATTATTTGGTTTGAATACTAGCATTGCCACTTTTACCACTGTTAGCTCAAAGGTTTATCTAAATCATCAGTTCTCAATTTTTGAATCTTAAGATGCTTTAAAACTCTTAAAATTATTGAGGGCCCTTGAAAATCGTGTGTTTATGTGGGTTTTAGCTATCAGTTCCATATTGGAAATTAAAGCTGATAATTTTAAGAAAAATAACTCATTAATTCATTTAAAAAACTTATTACAAGCTAGTATAAATAACATATTTTTATGCAAATAGCTATTTCCAAAACAAGAATATTTAGAGAAAGTGGAATTATTTTACGTTTTTGCAAATCTCTAATGTCTGGCACAAAGACATCTGGATTCTTATACCTGCTCTGCATTCAATCTCCTACAGTGTTACTCTGGAAAACTCCAATGTGCATGCCTCCTCTTATTAATGTGCATGCCTCTTCTTATTCATACGAAAGTAGTTTTGACTTGACAGATTTTCTGATAGTCTGTGGGACCTTAGGAGGTCCTCACACCATGCTTTGAGAACCATGTGATCCAGGTAAAATTAGAGATTTGAGATAGAGAAGATACAATTTCTGCCAAGTCCTAAAACATACCTTAGATGTGGAAACTCAATGGCCAAGAGCAAAACTTTCTAGGGAACAAACACTAAAATCAAACCTTTGTTACCTTTTATAAGATTAATAAATTACTTATGTATTATTCCAGAAATTGCCTCCTGGCCACCCCCAGAATATTCATTGCATTGTCTAATTACAATATATTTTTTCTTCAGCCAACCCCCATCCCAAATTGTGTGTCTGAAAGCACTTAGGTGAAATTGCTCAAAAGTAAATTAATGAGTAGAAGTATGTTCTTTTAATTCAGAGGAAAATGAGAAATATGCCATGTATTCAACCTTTTCTTCCTTCTCTTCCTTTCAAGCTCTTTGGCCCTCTTGAGTATTATATTAGTTTGCTTTGTGATGAAAATCACATAAATCCAGTGGTCCCTTTCTGTAGTTGATAAGGTCATAGATGGGATATTGGCGGAAGGATAATTTCTACTTGCTAACAGATCCATTGATCCATGAAGAATTCAGTTCTCTCCTTAGTCAATAGATCTGAAGACTGACTTTTATACAGTCTGCATTTAGAGAAAGAAAATTGTTTATAATCAACCCAGCAAAGCACAGATATTTTAGGCTGGTCAATAGAAAAAGCTTTGGATGAACAATTTCTTGTAATGGGGTTTGTTCTGATGAGGCATGAGTATTTAATTTCTTCAGGCAAAGCTTGAAGTCTCACTTCCTCTATGAGTGCCATCTCTAATGTATTCATTTATTTATTCAACATTTGTTGGCTAGCTACTATGCCAGACAAAGTAGTAGATACCAATGACCTAAAGTTGAATGTCCAAAATTTATATATTTGAGAAGTTCAGGAGATAGATATATAAGTAAGTTACTTAAATATGTGTGGAAAATGCTGTAATAGAGACATGAGAACACAATACTTTAGAAGACAAGCAAGGAGAGACTGATGCTACATGATTTGTGAAAAGTTTCTCACTGGAACTCGGTCCTGTGATGTACAGGGATTTAAGGCAAGTGAGGAAAGGACATTACTGACAAAAGGAACAGAATGAGTAGAGGCTTGGAGTTGTTAAAAAGCATGAGGTGTTCAGGGAGTGATGAGAATTTCCAGAGACTAGAATTAGGTTGCACGTGAGTGGAGGCTGGGACAAAGCTGTGGTCACACTGGGACAGGTCATAGGGGCCGAAATGAAAAAACAAAGTGGGGGGATTTACATTTAACCCTTAAGCTAGAAGGAACCATGAGTGGGCTGTTTTTGTTGAGATATATATTTTAGAATGATTTTTCTGGTAGTGAATGGGCAGGAAGTGGAATACATTAAGGGAATGGAAGCAATGGTCCAAATGAGATAAAATGGTTTCCTTCACTGAAGCAGTAGTTGTGGAAACAGAAGTGAGGTAGTAGGGATAGTACTGAGAGATATTTAGAAGCTAGAATCAACCATTGAGGAGATTGGATATGCAGAATGAGAGTGACAGTCTTAAGAATGATGTGTAGAAAACCGAACTGGTGGATTAAAATTAGAATGATTAGTAACCAAAGATGGAAAACTGAAGCAACAAAGGAAGTAGTAGAAATGATGTTTTTTTGGGAACATGCTGAATTTTACTGACCTGTGGCTTATCTAGGTGGCACTTGGAACTATGGGTTTCAAAAGAGAGATTGAGAAGTCATGTTTTCCTTCTAGAAATTTCTGTAATTTGCTCAATTTATACTACATATGAAGTTGATGACAAACCTTTTGCTATCCTTTCTACAGATGTCTTGTGTCTTCAGCTAGAAATAAAATTTTCAAAGGTTTCCAAATATTTTGGGTCTCAAGTAGTAAACTTTCAAAACACAAAGATTGGGATATGGGCAAAATAGGTGGAAGGGACCAAGAGGTACAGATTTCCTGTTATAAAATAAATAAGTCTTGGAGAAGCAATGTATAGCATAGGAACTATAGTCAATAATATTGTAACAACTTTGTATGTAGTCAGGTGGTAACTAGACTTACTGTGGGGACCACTTCATAATGCATAAAAATATTGAATCACCATGATGCACACCTGAAATTAATAGGATATTATATGCCGATTATACTTTAATAAAATAAAATAAGATAAAATTAAATTAAATAAAATATAGGACCGGGATGATGGATTCTCTATTTTTATTTTCCCACTGTGCCTAGGAGAGAGCTAGGCACAATTAGGAAAAAAAACACCTAATGTCTTTCTTTAAGTTCTGAAAACAGAGTCAGAGACTAAAGGCAGTAAAGAATATTTTAGAAAATTGAGCAATTAAAGAAATTCTGAGAATAAAAAGAAAAAGAAAACCCCTCCTAAGGATTCTTAGTAAGAACTGGGGCGGGGGGCAGGAATGGAGGATATAGACAGGGAAGGTCTTTTATTTTTGGTACTAACACTATTGGAAGAACAATAGTTGTTAGGAAGTTATTTTTTTAGAAGAGAATTTTAAAAATATAAAATGCTTGTGATGTTGCATGTATAAAATCTGAAAAAAACATCTTTAAGGGTTAACATGCTAATTGCACTTGAAGATTTCAGTAAAAAATCTTGGTCTTTAAACAGACACTAAATCAACAAAAGTGTTGTTTATTAAAACTAAAATGAAACAAAGATTGCCAACTTAAATACCTTAAAAATAATGTTTGGGTGTTTCATACTTCATAAAGAGAGTATACTAACTATTGATTGATAGAAGGGTAAACTTACTGTACAGAGACAGATATAAGCTCAATGGAATGTACTAGGCTTTTCACTATGGCTATAATGATGAATTTGTTGAGTAAGTTTTTATTTTGTTTTATTTTCAGGCTATATTTTGTTTTCTTTCTGTCTTCTGTCCATATATCATCACAACATCTGTGGTTATTTTTTAAGATCACTTTCTTTACTTTATAACAGATACTGGTTTGCTTCAGAACCTGTTAGAAAATCTAAGCTCTTATCAACACTGGGAACACAGTTTTTAGGTGGTTCATATCTGATCCATATCATTAATTTAACTTTGTTTAACTACTCTTTCTATTTTAGCAGACATTGCTTAAGAGAACATGTCGGATGAACGAGATGGTGTCATATGTCTTTTAAATCGAAGTCTTGCTAAGGCTTGCACCTGGGGAAAAGCTAGTAGGATTAAAATCAGTGACTCTTTCACCTCCCTTTGCTCTGCTGAGCATAAGAGGAGGAGGTACTAGGAAGCTTTGACAAGAAGAGCAGGGATTTTAATTGAGGGCAAGCGGGGCTTAGGCCCTGTTTCCTAATTGTAGATGTTTCTTCAAACATCAGGGGTGCAAATCCAAATACACTGCAATTTACTAGAGGGCAAAGCTCACTTAAATAAAGGACTGTTTGATTCAAAGAAAAAAAATTTTTAAGGGAGAAAGAGAGACAGAGACAGAGTAGTGAGGGAGAAGGTCAGAGGGAAACAAGACTCCTAAGCAGGTTCCACGCCCAGCATGGAGCCTGATCTCACAGCCCTGAGATCATGACCTGAGCCAAAATCAAGAGTCAGACACTTAACCAACTGAGCCACCCAGGTTCTTGATTCAAAGAAATGTAAAAGGTCTTTTCTTCAGCCAGACACATACACATAATATTTCCATATTTCTGGAGAATCTAAGAGTCTGAATGTGGTGTTGCACCATTTTTCCCTTACTTGAATCTTTTTTGGTGTGAATGTGTTTCTGTCTGTGCATGGATTCACAGTTTGCTTTTCAGTGTAGAGGAGAGGTTCCCGATGATCAGCACTCTTCATTTCTAGCTGCTATCAACATATATTACTTTTATAGCTTCCATCTTGCTATTTTGATGAATAAGAAATATGATCACAGGGCAACTGGAGTTAATAACCAATTTTAGGAGGATATTACTTAAATAGTTTCTCAATTATGTTCTAGTTGGTTCCTTGTATTGATAAAATGAAAGCCTCTTAACAGTAGAGTTTAAAATGTAAAGTTGAGTTGAAGTTTGAGGATTCTTGCTATCCTTTAACATTTAATGGCACTCAATTTTCCTGGCTCGTATTTTTGACATAGCATTCTACGTTTCATCTGTCATAGGTACATTCTTACTTGGGCCTCTGGGCCAAATGAACTCCACCTATTAAATTTTGTGGTGTACTATTCAATTGTTCTTTTATTTAGTAGGTCATTATTAATTTAATGAACTTGGTCCTAGTCCTTTCACACATGGTGCCATAGGTGGGGAAGGGATTCAAATGCTCCTACAGTATTGATAAAGATTTCCTTGTCATGTGAATGCCATACAAGCTGCTCTGCAGCCAGAATGACTTAGAGGCCAAATATAAAGCCTTCTAATTAGAAGTATGTGGTGCTATAATGAAAACATTATCAAACCAGCTGTACTGTGTGTACAGATTTTCTGTTTTTATTCATGTGTGTGCATCTATTACAAACATAGCACAAATAGAATATAAAAATAAGTTAACACTCAGAGCCAAACCTGTTAAATTTAGTTCAACAAAGTGTATGAAACCCTCCATCTGTTTGCTACATTATCCTCACAATGATAATAGGCAAGGCAGATTTGCTAGCTGAGTTTTATAGAGAGAACGGCTTGTTCAAAAAAAATATACAATAAGCTCCCCTAAATGAAACCAAACCAAACAGCATTATTTTCTTCTCTGTGGCTTTGAGTGTTTATGTTGTGATATTACATTTACACAGATGTTATTCTTGATCTGTTGTGCCAAAGGATGACTTTGAAGCTCATTTATCAATAATTATTGCTTTGGCCAGTATGAATCTTCCAAAAGAGCAAACAAGTATGAGGAACAGAGCTTCTGATTTCTTTAGTAATGGGTCATGAACAGCTGTTTTCTACCTTTTGTATCTTTTCTCTATGGTTCGCTCTTGGTGTTGCAAATACATCATTCGTATTTTGAACAATAAAGAAGGGCACAGATGTCTTTATCATGCAATAACTTGTAATTGAAATAATATCTACATCTTAAGGTTATTGAGGATTGCATGAGACAAAGAAGTACCTAACATGAGTGCTAATGAAGAACTTAGCTTATCTCCCAGCATCCATATCTCAGTTAGTGGTAATTGTGACCTCTTGGGGATATCTCAAAAATACCATGACATGCCTTTCTAGAATGTCAGATTCTCCTGACTATTGTTTTGTGAACAGCTAACTTAGCTTTCGGATCTCTTCCTCATACTCTTTAAAACCTTCTCCATTCAAAATGAAAAACTCCTATTATTTGTGAAGCATCTGGGTGCTGGATATATAGGGGCCTAAGATAAATGAATCATATAATTTGTATAGGTTCTTGGAACTCTGGGCACAATTTTTTTTTTAACTTTTTTTTTTTAATTTCTTTTCAGCGTAACAGAATTCATTGTTTTTGCACCACACCTAGTGCTCCATGCAATATGTGCCCTCCTCAATACCCACCACCTGGCTCCCCAAACCTCCCACGCCCCGCCCATTCAAAACCCTCAGATTGTTTTTCAGAGTCCAGAGTTTCTCATGGTTCACCTCCCCCTCCAATTTCCCTCAAATCCCTTCTCCTCTCCATCTCCCTATGTCCTCCATGTTATTTGTTATGCTTCACAAATAAGTGAAACCATATGATAATTGACTCTCTCTGCTTGACTTACTTGACTTACTTGACTTACAAAAGTTGGGTATTCATCCTTTCTGATGGAGGCATAATACTCCATAGTGTATATGGACCACATTTCCTTCGTTGAAGGGCATCTTGGTTCTTTTCACAGTTTGGCGACCATGGCCATTGCTGCTATAAACATTGGGGTACAGATGGCCCTTCTTTTCACTATATCTGTATCTTTGGGGTAAATACCCAGTAGTGCAATTGCAGGGTCATAGGGAACTTTTATTCTATAAACACTGGTTTCCTTTTCAATTTTGGGGTATTTTGATTATGTGTCTAGAAGAACCTTAAAACCTGTTAAGTAGGTATAGCTACATGTCACATATCTAACAGTATTCATTATTTTTAATCCTCTTTTTATGTATTATGAACTGTTTGTTTTTGTTTGTTTGTTTGAACATAAACAAGGTTGGAGGCGTTGCATAGAAATGAGAATCATAGAACACAACAGGTTTCACTGTACACTATCTTCATTAGTAAACTAGTTTTCCCAAGTTCCATTGCATTTCCCTTTGCACTGAAATTGAAATTCCTAGTGCATTGAATTAGTACCTCCTCATAGTCACACCCAACATAACCATAGGAAGGCTTGTCTTCAGGTTCTTAACCCCCATGAATCTGGGAATTCCTGAGGAACATGTACCTGTTCTCCAAAATCCCATTTTGGGGGATGCCTGCCACCTCAGACTTTGTTCTTTCTCAAGTCCCATTTGGGGTCTTGAGGGAAGCTTCTGCAGGCTGCTGCTATATTCCCTTCTGATTCTGTTCCACATAGGAACACAAACTCTTCATCTGATTCTCAGTAGCACAATTACGATTAGACTCCAAGATTTTGCAAACTCTGCTGAAGGACTGCAGATGACTTAGGAAATTACAACACAGAAAAAAATTTTAACCAGACCCTGCATATTATAACTCCTAGAGTTTGTAGACCATATTCCTCTGCAGGGTGCTTACCCGTGGTTTTCCTTCTTCTTTGCCAACCCAGTGGCCGTCTTTACCTTAACAGGGGTGAATTCTTTGGCTAGGATTCTCCTATTCAGCATTGTGACCCCCAACTTTCTCTTGAACTGAAAGTAAAAAAGAACAATAAAAATTTTTCTGGGCACTTGGGTGGCTCAGTTGGTTAAGCTACTGTCTTCAGCTCAGGTCATGATCTGGAGTCTCGAGTCCCACATTACCGTCCAGCTTCATGGGGAGTCTGCTTCTCCCTCTGACCTTCATCCCTCTCATGCTCTCTCTCTCTCTCTTTCTCTCTCAAATAAATAAATAAAATCTTTAAAAAATTTTTTTTCCTAATTACCTCTAGGCTCCAGTTCATGCCCCAGTAAATCCGTAACCTCATTCTTGATGCAACACTGTGTCCATTTAAGAAAGACTTTTGGATTATTAGGTAGAAGCCTTTAGAATATAGTTTTGTCATCCCACCTATTCCTTAAGAGCAGGATTTACAAACTCAGATATTTTTGGAACCTATTAAATATAAATGGGTGATATGGGCGAGATATGAGAAAAACTATGCTGGGGCGCCTGGGTGACTCAGTCAGTTAATAAGCATCTGCCTTCGACTCAAGTCATGATCTCAGGGTCCTGGGATCAAGCCCCATGTTGGAGTCCCTGCTCAGAGAGAGTCTACTTCTCCTTCTCCCACTGCTCCTCCCTGCCATTTGTTCTCTCTCTCTCTCTCTCTCTCTCTTTTTCTGTCTCAAATACACAAAAATCTTAAAAAAGAATAAGTATGCTGTCCTCAATTTTTCTTGAAATAAATTGGTATAACTTTTATTCAACCCCTGATAGAATTTTAAGGGAGTATTTTATTTTATTTTTTAAGATTTTATTTATTTATTGAGAGAAAGAGAGAGAACATGAGAAGGGGGAGTGTCAGAGGGAGAAGCAGACTCCCCACCAAGTAGGGAGCCTGACGCAGGACTCGATCCCGGGACTCTAGGATCCTGACTTGAGCCGCAGGCTGTTGCTTAACCAACTGAGCCACCCAGGCACCCCTAAGAAGTAGCATCTTAAGGGTGATGACAATTTATGATGAATGGAGAGTACAAACTTCATCCAACTCAACTCCAACTGATTATACACGAGAGAATGATGCTGGTGTTCCTAGCTCTCCCAGCATTTTTGAGACACACCAGAAATCCATGTTTCTAGGGCACCTGGGTGGCTTAGTTGGTTAAGCAGTTGATTCTTGATTTTGGCTCAGGTCATGATCTCAGGGTCCTGGAATCAAGCCCTGCATTAGGATCCTTGCTCAGTGGGGAGTCTGCTTGAGGATTCTCTCCCTCTCCCTCTCTACATCTCCCTGCTTGCATGCACGCTCTCTCTCTCTCTCTCAAATAAATAAATAAGTAAATCTTTAAGAACACTGTGAAGGTCAGTAACATATATTTTAATTAAACGTGTGTAAACATGTCTGTAGGCTGGAGCAGACCTCAGGCTGGTATTTTGCCACTTGTGTTGTTGAAAGAATTTGGGCTTTACCTTTGCAAAGGCCAAAAGAGCTATGAAGTTTTTTTTGTTTGTTTGTTTGTTCGTTTGTTTTTTGTTTTTTGTCTTGGTTGAATTATCTTTCCATAAATTGTGTTTTCATTTTCCTTTAGAGAAATGGAGTTGTGACATTATAATAACATTTTGATCCTGCTTCACAGACAAGATGAAGATTTGGGGAACAATATTAGTTTACCTGAAAGTGTTTTATTTGTTTATAGGAATCAGTGAGGAATAGCTAAAAGGAGATAAGGGAGTTGGAATCAGACAGATCTAGGCTTCAACCCAGCTCTGACATTGGAGTATAACTTGGTGTAAAAGATAGACTCTTTGAGTCACTTTTCTCTCTTGTAAAATGGGAATAAAACTGAGCTTACACAGAAAATTCTTACAAGTGGCTGATGCATAGTAAGCTTTAAAAAATACCACTTTTTTTCTACCTCTTACTTAGTTTCTGATTTGCCTTAGTTCCAGTATCAGAACTCTTTGTTTTGTTTCTGTGTAGGTTTTCAAATGTGTAGAAATGGGATATCTTATTAAGTTCCAATGAATGATTAGTTTTGTCAAATGGCAAACTATCTAGTCTCATGGCCAGGATAAGTTATGGCATCTTCCCAGTATGTTTTGTTGTATTCTGAGTACTGAGTTAATCCATCTTGCTGTGCTCACTTGATGTCTAATGGCTAGTCCTGCTGGCATAACCTTAGCAACCTTATTCCGCATCCAGAACAGGTGAGTAGCTCCTCCAATTATACCTTTGATTGTTTTCCTAGTTGCAGGCATTTCTCTGTTATATTGCCATTCATATCATTCTTAGTGGAATTTGGAGCAGAAAAGCTGCTATCTTTTTCTTTCTTTGCTTGTTATTATTGGCATGTACTGGCCAGTACAAAGCAGTCTGGAGAAAGCACAGGTTGGGTATCAGGAGCACTGTTTCAGTAGCAGAAGGTCTGCCATTAGCTGTATGCTATTAGTTAAGTCACCTGATTCTGGGGTGATTGGTTATCTCATTTGTAAATCAGAGTTAATAGTGTTTGCCCTGCTTATCTTTCTGGGTTGTCATGAGATAATAGATATGAGAAATTTCACAGTACAAATGTAATGTGATAGAAAAATAAAGGTCAGCATTTTAGACTTTCAAGGAATAGAGCAGAGGCTCTCAAACTCTGCTGTATATTATAATAACCTGGGGAAACTTAAAAGCTCCCCATCCTCAAACACACCCATTAAATAGCTATTAAATCAGACACTGAGGGGTGGGCACCTGTCATTGATATTTTTTCTCCCCACATGATCCAGTTCGCAGCTAAGTTTGAGAACCAGTGCTTCAACATCTTGCTCTTAGAGTGCGGTCCCCAGACGGGGAGTTACTAGCATCATCTGGAAGCTTGTTAGGACTGCAGGATGTCAGGCCCACGCTAAACCTACTGATTTAGATTCTGCATTTTAACAAGATCTTTGGTGGTTCATTTACTTGTTTTTGAGAAACATTGCTTTAGAGGTTATTTCATGTATTTTGTTTTGCAGTTGAGGAACTCTGGAGATGTTAAGATTTTTATAGAGGGTCACAATTCTTGCTAGTGAGGCCAGGACTGGAATACAGAATTCCTTGAATTCTAAACCTGTCCTTCACCCACACTCTGGATATGGATGAGCATTTTTCTCCATATGGGAGAAAAAGGTGTGGATAAATTCTTAATAGTGTGTACACTTTGAGTCTAGTTTCAATTTTTTTCAGATGTCGTTAATGGTGTCTTTCCAGACCTGTTGCCTTTGAGAACAATGTTCATGAGATGGAGAAACTGACTGAAAACTGCACTTAGATTGCTTTGACTATTTTGGGAGAGAGTGGGACAGTTGGCAATTTAATTGTGCTTGTTACCAAGTTTCTTATGAGAATCTCCCACCCCCCAAAGCAGATTCTAATAAAACAAAATCATAAAATAAGACTTTTCTGCTCTTCATTAGCTGATGGATTAGTTTCAAAAGACCATGGTGTGGGATAAGAATACTAATGTACAGCCTACTTAGTAAAATTGTTTTCTTATAGTAACTAGAAGTTTTTGGGAAGGGGGAAGCCCTGGGAATTTGGGCATGCAGATAGTTCTGTAAGTGACTGGCTGAGGATTCTGAAGACAGAGCCTGTTCTGGGCTCTGTGCTCTAACCAATCTAGCTAGAGTATGAAGGAAGCTGGAGAGAAAATGCAGGCTGAGTTGTTGATCTGTCCAATCAAACACCACCATGGGTATAACAGATGTGTGCCATGCACATTAAGATGTGCTATTTTAAATTTCCTGGGGCAGTACTTGCTAGAGACAATCAATATGTTGGACTCATGATGCTTCTTAGTAATATGTACCTGGCTCTCTCCTCCTTTCTGCACCTGCTGTGCCACTGATTATACTGTAAGTAATGGCAGCTTTGCCTTGGGAGGTTATGGATATGCTACAGATGGGGGCAACCCATTTGTGAAGGTGTGTAAATTTCAAATTGCTAGTTGCAGCTCCTTGCAAGAAGGCCATGGGGAGCAGGAGGGAGAGAACCCCAGTGGGAGTGACACCCAAAGCCACAATAATTTCTGATGATTAACCTCCAATTTTTCACATCAGCTATTATGTATGTTTTTAGGATCATAGACAAAATGATTGCTTTGCTGGGTGGAAAATCTGGCACTGTAAAACTGTCTAATTTTCCTTACATGATATCATGATATGTCTGGTAACACTATTTGTAGCTAACACTTCCCTCTCTTCCTCTTCCTTCCTTTTTTCCCCTGTGTTTGATCTACATTCCTTTCATTCATTAATTTCCAAAGATTTCAGCCTGAAATGAGGATATCTGAGTAGTATGGTACCAGCAGTAGGCCTCAGAGCTTTCTGTTCCAATGGTAAGAAATTTGTGCATGTGCAAGTGTGCGTGTGTGTGTGTTTGTATCTGGTTAGGAGAGGATTCCTAGAGACCTAGAATGATATTATTAGAGCTAGAATGAATTTCGAAAACTTGAATGTATGTAAGGACTGAGGCAGATAAAATAAACGGGTGACTGGGCCAGAGTAAGAAGGACAAGTCAGGCTCCTGGGTGGTTCAGTCATTAGGAGTCTGCCTTTAGCTCAGGTCATGATCCCAGAGTCCTGGGATCGAGCTCCGCATTGGACTCCCTGCTCTGTGGAAAGCCTGCTTCTCCCTCTGTCACTCCTCCTGCTTGTGTTCCCTCTCTTGCTGTGTCTCTGTCAAATAAATAAATAAAATCTTAAAAAAGTAAAGAGGATGGTATAGGGACTGTGGTGGACCAGGCAGCATCCAGCCAGCTCCACTGATCATGGGTAGAAGGAGTTGAGTTTTTAAAAGAGAAACTGAAAATACTAATTTTATATGATATTTTCTGATATCTAAATGTGCATAATTCATTTATGTTTCTTTTTAACACTATGGATGCCAACTGCTATCAGGCCAAAAACCATGTTTGAGAACTAGATTGGCCTGAGGTGCAGTAGTTGGCCTGTTGTGAGTTAGTCTATTGTCCTCATTTCACTGAATAAAAGGGATTTGTGCAAGCTCATGGCACTGGTGAGGTTCAGAGCTGAGAAAAGGACACAGGTCAGGAGGCTTCCCATTCCTCTCACCTTCCAAGACACCTACAGCAGGACTTGTGTGGCAGGCACTAAACTAAGTCAGGGTTGGGTTATAGCAAGCCCACAATGAGCTCACAGTCTAGCAGGGGTAACAGACAAGCAACCAAATAGGTTTAATTCCTTGGAGTATGTGCAATCAGGAAGTAGCTACAGGATGCAGTGGCAACATAAGGACAAGTATGTTTTGTCAAGGAAAGAGTGGCATGGGTGGAGAATCAGAAATGAATCTGTAGAAATGGTGATGCTAGAGTTGGGTATTGGCACTTAAATATTTTAATAACAGTCATATGTTTTTATCACTTTGCTTGTTTCTTTTACACAGGTTAAACAGCTGTTACTGTGATTCTGATGAATTTTGGGAGGCAAAAATTAATAACAAATTATCTCATATTGCCTTTTTTATTTTAAGTTCCCATATACTATCCTACCTCAGAAGTTTGGGGGAGGTTTGTTAAGGAATAGAGCAGGTATTAAGTCCTTTTTTGAAGATGAAGAAATTGCAGTCCAGAAAAGCTAAGTGTTGGCCTGGGATTAACTCATAGTATGTGCAGAGATAGAGCTGAGCAGATGCAAGGCTTTCTTGTTTGTAGCTGCTGCTGTTTACACTCTGGGTTCTGACTTAGTGTGGGCCACTTGGTCTAAAAATATCCCATCCATCCTATGCTGCAAACCCAATTCTGAGTTCTTGAACCCTCAGGAATCTTTGGTTCAGCTTTCCTGGGAAATTGCTAAGTCTGAGAGCATAATTTCTATGCTAGTGGTCAAAACTTCCAGTTTCAGAAATGCTACTGTGAGGTCTAGTTGTTTCCCACTTTTGTGTCCCAAAACTAAGGAGATATTTTCTGTGTTCTTATTAATGGTAACAGTGGTGCCCAAGCACTTCTCTCTTGGAAGTAGGATTTGAAGAACTATCTTTACTGTTCACTGGAGATAAGGTATGGACAAAGGTTTGCAAAGGCTCTGAGTTGAAGTACAGGAACACTCAATCTTCCCTTGTATGACAGTGCAGCTTGTGCACTACAAAAGGGTCTGAGCAAGAGGTTACCTGGGAGATGAAATCCAGGCCCTGCTCCACACAGTTGTTGTCCTGCAGTGCTATGTGCAGTGGTAAGATGGGGTTGCAGTTGAAGGCAGAAGGTTGGTTAGAAGGTTTGGGAAATCCTAATTCTCACAAAGGCCTGGCATTTGCTAGCCGGGACCTTGGGATTACTGTGGGGTAGTGTTGAACTCATATAAGCAACTTCAAATTTACAATAGTTACCTTAGAAATTCATCGGGGATATGCTCCAGCTTTTCAAAAGACAATTTTTATTTATTTGTTTATTTATTTTTTAAAATATTTTATTTACTTATTTGACAGAGATTACAAGTAGGCAGAGAGGCAGGCAGAGAGAGAGAGGGGGAAGCAGGCTTCCCGCTGAACAGAGAATGCGATGTGGGGCTCAATCCCAGGACCCTGAGATCATGACCTGAGCTGAAAGCAGATGCTTTAACCCACTGAGCCACCCAGGTGCCCCCCCAAAGACAATCAGTACGAATGAGGCACTTGTATTGAGTGTTTACTCTGCATTTGCAACTTTACTGGAGATGTATGTTTATGGTATGGTGAGGTGGTAACAGAGTAAGAAGATAGAGGAACGAACCAAATAGGTAAATTCGTTTTTAGGCC
Source organism: Martes martes (assembly GCF_963455335.1). Classification (NCBI taxonomy): domain Eukaryota; kingdom Metazoa; phylum Chordata; class Mammalia; order Carnivora; family Mustelidae; genus Martes; species Martes martes. Next base: position 22,024,904 of record NC_137900.1, read on the forward strand.
AATTTACTATGTTAGCGATTTGCCTTCACTTTCTCTGCATTAATGGAAGCATTAATGGAGGCAAAGAGTCCGTCTGGTGGAAAATCTTAAAAGTGGCTAAATGCATTATTTGTATTTGGCATTGGGTGTGTGTAAAATGGTTTAGAAAATTATAAAACAAATAAAGAAACCACTTAGTCAATATTCAACTTGGAAGGAACTGGAAAGCTGTACATTTTATCAACTCTGCTAAATCACATCTCTCTACTTACTTCTCCCACAACGCAGTTGTCTCTTAGGCAAGCACAAGTTATCCTTGCAGAGTGAACTAGTTTATCTCTCTCAATTTGCTCTTTGATTTTTTTCAAACTTTCCTGGAGAAATTACAGTAATTAAATAGCTTGTAATTAAGGAAATTTCCAGCTCTCTTTTCCAATTTCTGTAGACTATAGCTTATGGTTAGGCGTAAGAAAGAGTACTATTCATCTAACATACTTTTATTGAACACCTACCATGGGCAGGTTAACTTCTGGTGAATGCACATATAAAATGACACAGACAAACATGCAACCAACTATATTGTGTTTGGACTCTAGAAGAAAAATGGGCTTAGACCATGCCAGTTAGAGATTCTGAGATATCTAGTAATTTGATGTTATTAAAACCTGTATTTTAAAAAATGTTTAACATTCATTTAGCAGAGGCAGGGTTATTCCCAGCCAGAATTTTTTTCTTTTCTATTGAAATATACCATCAGCTTTAATGAGCAAGATCAATTTGTATGTTACCATCATCCCATTTTATTCCAGTGAAAGCCCTCTCTTATTGATTCTTGCTTTGGGCCACCACCCAACTGGCCCAGCCCTTTATTTTGCTCTCTAGAGAAGAATGGAGTTGGTGGAGACAGGGGAGGGAGACAGAAGAGGGAAGACTAATTCTGACTGGGGACTGAGCCAGGTCTCAAAGAATGAATAGCTTCTGAAAGTCAGGAAACTTAGGGTGAGGACAGGATGGATCTGTCAGGAAGAGTGCAGCAGGGCAAAAGCAGGCCCAACCAAGCTAAGAGGCTAGAACTGAAAACTGAAAGCAAGATTTAAGTATTCTCTGCCGGTGGCAGAGACAGTCCTGATGAGCTGTTTCTGCAGATTCAAAGGTCTTATTTCTACTGTGATACAGTTCCCTTCCCTCAGGAAGGGAAAAGGTTCAAGTTGGGATGAAGGGGATAAGGGCCAAGCCAGAGTGCTTGTCTGGTTGGTGCTCATGATTATTCCTTCTAAGATGTTCCTGTTCTTAAACACAAGTATTCTGGGCCAGCTTCTAGACTACCCTAACACCCTTCACCTTGCTTTTCTTAAACAGCTACTCTTGAAGGATGTGCCATTGGTGACTGACCCTGGTTTTTTTTTTTTTTTTTTTTTTTTGTATTGCTGAATTAGGTAGTGGCACATCTTGAGGTTATCTAAGGACAAGCTAGGTTGAGTTTGCTGTCTTTTAGGACAGCTACACTAATTAGGCTAATTTTGGAAGTTAATCAAAGGGCAAGGAAAGTACTGGGTCTGTGGGCTGAGAGGAAGTGAGGAAATGGGTCTGTTGGTTCTGTTTGAAGCAGAGGTTTTCCATGTAAGAGACCTCCTAGGGATACCAGAGAAGTTCTTCCTCTAGGCTGAAAATGCTTGGTGATGTAGGAATGCAGCTTTTTTTTTTTTTTTTTAAAGATTTTATTTATTTATTTGACAGAGAGGGACACAGCTAGAGAGAGACACAAGCAAGGGGAGTGTGAGAGGGACAAATGGGCTTCCTGCTGAGCAGGGAGCCCAAGGCAGGGCTTGATCCTAGGACCCTGGGATCATGACCTGAATGGAAGGCAGATGCTTAACGCAGAGCCACCCAGGCGCCCCAGGAATGCAGTCTTGAGGAGAATCTCTTTCAGACCACTATTCAGGATGATAGACACTATTTACATAATTATAAGTCCATTTTGACTTCTGGACCCTCACATTTAGAAACAAACCTTTATTTGTAACATTTCTTGGTTAAGCATTAAGCTTAGTTTTAACTAGAACCATAGTTTTAGCCTTATTCCCTGGCCACAGATACAATACAGATAGAATAATTGAGGATATTTTGAAAAGAGGGCATTTAGAGAGAATATTTAAACATTAGGGTTACATGGGGTGTTCCAGTCCAAATATGTAGGAATTGAGAAGTTTTATTCAGTCACACCCAATTTACTCTCACCTTTGATATTTTTAAGGACACATTACTAGCTCAGTATTTTTTCAAAGGGTATTTGGTAGAACAATGAATTTTATATTTTTAAACAATAAAAAAGCCTAGGCTAAATAAGTTTGGGAAATGTTTGGGTTAAAGAGGTTAAACAGATTTTTCTTAAAAACATTTTTTATTTAAGTTCAATTAATCAACACATAATGTAGTATTGGTTTCAGAGGTACAGGCCTGTGATTCATCAATCTTATATAATATCCATTGCTCATTACATCACATACCCTCCTTAATGTCTATTACCTGGTTACCCCATCCCTCCACCCTCCTCCCCTCCAGCAACCCTCAGTTTGTTTTCTATTGATTAAGAGTCTCTTAGGGTTTGTCTCCCTCTCTGGTTTCCTCTTGTTTTATTTGCAGATTTATTTTTTTTAAATGCAGAGCTTATCAGAACTTTAAATATGGTAATAAGTTTTTTGAGTTTATAGGAAGAATATATGGTACTTTTTGTTTCCTATTTTATGGCAAACCAAGACCCACTGGACACAATAAAGTATTGTTCTAGGTCATAATTTACATGTGTTCTCTTGGAGAAGCCACTTTACTGCTGAGCTGTAGTTTTATAATGTGCAAATTGATAAGAGAGCACTTGGGATTATATGAAGACCAAGTGAGGTCTTACAAACTACAAAGTTCTGGGCAGATGTTATTTATTATTAGTCTGCAGAATTTATGTGTGAAAAATAGAATATCTTAAAGTTACTATTCAATGCAGTAAAATTTTCATTGTATTTTACACGTGTTTATTTTATAGGTGAGAATGAAGTTCAGAGAGTAACAGTGGAAGTTTGAGCTCTAAGCCAGTGTTCTTTTTCTTCCATAAAGTTAATAAAGGGCATACTCTTAAGTGTTTCAAGACAAAGTTTATTTAATATAGACACTATTATTATTATTTAATGCCTTTGGGGGACTGGAGATAATTTACAGATATTGCATCATAGCAAGTTTTAACAAAACAATTTTAAAGAACCAGAAATTACAAAAAATGCAAAGAAATTCAGATATTATCACAGAGTGAAACTCAGCTCACAAATCCAGAAATTTTACAAGATACGTCAGTACAAATTGAAGGAATGTAGCATAATTGGACGATGAAAAATAGATAAATAAAAGAGGAACCCTTAGCTCCCTGATTATTCTTGTAAAATGTTACATGTTTAAGCTACTTTGGATTGGGGACTGGGTCTTATGTCATATTTTGTGTTCTTCCAGCACCTGGAACAGTGCTTAGTAAGTTCTGTTAAAACAAATTAAAGGACAGATCTGGTCCTGTGTCTGTGTTCCTGGAAAAACATGGTTTAAATTAGATTATCAAAAAGTGGGTTCATACCTAGTTGGCAATGAGATTTGAAGTGATTCAGTGTCAATATAAGAGTATTAGTTGAATGAAACTCCTCAGTGGTCAGTCTTTGGGCAGCTCTGGGGATCCATTCAGACTAATTCACTTAAAGAAGGAAAAAGATTCTCAATATTCGAGAGAGTAAATTATTTATTTATTTTTCGGAGTAAGTGTATAGGAAAAAGGAGCTAAGAATCAAACATCATATACTCATACTGGGCGACAAAGCTTGCTGTTATAGAGTCAAGACGTTTAAGGTACAATTAATGGAATAAATACGTCCTCGTCTATAAAGGTGAACGTCTGAGGCCTTTGAATGTGTTATTTTCCAAGAACATGGGAAGCTTTTTCCAGAGCTGCACTCATTTATCCAGACCTATTTATATTAGACTAGGATAATACGTGTATGTTATTTGTCTTTGTTTGTAAAACTAATATGCTCCTATGTCATTGCCCTCATTGACATCATGGTGCTTTGTATGAAATCAAATAATTCAGTTTTTGGAATCAGTTTTTGTTAGGCTATTTTCTGCATTGGGGGGATACTATAATTAGATAGATAATTAGGAAATGAATGCTGTTTAGATCTGCTATTTAGATCCATTTGTGTCTATTTAAGTTTGAATGTAAATTAATTAAAATTAAAAGTTTAGTTCCTTGAGTCTCACTGGCTAATTTTATTTTTTTCTGCTCTTTTTCTTAAAATTTAAGTATAATTAACTTAAGAGTATTATGTTAGTGTCAGGTGTATAATGTGATTCAGTATTTCTATATATCTCTCAGTGCTCATCAAGATAAGTGTACTTTTAATCCCCTTTATCTATTTCACCCATCCCCCTACCTACCTTTTCTCTTACAAACACTGTTTGCTCTTTGTATTTAAGAGTCCACTTTTTGTTCGTTTTGTTTCTTAAATTCTGAATTGAGTGAAAGCATATGGTATTTGTCTTTCTCTGACTGACTTATTTCAGTTTTCATTATATCCTTTAGGTCCACCCCTGTTGTTGCAAATGGTAAGATTTCATTCTTTTTTATACATCACATCTTTATCCACTCATTTATGGATGGACACTTTGGTTGCTTTCATATCTTGGCTATTGTAAATAATGCTGCAGTAAATATGGGGAGGCATTTATCTTTTTGAATTAATGTTTTCATTTTCTTTGGGTAACTACTCAATAGTACAACTACTGGATCATATGGTATTTTTATTTTTAATTTTTTGAGGAACTTCTATAGTGTTTTCCACAGTGGCTGCATTAATTTACATTCCCACTAACAGTGCATGAGGATTCCTTTTTCTCTACATCCTCATCAACACTTATTTCTTGTTCTTTCAATTTTAGCCATTCTAACAGGTGTGAGGGGTATTTCCTGTGGTTTCGATTTATATTTCAATTAATAGTTAGTGATGCTGAACATCTTTTCATGTGTCTGTTGGCCCTCTGTATGTGTTCTTTGGAAAAATGTCTATTTGGGCCCTCTGTCCATTTTAATCAGATTATTTCTGGGGGGTGTTGAGTTGTATTATGTATTTTGGATATTAACCCCTTATCAGATATATCATCCTCTCAAATGTCTTCTCCCATTCAGTATGTTGCCTTTTTGTTTTCCATGCCAGAGGAGATAGACCTAGAAAATGTTTCTATGGCCTGTGTCAAAGAAATTACTGCCTATGCTTTCTCCTAGGAGTTTTATGATTTCCAGTCTCACATTTGGGTCTTTAATCCATTTTAAGTTTGTTTTTGTGTATGGTATAAGAAAGTGGTCCAGTTTGATTCTTTTGCATGTAGCTGTCCAATTTTCCTAGCACTATTTGTTGAAGAGACTCTCTTTTTCCCATTGTATATTTTTACTTCCTTTGTCATATATTAATTGACCATATAAACATGGGTTAATTTCTGGACTCTCTATTCTGTTCCTTTGATGAACATGTCTTTTTTTGTGCCAGTACCATACTATTTTGATTACTACAGCTTTATACTATATCTTAAAATCTAGGATTGTGATACCTCCAGCTTTGTTTTTCTTTTTCAAGATTGCTTTGGCTATTCAGGATCTTTTGTGGTTTCATATAAATTATAGGGTTATTTGTTTTGGTTCTATGGTCACTGGCTCATTTTAAGTGCTCATTTTAAATTGCTACTGTACTGAACAACACAGGTATAGAACATTACCATCATTGCAGAAACTTCTATTAGACAGTATTGTTCTGTTGTTCTAGAGAATATAAGGTAAGCATTGAGATATAACTCTGTGTGGGCAGATTTGTACCTCAAGTAGAGGTACCTAGAATAGAGGGTAAGTTAATAGTCATTGGCTATATGACAAACTGTAGTAATCATCCTGTAACTTCAGAAAGGAATAATAAATTAAGCTCAGGTAAAAGTGTAGCAGGAAGAATTTAGATTAGACTTTATGAAGACCTTACTGCCTATGAAGATTAAGAAGCCCTGGAATAAAGTGAATGTGTAAAATATGCAAACATGTTCTGGATCATTGATAAAAATGTGTAGTACAGTAATTTCTAACGTTTTAATGTCAAAAATATTCACATGTATGGATGTTATTCTTTTACAAAAATTTAACTTTTAAAAATATTCACATATCATTGTCCCCTCTTCCCAACCCTGAGTGTAATGATACTTAACATGGTCTGTTGTTTGAGAAATCATTTGAAAAAGAAAAACTGCTATGAAATCAGTAACACTTTGAGATCAGTATCTAAATATGGGTAGGGGTGCTTGGCTGGCTCAGTCAGGAGGGCGTGTGACTCTTAATCTTGGGTTTGTGAGTTTGAGCACCATAGTGGATGTAGAGCTTTCTTAAAAAAGTAACTAAACTTGAAATGCAGTTAATCAGTGTTATTTTGTGTTTGGTGAGCTGTATTGCTTAGTCAGTCCCAGCCAACATTTGCTGCTCATGTGGATTTTTGGGCCTCTTTAATAAGTCTTAGCCTTGGCACCCATAGGTTTATGTTTGGGAGCCACTGGTATATATATTTACCTCAGAGTAGTTAAAAGGAGTTGGGCTGGAGGCTGGAGGAAGAGGCAAATGACTTTTCAGTGTTCTTTCTGGACCTCAACTTCATCATTAATTACTTCTGCTCATATGTTTGAGTTTTGCTACTTTTTTTTTTTTTTGTGGTCTGTATCCAGTTTTTTACCTATTTGATCTGAAATGAAATTTTTCATCTGATTTAAAATCAGGCCATTGTAGGCTTTTGAAAGCTCAACGATAGCTTCTCATGTCTTATCTTTAGTACCCTGAAAGATCATTTTATTAAATATAAAGCCAGATGATCTCCTTTATCTAAGATGTCCATTGGAATAAGCGATGTGCACACATTCTACACCCAGCAGGACCTTCAGTTATAAACATTTAAACGTGAAAATCTTGAGTTCCCTTTTCAGTCATGCAACCTTGAATTCCTTGAGAATGTGATTATTTTTCTTTCTTCCCCTCCCCCTTTCTTTAAATCTACATTAATAACGTAGGCCTGTGAACATCTCATTGAAAAGGATTAGCCCTTAGGAGAAAAGGGATTTGGATTCTTGACTTGTGCTCATCAGCCCAGGATGGGGAGTTCAGGACCATTGGTTAAGGTTATGGGAAACTTGGTCATCCTGTGTGTAATCCCATGTGGACAACAAAATCTGTTGGGGAAGCAATTATGAGGGTTAATTTTCTTTTAGTGTTGTTTTATTCTGGAGACTGGATTCTGGGAGCAGGCAAACAGATTCAGCAGTTCAGCCGAGGCAGCCTACATCATGGTTCAGTGAAACCCTAAATCCCTTCAATTGCTTTAAGAACAATGTTTCTTTCAGAAGTGCCAGAGGCACAGTGTGTAGAAATCAACATTCAGGTCATCTTAGCTATAGGAATAGCTCTGTCTATAGCTGAAGATGAAATATTTCTTTTCTCAAAGCTCAGGCCTAGTCTAGGAAAAGAAAAATTCTTTTACAAATTGAACTACAAAGACATGCTACTGATGAAGATAAGTCATCTTTAAGTTTTTGGGGTCCATTAATTCTTATGAATGGGAAAGGAAAAATACTTTAAATATAGTGCAGTTTAGGGAGCATTTATTGATTAGCAACTTTTTTGCCAGGCACTGGGGATATGATGCTTTTTAATGGAGAAGTCAAACTAGTGAATATGCAATTGAACAGAGGGCAGCAAGCTTGGTGTAAGAGCAGTGCAGTAATTTCCACGGGTAGCACAGAGGAGACACATCTACCCCAGTCTGTGTCAATGAGTGGGAGCTAAGGATTAGGAAGTCTTCCCAGAAGATGTAGTATCAGAGCTGAATCATGAATGACTTTTTTTTTAATGTTACAGGGATAGAGTTGGAGGAAGGTGAGGTCATAAGTAGAAGGTGTGTACAGAGTGCTACGGAGTGTTCAGTTCTGGTGCAGCATAAATAGCCAATTGTTAAGTATCTGGAAATTTAGAAAGAAAGAATGTTAGCAAAGGTCCACTGAATGTCACATGATCATGTCTTTCCTCCTAGTTCAATATCCCAAGGGAAAAGAACTGAAGTAAAATACTAACGTATTCATGCATGCACCCATTTTTCAGATATAAGGAAAGTGGGTGCTCTGAAAACAATAAAGATACCATTTGAAAGAAGCTTAGCTGAGGTAAAAATTAACCAAGAAACCAGAGCTCCAATCTTGTCAGAGCCAAGAACAACGAAAAAAATTTTGCTTCTGATCTACACTTGAAAACCAGGATTTTTTTTTTTTTTTTCCCCTGATAGCTCCTCAGATGGCCTAGCAACAAGTACTTCTGGGCTTATTAATTACTCGTTTTGATGGTCATGGTGCAGAAACAAGCGTGGAATCAGCAGAAAGAACAGTTGTTCCCTCAATTCAAAGGGGACAAGCTTTGCTCTTTTGATGATGGGGTATCTGTAGCAGACAGCTAACGATATTCATGCTCAGCCTCATTTATAGCTTGCCGGCCTCATCTCTAATGTGGTCTTGGCCTGAAATTTTCTCCCCGACCCTCCAAAAGGCATTCTCTATGTAAATAAAACTCATCCTGTTACTTAAAGGATTTGGGCATTTTAGTCCTTCATTAGCAAACTCTTTAAAGTAGGGGTCCCAGCACATCTATAAAGGGCCCTAGGCTTTTCCAAGGCTATTTTTGGATTTTGAACAAATTTAACAATTTCTACAGCATGAATGTCTCATTATTTTCTTAAAACCTTAGGATTAGAAAAACATATCACTTTAATTTTCCTCTGTTTTAGTCAGAGACTGATTTTCATAGTGCCCAGAAAAGAACATTTCCCAAAAGCAACAGATTTTTACAAAGCCATGGATAATTTTTGTTTTCTTTCTCAGCACAGCATGAGGAGAATTGGAAAACTCTTATGAGAACTGATAAAGGGTACAGAGCATGTTCTTTGTTTCTTGGCAAAAGAAGTTTCTTCTGTCCCAAGTACTGTAGTTGAAAGAAATATAAATCCATCTCCAAAGGAGCCCAACTCATATTTGGATTCAAGTGGGAAACCACTTTCCTGGTTACGCTTGGGTGGCATCCTTTGGCTGGTTCGAGTAACACTTTCCCCACAGTGGAAGGCATATGAATTCCTCCAAGTGAGTTGAATATGCTATGCCTTTTTATTCAAAGAAACACAATCCACATATTTTACGGAAGCAAGAGGTTGTCTTTTGAGGCTGCTTGGGAAAGAATGTCTTATGGCGAATATCAAGCCACCTGAACAAACATGAGTCCAGTATGGGTCTCCCCAAGAGAGCTTTCTCAGGATGGAAGGTGGAGAAGCCACCGTTTTCATCTCTAGAAAAGTGGAGAGAAGTTTACTTTAAGAACACTGTGACTCCATCTGAACCTAACTTGTGCCCTGTCTAAATTTTGGGATGGAAAGAGGTGGTAGGCACATACATGAGATCTGCTAGGAGTGATAGAAACTTATTTCAGGAGAGAGAACAATGCCAGATTTAGAAATGAGTCCATAGACTGTTTATTTCTCACTATGCCCATTTTCCCTCCACCATTCCCATTTTGGATGCCAGAGAGGAGAAGGGGAATAGGGAAAGTATAATGGACTGTTACGGTGAGGAGAAGAATAGAGACTGCTGTTGATTTGAGCATCTGTGAAAAGGCAGACAAAGGAGAAGCAGGCATTAAATAAGACAGACCTTTATAACCGGGAAACTTCTTTGGTTAATGTACTTCCCCACCTAAAATTATTGTGGTATTTAGCTATAGGCGTTCAAATGAACAACTCTGTACTCCTCAGGAAAGAATGCTCTTGGTTTGGGGTTGGAGTTGTTAATGGAATCAGATTATAGGAGACGGTCCTTGTAATCAGCTGGGGGCGGGGGGGGGGGGAGAAGCCTGTGCCTCCTTCCCCTACCTCACCAAGATATCCAACTATTAATCCCAAAAAACTATAAGCATCTAGCTTATTTGGAAAAAAGGTCTTTTTAAGTGTGATTACATGAAGGATCTTGAGATGAGATATCCTGAATTATCTGTGTGGGTCCTACATACTATCACAAGTGTCCTTAGAGGGACAGGTAAAGGGAGATCTTACAGACAGAAAAGGAGGAAGCCATGTGACTACAGAGGCAGAGGTTGGAGTAATGTAGTCACAAGCCAACAAATGCCAGCAGTCACCAGAGTTGGAAGAAAAAAGGAGTGGATTCTTCCATTAGGGCCTCTTCCCTTATGGTCTTACTAACATCTTAATTTTGGCCCAGTGATACCGGTATTAGACTTGTGGCCTCTAGAACTGTTAAGAGAATTCGTTACTGGCATTGTAGGCCACCAAGTTTATGCTCAATTTTTTTTTACAGCAACCATAGGAAATGAAGACAGTCCTGGAATCAGGCCACTGGTAACTTACTGGGAACTCAATGCCTCAACATGGAAATGTGTAGTAAACAAGGAGAAAGTCAAATTGTTCAGGAGTTGGTCACACTGGTCCACTGGAACCCAGGATCAGGTGGTGACAGGCAGGCAGAGAAGACCAGAACAGAGCAAGAAGAGAAAGAATGAGGTGCAACTGAGGGGTAGGACACGTTCAGGAGTACAATGGGTTATGGCAGCTTTTGTGAGTACTTTGGCCTGTCCCGGGAGGATTGGAAGATAGGCTCTAAAGTCACTTACCATCACCTCCAGACACTGAATTTATAGGGCCATGTGGAATATAAAATAATGCCCTCTCTCCTGGATTGCCACCAGAAGGCTCAGTGCAACAACAGTGCAAGAGGGAATTTGCTAGGCCTGGAGTACTCATACTTCTTTTATCCTTGATTATCCAAAGCCTGTCCTCACTATCTGCCTCCATACACACTTCCAGAGAAGAGTGAAGGGAGCAACTTTGGTTTCTGAGGACAACTTGGACTGAAACAACTTCACCCACAAAGTGAGCCCATGACTGTAGTTGCTTATGTCTTTTTCTCTCCTACTTTTATTTATTTCTCTTTTCCTCTCTTCATTTGACTTGTCGACACAACAGAGGAGGTGATACTGAATTATTAAAATGTATTATATACTCTGAGTTATTTTAAAGGAAAGCATTAATATTAATATCTATTATCTACCCATTGATTACCTATGTATCTTTGTATGATGAAGTTCTAATAAAAATGAAATTCTTTAGACAGACTAATTTGAAGATTATTATAAGTTTGGAAAGGTCTCAGGGACAGAGGTAGAGGGAGTTTCAGGAACAAAAAACTCTCAAATGAATGAGGTTTATCACCTCCCATATTGTGAGGAATAATCTAAAGTCTCCATTTCAGCTTTTCCATGTTGGTTTATTTGTTCACTCACTTCTTTGTTCTTTCACTCATTCATTGATTTAAGCACCTACCAAGTGCAGGTAGTGTGCCAAGCATAGGGGTTACAATGCCCAAGAAGCCTCAGAGGCTGTGACTTGGTGGCTTGCCCAGTGTTCTCTTTTTTAATTGGAATTTGCATGCTTTCTCCATTTTACACAGACTTCATCTCTCCCTACTGTGTTATACATAGATAGCTTTATATATTTACATTATCTGCCTGATCCCTGAAGACAATAGAGTTTTAGACACCTCACTTAAATTCTGTTTGTGAAGAACAGTCTCTGGGACTGCTCTCATTTCAGACTTTAATTCTTGAATCATTATCAACCTCCCATAGCAACTGGAGACATGGAGTCTGGGAACCAAGACTAGAATGAGTGAGTTGATGGAAAATGCCTGTACACTGACTGAATGAGGATATGGGAGCAGAATTGAATGTCCTGGTTGGAGACTGGAGCCTGCTTACAAAAACTCAGAGTACTGGAAAGTCTGATTCTGGGTCCTGAGAGAAAAACACTATTCCTTCGGGAAGAACTGGGAGTTACACTTACTCTTTTAGGAACATAAGAACTCCAGAGACAAAAAAACCCAAAACCCAAAAAACAAACAAACAAACAAAAAACCCCCCAACTAACCCAAATTCCAGATGGCTGGCAATGGCATCATCACCTGGTAACAATAGGAACAATAAAGAGCCAGTTCCTAAGGATTATTCATGACCTGAGGCAAGTTGGCAAAGACTTGGAAGTGTCAGATGACAAACCCCAGGATATTCTGGGTGTGAGGAAAGATGATTGGCAGGTATGAGAATTCAGGTTTGAACCAGCACCTGTTTTGTTTTAATCAATGCCTAGAATGGTATCTGTCCAGCACATAGTGGGTATTCAATAAATGTTTGTTGAATTGAGTCATTTTGTACACTTGGGGTGGGCAAGCTGGAGGTGGAGTAATGTAGGGCTATGGTTTGGTGCTCATGGAATTCTCCATTTTTTTCTCCCACCCAGCTGGCCTCCCTCCCTCGCTCCCTCCCTTCCTTCTTTCTACAGAAGTTTATTTTTAAAAGGTAGAAGGGTCAAAGGGAGTAATTTAGTCTGTTGTCCGAGAACTTGTGGGTACAAGTTCTGGGACAAGCACAAGCATGTGGTTGATCTTCAGTTTCTCAATGTGTCATGAAGGGTAAGAGGAAGTTCCTTGACAAGTCTGCTGCGAATTACGAGTTTTACAGAAAAGATGGGGGCTGGGGGTAGGCAAAATGGGTAAAGGGAGTCAAAACATACAAACTTCCAGTTATATAATAATAAGTCCTGGAGATATAATGTATGGGATGGTGACTATAGTTAATAATACCATCTAGCATATTTGAAATTTGCTAAGAGTGTAGATCTTGAAAGTTCTCATCACAGGAAAAAAACAATTTGTAACTATGTGTGATGATGGATGTTAACTAGACTTATTGCAATCGTCTTTTCACAGTATATACATATATGGAATCACTATGTTGTATACTTGAAACTAATGTTATATCTCAGTTGTATCTCAATGAAATAGATAAAAAGTAAAAATAGAAACCAGTCCTTCTGGAATTGCAGCATACTTAAAAAATATACATGTCTTAGCTATTGTATTAGACTTTTATGAGTATTAGAGGTTTGTACTTGAGAAGTGGTGTTTTTGATAAATAATTTTCTAACAACCAGCCAACTAAACAGTGAAGAAAGCAGCTCTGTGTGTTATCCAGATTCAGTGTAATTCAGTGTTATTTATTGAACGATGAATGGTGGAGACCAGTGCAAAACTGGGTCCAAAACTACCTTCATGTAGTCCAGAATTTACAGTTCTAAACAGTGTTCTTCTAACTATAGCATGCAGTTAGTGCACTAACAGAAAAATGGGCTGCGTAAAAAATAAATAAATAAAAGGATTCTCCAGGGAAAGCTGATTGACGGTGTCCCAAGAGGCCATAAAAAGTGGCGTTATGTTGGAAAATATGTCGGGATGTGGTTGTTAGCTTGTTGAATCTGTTTCTCAGATTGATGTTGAACAAATCCATAAGACTTCTCTCTACATCCAGAATGGCAAAAAAAAAAAAAAAAAAAAAAAAAAAAAAAAGTTAGTAAAAGTTATGTGCATTTTAAAAGGACAAAAAAAAGTATTCTCTCAATTGGAAACCTAGTAGAAAGCAAATAAGGTTTTACAACTGTTGGGCCATCAAGAAATAGCCACCATTTAATAACAACAATGGCAATAATAATAATAACAAAACCCACTTATATGGAGGGACTGCTCTAAGCCAATTGCTATATTAATCTTTTTGCCCACATTCATCATAGCGTTTAAGCCTTAATAGATACCTTGAAAGATTGGAGTAGTTGTTCAACTACAATAAATGTGGAAGCCGCAACTCACAGTAATTAACTAATTTGTCTAATGCTACAAAACTAGTAAAATATAACCAGATCATTAATGCAGGTCACTTTTCTTCCATATATGGTTCTTACCTTCATCATTTTTTCTCCTCATCTCATATTCATAGGCAGGGGAAAAGAAGGTGAGCGTCTTTTTATTTGTGTTTCACAATTTATAGAGGATTATCTAAGTCTCAAGGCATCCTTGCACAACAGATAGCATAGTGGAAATAGATAGTATTTCCACTTAGAGAAGGAAGCTGTGACTCAGAGAGGCAGTTTAATTTCCCTAGAGTCACAACAGGTCTGGGACAGCAACTCATGTAACCTTGACTCCAAAGTCACCCCCATTCCATTATACTAATGGATTTTCTATTTATTGAGCATATTTTCTGTGCTAGGCACAATACTAGATGCATTTTGGGAAAGTATCCCTGTTTCTCACAAATGCTCCATAGGGAAGATATTTTGAGGCCCATTTTGTTGTTGAGGAGGTTTAAGTAAGTGGCTTATCAATAAAAGTTAGCAAACCCATATCTGACACAATTCTTGAAGCCTCCCATATAGCCGTATTTAGTGATTATCTATATGACATGATTTGGAAGGTACTGAGGAGTCCCTTATACAATTTTCTCCTCCCCATATGCTTGATTCAAGGATCATAATTCCACCACTAGATATTTATTTATTTGGACTGAGCAGTTTCTCCCTAGGGTCAGAAAAGGTTACTATGAAGATGAAGATTCTGATGGAGAACCTGGAGAAAGGGATCTTTTTGAAATACAGGGTCCACTTTCAAAGGACTAGCCTGAGTGGGGAGCCCCAGAGGGAAACTCTAGGAAACCAGAGGCCAGCAGAAGGCATGGCATTGTTGTGGGAAAGTGAAAACATCTGACTCTGCCAGGGGGGTACATTGGAGGGCATACTAGTGAGAGCAGTCAGTCTCAAACATAAGAATCACCTGGAGGCCTCCTTAAGCAACAGATTGCTGAGCTGTACGCACTTATAATTCAGTAGGTCTAGGTTGGGGTCTGAGAGTTTGCTTCTCTAACAAATTCCCAGGTGAAGGTGAAGTTGCACCAGTAACCTCTATAGCCTGGTACCAAGAATCATGTAGAAAAATGTGTCTGGAGGGGGAGAAATGCCTGGTATTATGGTGTTTGGTCATCTTCTGCTAAGTATTATCTACAAGGGGCAGTGAGGGAAAGGGCATAGAGAGGAGAAGGAGGAGTCAATGGGAATAGACTTTGTTTTCATTAGCACCAAATAGTTTATACTCTCTCTCTCTAGTCTGTGAACAGCATACTAAAAATATGTAAGGAAAACACAGTTAACGCCTTTTATGACCATATATTCAAGCAATGCAAACACAGACTCTGAAGCAACATACATACACCTCGATAGACTTAAAACAGTCATTTATTAATTGAAAAAAAAATCCAAGTTTCTTCCTTTTGTAGATGGTTTACATGGTTGACTAAAAAATCAGAGAATGGATCCCAATGGTAATGCATTTGCGTAAAACAGATTACTTTTCTCTTTAATGATGTCACTTACATTTAGCAGACTTTGATTTGGTCCTAAATTCAGACACTTTGCTTGACTATGTGAATTTAAGGTACAAACAGGTGGCTCAGAATTCTTGGTTGTTTATTTCCACCGATCCCGGAGAATCGTGTGCTTAATCACTGATGGTGTGTGATGAATTTTCAGTGAATGCCTCTGGGTGGACTGTTCTGACTTGCAGCTCAGAGAAAAGCTGGAACAGCAAGCAAAGGAGAAGGTTGCAAATCCCTTAATGAAATTTTTAATAAAAGCAGCTTTGAATGCATGCCTTTTTCCAATCATTGCATCCAACCATTTTTGAGAGTTGACATAACTGATCAAGAGAGCGAGTATTAAGGATGCAAAAAGACAGCACAATTAAAGGGAGAGGCACCTTGGGAAAATGTGAAGACCAGAGAGTAGCTTTGAACCTGAATCAGGAAATTTTCATGGTGGCCTCTTCTCATGGCAATTTTTAGGATGCTTATTTTTCAGTTCCTTAACCTTAAAGAGTAAGTATGTGGCAGAACTTTGTACTCACCAGCACACCACTCTATTCCTAGAATTTTCATAGTGAGAGGAAGAAAACTTCATCCAGGAATGTTCCAGGGCCAGCTTTTTGCCAGGAGAGCAAAGGGAACTGGGAATCAATGAAAAGCAAGCTGTGTGTAGGTACTTCCTGAAAGCCAAGTTAGTGGTCAATCTCACTTCCTTCGTGGGCTGTCTTTACTGCCCACTCCACTAAGAGCCTCTTTTCCATGGCACTGAGGTCAGCAGATGAACTTCATTATTGCTAGTCAGATGTCAGACTATCCCAGTCAAAAGGGATGATCAGGAGATGGCAGGGGTCTACTGTGATACTTAGACCCCTAAGGGGTTCCTACCTTTCACAGTGAAAAAGGCAGTGTCATCTGAAGTAAGGGTTAATGGTCACTTCTTCTTCTTTTTTTTTTTTTTTAATTTAACAGTAAGTATTGTTTTGAGGGCTTTCTTGGACCCAGGACACAGGTATGCATTGACCTGAAAGGTCCTCATAGTATTCCCTAACAAACGTAATTAAAGAAAAAAGCAGTTGCGGTAAGCCCACCAAATGAGAAAGACAATGAGGGCAAGCACAATTGTCTTCTCAACAATTATTTGCAGACATCTAATAAATTCCCCTCTGAAGCAGCAATCAAGTCAATTCTTCCTTTTGGCAAGATGTTTAACTGCTGCACAGAAATAGCTGTAATCAGACCAAGATTAGAACAGAGGGAGGCTTACTTTATGTATTTCCTCCTGTAGTTTTTGAACAAGTGTATGTGGTACTAGGCAAGGAGATTTCCTGACAGTTCCCTGTATCTGCCCCACAGGAAGTCCTCATTCATTGACATATTTATTATATGTGTGGTGAAAAGTTTCCCCTTGCCCCATTTTTGAATCTTTTGTGTTTTATCAAAAACAGAATGGAATACTCTCTATATTTACACTGAAAGTGTGTGTTGGGGGTATCTTAAAAAAAAAAAACCCACTGAGGTGTAATTCGTTGCTGGCTGTGTTATGGGGGAGGGAAAAGAAAAGGGGATGAGAAGAAAAGATTTTTTTTTTTTTTTCAAAAAAGGATTTTGTGGCTTTTGGCACTGCTAATAATTTGTGTGGAAAAATAATGTTTTCTTGTGTGTTTAATCCTGTGCCAGGGCAGCTGCTGGTGCAGTAGCGTTCTGCAACAAATTAGAGGGCAGTTAAAGCGAGATTTTCCACCATCAAGAACAAAGCAAGGCCAGTTAGCATGAGGACAGCTTGTTCTAGTTGCTAATGTGCTTAAAAACTTGCTGCACCTAATTTGAAACAGGCTTTGTGTGAGGATGCCGTGGCTCTGGTTTCTGAAGTCCTAGTTCTAATTCCAAATCAAATGGAAGCAGCTGAATTAGAAAAATGACAAGTTATGCACTGACATCGTCTGCCCTGGCTACAAAGATATAAGTTTTTTCATCATTGCTATTGATATGAAAGTTAATTCCCCTCAATATTAAAATATTTAATGGATGACAGCTGTCTGAAACATGAAGCCTGCAGCCCCTATTTACCAAAGGAGAGCTCTCAATAACTGTGTGGCAGCTCTAACACACTTACAAATTATTTAAAGATGTATTACCTTTGCTGGCAAGGAAGCAGATGTTAAAAAGATTCAGTGCCTCCTTAAAAGTTGATCTGAATCTCAAGAGTTTTAATCAATGTAGCTTTTTATTTCACTGGCTTGGAATTAAATGGGATTCCTTGGTTGAAATGCATTGGAAAAGAGCATGGTGTAGTCTAAATACCTTTCAGTGCCTAGAATTTAAAACTTTCATTTGTAACTCAGGCTGTAGAGAATTAAATCTAGGTGGGAGAGAAATAGGAGAAGGCAGATTTTCAGTTGGAGTTTTTGCCTACTTAAACACGGGCTGGGCACAGCTCTAATGGTGAGAGGTTTTCAACCCTGTGTGAGCAAGAAATGAGGCTTCAGCTCCTAAATTCACGTTCATCAGGCTGAATATTAAGTTCCTCTTAAAGGCCAAGTGCACTGCTAACACCCTCACTAATAGAATTTCAAATGTTCTAGTTGTAGCTAGTCTAGAAAATACTAATGAAGGACATTAAGGTCTACAGAAGGCCTTGAAGAAATCTCAAGAGATCTGAATTTCTTGGGAGCCTATATACACTTGCATAAAAATGGAGGGTTTTGGCAAAAACAAATTAAATAGCAGAATTTAATTCTAAGGGCTTAGGAAACCTTTCTTTAATTCACATTATAACCTTGGCACCTGGGTCAGAAAACTCTGCACTTTTTGTCTACATAACATCAAATGTGGCTTCGCTGGATTCATTTTCTTTTTGAAAAAATGTAGATTGGCCAAATATTTAGTATTTATAAACATTTATTTATCTCTAGGTTGAACTGAAATAAGCTAGAAATTAGGAATTGGAGTAGAAAAAGTGTGGGTAGGACCTCTTAACACACAGGAAAAATGAGCAGCTGTTTCTTTGGTGAAGAGCTACTGTGTGTGGTTGTGCAGGTTGTACACTGTACAACTCAGGGGTGTACTCTTCAGTTTGTTTTCTGTGTGAATGTTATCAAAGACTTCTGTAGTATAGATGTGTAAAATTTATATGGCCATGTATGTTCATACCTGAATTGATGTGATTTTAAGGTGCATGGACAGTCTCATCTGTCCAGATCTTTCCCTGTGTTGATCTGATTAGCATGGTTAGCTTGTCCAAGTAACTTTTCTACAGGATAAGATTCAAAGAGTTTATATTAGGGATAGTATCAGTGAAGAATCATAGTTTAGTTAGTTTAACACATTATCTTCCCCATACATTTTTGGTAAAGTAGACATTGTCTCTATTAGAAATCAGAATGCTAAAAGAAAGGGATATAGGAAAGATAAATTTTAGTTGTGAAATAGCAAAATATTAGAAGCTTATGGGCTCTTTTGCTTAGAAAGAAACACAATATGTATCCTAGATACCAAAGAAACAGTTCAGGAGCATTGAGGACTTTGGTTGAAATGATACAGAAAAGAGGAAGAAAAACTTGGCATATTTCAGAACTGTTCATAGGGCTATCCTAATTGAAGGAACAAGTATTCATTTAAAATTTCCAATTATTTCTGCCTCCAGATTAGTAGGAAAAGACCTGCAGAAATATTTTTAAATAATTTCTTATCCACTTCTACAAAGGCTAATTGGTCTTCCCAAGATTCAGCATTTCATCAAATACTTATGGGGCACCTCTTATTGGGGAGATGTGTTGGAACATGCAATGACACGGGTCATAGTTCCTGACCTCAGCTTGCTGACATTTAAGTTAAGAGACATAAAATAAGCTAAGCATGTTAACATCAGCATGAAGAGTTCTAAGGATTTAAAAAAGGTAGAGATCACAAATGATTGGGGAGAGGATCAAGAAAAGCTTGCTGGTGATGTCACTGAAGTAGATGGGTCTCAATGGACAACACAACTGGTTACTGGGACTAGAACTAGAACAGGCTCTAAAACCCTGAGAACTGTAAGAATTTAGGTGGCCCTCAAATTTTTCCAATATCTTAAAATTAAATTTGATAAGAGTTTTATTTGATTTGCTCATTTTTTTTTAAAGATTTTATTTGTGTATTTGACAGGCAGAGATCACAAGTAGGCAGAGAGAGAGAGAGGAGGAAGCAGGCTCCCTGCTGAGCAGAGAGCCCGATGCGGTGCTCGATCCCAGGACCCTGGGATCATGACCTGAGCCAAAAACAGAGGCTTTAACCCACTGAGCCACCCAGGTGCCCCGATTTGCTCATGTTTTTATGCTAACTATTCTTGTTACCTTTGGGAGAAAAGTAGGTTAAAAAATGTTTATAATGACAAGGGTTAAGGGTAATATTTTTGTAACATAACCTGAATTGTCCATTTCCTCTCAGGAAAATATAGTTATCCCTTTTTCAGTCACACTCATGTTCAATCTTTAGCCACCTAAACTCCATCAACAACATCATTCTGAACAAACAACACACAAGGGGTCTTTACTCTCTTTGGATTTATTTTGTTTTGCTCAGTCCTGTTGAGACTCTTTGAGATACTGTGTAGAGCATAACTCAGAATTACCCTACTGAGGGGTAAGGGATTTGGGGTCACTGTTTTCCAACTCCTATCTCTCATGGGTTACTCCAGAAAGTAACTTCCTGGGATTTCCGGAGCCTGTGGGACATGCTCCAATGGCTAGAAAATGCCTCAGGCAGAGAGATGTAAGAAGCCATTGACTTCTAAGGGAAGTATCTACAAGTGATCTCAACAGGGCTGATGGGATATGGACAAGGTACCAACAGAGTCAACTATGGTGTAACTCTTATAAAAAAGAAAAAGAAAGAAAGAAAGAAAGGATTCTGTGTTAATGTGGAGTTGAATAGAGTAAAATAAGTTTCTTAACATTTGGCTTCTCAGTAATTTTAATATTCATTATGAATATTCTAAAAAGGAATAGATTATGCAGGTTGTATCAAGTTTACTTGAACATAGGACACATTTTTGACAAGCATCTTGCAAAGCTAATGCATGGATCCTGTTTTGTAAATATTTCATTTTTGCATTTACATAGTGTGTCTGTATTTAAGTCACACTCCTTGACCCTGGATGGGAAGAGAGAGATGTAGAGGTAAACCTGACTTGAATCTTGCCTTTAGGTTGCTTATGATCCATTAGGTAGGATAAGATTTGTGTGACAACAATCATAATATAAATTCATAAGGGAATAAGGGGATATGGGAGATTAAAGGAAAGAAAGATTATTTCTAGTTGGAACACAAGGAAGATTTCCTGAGTGAAGTGGCATTGACCTGCACCTTGAATTTAGATTGGGCTTAGGGAATTTTAAGAGAGGATGGTAGCAAATTATTCTGGACCAAGGAAGCAAAATAAGCAAAGACATGGAGGATAGAATGAATAGAGAGCAGTGTCCTTCTGTTATATATACTCTTAAAGTCTACAAAAGGTAGGTTAGGCATGAACAAAACATTATCTAAAACTTCTTTCAATAATAAATTATGTGTGTATGTGTACATACACACAGCAATTATGTTTCTAAAGGACCTTTCCATGTTGACATACAACCTTATGTTTTTCGTTGGTGAATCTAAAAATAGTTCAAATGTCAGGAAACTGTCTGGTATTCTCTAGGCAGCTCCCATGGGATCTCATCACTCTCGTTACATCTGGATCTATTATAGCTGTTTCTCAGCCCTACCAGTTCCAGAAGCTACTGCACTCCAGGATCTGTCCCTTTAGCTCTAAAACTCAAAAACATTGCTTCTACTCCTTTAACCTAAATAGGCTCTTTCAAATGCTTAGGTGGCTACTTGTAATGAAAGGCCAGGGTGATTAGTTCAGTTCTCATGTCAGCCAGAATGCAGATGATTGATTGCAGTGAAGCTCTGCTTCTGGTAAAACAATTCAAAACACATGTGATTGTATTGTTAAAAATATACCAAAAGTTTCAAGGAAAAAATTTAATAAAACCACTTTTCATTTTTAAAATGTTGCCTTCTAATCCTTATTCAGATGTATAAATATTTTTATTACCATAAAGTCATTCCAGTTTTATATTCTTATTTATTAATGTACCTTATTTTTTGTTTCTCCATATTCTTTTAAATTTTTATCTAAGCATCTCTTTTTAAAGAATAATTTGATTGTTTCTGCAAAAATTTTGAGTGCTTATTTTAAAAAATGTCCATCAGCATTCAAAACTACAAAAGAAAGTTAAAAAAAAAAAAACACCTCAAAATTCCACATCCCAAAATAACTGTCAGGAGCATTTATTATACATCTTTTCGGTCATACTGGCATTGTGTTTCAGCAAGAAAGGCAGATAAAGTGAAACTGAGGTAATTGCTGAACTTCAGATAAATCTCTTTAATGCAAATAGGGAGCTCCTAAAGTGTCCCTTTAAAGTTTATCATCAAATCAGTATGGATAGACCATAGAAGACTGGAGTCTTTTTTTTTTTCTTTCCTTTTTAGCTATGTGTTCCAATATTTACTTTGATGAAAAAATTAAACTTCCCATTTCCTATTCTTGTCTGTGTATTATTATATTATTATTTTAATATCGAGTTATATTTATATTCTATTCTGTAACTATAATTTTTATAGCCCTGAATTCTTTTTTTTATTCACCTCTTGGTTAATTGGATATGTTTTATATCCAATTTCTTTATGCTTTATAAAAGCATTGTCCAATAGAACTTTTCTTGATGATGGAAATGTTCTGTATCTGTGCTGTTCAATACAGTAACTACTAGACATATGTGGCTGTTGAACAATTGAAATGTGGCTAGTGTGACTAGGGAACTGAATATTGTTTTATTTAATCTCAGTTAATTTAAATTTTAATAGCTGCATATGGCTAGTAGCTACAGTATTAGATAACAACTGTTTGTCTTTAATGCTTGAGCATATTTCCATGTATTCTATATCTTTAAATCAAAGACACAGAATCTTAGAACATAGTTTCCTTTAGAATTTTGTCGGCATTAAGTATTCCAGTGAAAAATTCTAAGGCTATTCTGAGCTTTTTGTCCCTGTTTGACAATATTTTACATTATGAGAGATTCTGGGCATAGGCAGAAGGATGTCCAGAGCTGTTACAGAGGATTCATGATATTTTGAACTATTTTCCATATTACTAACCAATACTAATAATAAGATTGCATGTCCATGTGGGTATGTCAACATGGAAAGGTTATTATATATTTAGGGTAGTAGATTATTATCCTAGTTTCACAAAAGAGAAGACATTAATTAAATAATTTTTCTAATGTTACACAGACAGTAAAATGTCAGAAATAGGGTTTGCATCCAAGTCTATTAATGCTTTTCCTACCACTCTAGTGATTTAATTCTTTTTAGCAGCAAAAATTCTTTACTAAAAGTGAGATCTTGTGTTGAATTCTAAAATGCAAACTATGTAAAATTGCTTTTAATTCTATAAATATATTTTAAATTTCAAATTTAAAACATTTACTATTAAAAAACCAATCTGTAAGAATAATGAGACTGTTTTAGTCAACACCAAAATTTGAAATCTGAGCTCATGACTAAAAGTTATAGTCTTATATTACTCAGCATCCAACTTATTTCTGTCTGGTTTGGTTTACCCTATCATGGAATTCATTACTCATTCAGACACATAATTTTAATAGTCACCCTTTTTTTAATGGCATACATTCAGCTCAGGACATTCCTCAGTTAAACTGATCCAAAAACTTAAGAGGAGCAATAAAAAAGGTTTGGTTTTCAAGTTGAGTCATAACCACATCTAATAAGAGCTTGAATTTCTTAACTTCAATAGGAAGGTCATCCCTAACTTATAGTAAACATCAAAGCTATCTATAGTATGCTATGTGTCACTGATTCAGTTAGGTTCAATTATAAATGAACGAGTGACTCCTGAGCTATGTCAAGGGCTTGTGCCAAATAGACATGTGCAAGTCTTTCGTAGTACATGACTCAGCAGAACATCCTATGATATAGCAAGTATTTGCCTGGGTGCTTTTACATGACGGATTTTTTAAAAACATAGGTATAGACCTTTAATTTTTCTAATTAATGATACATTTATAAAAGTTCAGAAAATTTGTAAAGTTTTCTTCTGATATGTGTAAAAAATAATAAATGGTTTAACCCAGCAGGATAAGTTAAATTTTTGTGATCTTCAGTGTCATATAACCTGATAATTGCATATTAAATTAGGTATCTTGTTTTTCATTTTTCTTTTCTGTATCTTGTTTTTCTAAACACAGTTTAAATTATTAAAATATGTTTGAAAATATGTTTGAATCAAATAACCCATAAAACACTATTGAACACAGTTTGACATAACTTGTGGCCTCACTGTCAAGCCTCCTAAGCCTTTATAGTTGTAATTATTTATTTGTTTATTTATTTATTTTTCAGTGTTCCAAAATTCATTGTTTATGCACCACACCCAGTGCTCCATGCGGTATGTGCCCTCCATAATACCCACCACCAGGTTCACCCAAACCCGCACCCCCACCCCTCCAAAACCCTCAGTTTGTTTCTCAGAGGCCACAGTCTCTCATGGTTTGTCTCCCCTCCGATTTCCCCCAACTCACTTCTCTCCATCTCCCAATGTCCTCCGTGTTATTCCTTATGCTCCATAAGTAAGTGAAACCATATGATAATTGACTTTCTCTCCTTGACTTATCTCACTCAGCATAATCTCTTCCAGTCCCGTCCATGTTGATATAAAAGTTGGGTGTTCATCCTTTCTGATGGAGGCATAATACTCCATTGTGTATATGGACCATATCTTCTTTATCCATTCATCTGTTGAAGGGTATTTTGGTTCTTTCCACAGTTTGGTGACTGTGGCCATTGCTGCTATGAACACTGGGGTACATATGGCCCTTCTCTTCACTACATTTATATCTTTGGGGAAATTAAAAATAGAGAACTATCCTATTTATTTTTGTGGAACATCTATCAAAAAACTTTGCCCCAAGTTTTCATGATTTTGCTGCTAAACTCATTATTCATATTCTTTCTTTTGTGACCACAGTAAAAAAGGTAACTCACTTGGACTTGGTTATTTTGACTTGGCAGAGTTGGAGAGATCACTTTTCCTGGTTTCACATCTTGCAGACCTTGGAGCAAGGTGTTTTTGTGTGTGGGTATGTGTGGGTATGTGTATGTGTGTGAGTGTGTAGGTTAGTCATAAAAAAAACTAGTATATATATTTTTGGGACTAGTGGATGAGAAAGTGGTTTAGGCTGATTATATTGCATATGAAAAAAATTCTGTATGAGATCCTTAAGTGGTCAGCTCTTGTGAGGGCCACCCAAACTTTTATCACTAGCATGAAGCAACTTCTGGCAGCTCTGGAAAGGAATCTCAAAAGTGGACATTGCTCTCCTTTGGCATTCTCTTTGGTTTGTAATTCCATGTTTCTGTTGTTCTTTATCCTGTTCCTACTCTGTGGCCATTTTTTTTTTTTAAATCTCCTTTACTAAAGTAGAATGGGCCCATGCAGTCAAAGGGAACAGGGACCAGATGTGTGTAGACTGTAAAGTTTGAAGTGTGCAGAAGTCAAATCGTACACTCTGACTTCATGTGTGCATGGAAGCAGGCTTGTTCTTCTAAGTGGAGAAATAGCTCAAGTATTGGTCCAGATTATGAAGTCCTTTTTCCAAATACAGAGGGTGGGCATCCAAAGAGAGTTAATATCACTTAATGCTATCTCCCATTTCTAATCAGAGATTAGGATAGATGTATTCATTGAATGACTGAAGGCAGGGATATTGGAGGACTTGTAGTCTACCACCCTCACCTGACAGGTGGGAAAACTGAAACCCAGGGAGGTGCAATGGATTCTCTAAGGCCATAGTCCACGTGAGTACCACCCCAAATCTCACTTGTTAAGTATTTACTATTTAACCAGACCTTGTCCTTGACTCTGTAAAGTAGATGTAGTCCCTGTCTCCAAGGAGCTGATTACATAGTGTGAGAGCAGGCACTTGAAGAGAAATTTCAGTACAGAGTTCTAAGGGTGGAATAGATTTTCCTAAGGTGATTTTGTCACATTATTTAATCTCCTAAGGACCTACTTCTACAACTGCTTCTGCATCTATAATCACTAGCCAACATTTGTGTGCATTATCATTTTACTCAGACACTCCCCAAAGTAAGTATTATTATTTGCCCTATTTTATGGATAAGTAAGGCTAAGGAAGGTAAGATGCTTGTCTACAAGTGATGTACAACATCCTAAAATAAAAACATGTGACTGCTTCAAATCCCCCCCCCCCCAATACTATCAGAAGAATGAGAAGACCGGCCACAGACTGGGAGAATATATTGATAAAAGACACATTTGATAAAGGACTGTTGTCCAAAATATACAAAGAACTCTTTATTTTTTATAATTTTTAAAGTTTTTATTTTAATTCCAGTTAGTTAACATACAGTGTTTTATTAGTTATTATTAGTTATATTAGTTTCAGATGTACAATATAGTAATTCAAGAGTTCCGTACAATACCTTGTAATCATGACAACCAGTGCACTTCTTAATCCGCATCACCTCTTTAACCCATCCCTCTCTTGTAATCATTAGTTTGTTCTCTATAAATCAGAGTCCATTTCTTGATTTCTCTCTCTCTCTCTTTCTCCCTTTGCCTGGTTGTTCTGTTTCTGAAATTTCACATATGAGTGAAATCATATGGTATTTGTCTTTTTCTGACTCATTTCACCTACCATTATATTCTCTAGCTCCATCCATATCATTGCAAATGGCAAGATTTCGTGATTTTTATGGCTGAATAATATTCCATCTCTCTCTCTCTCATACACACACACACACACACACACACACACACACACAAACTTATATAATCACATCTTTTTTCATTCATCTATTGATGGACACTTGGGCTTCCATATCTTGGCTATTGTGAATAATGCTGTTATAAACGTAGGGGTCCATGTATCCTTTGAATTGGTGTTTTTGTATTCTTTGGGTAAATACCCAGTAGTGTGATTGCTGGATCATAGGGTAGCTCTATTTTTAGCTTTTTGAGGATCCTCCATACTGTTTCCCAGACTGACTGCACCAGTTTGCATACCCACCAACAATGAAAGAGGGTTCCTCTTTCTCCACATCCTTTCCAACATCTGTTGTTTCGTATGTTGTTGATTTTAGCCATTCTTGACAGGTGTGAGGTGATATGGTACTGTAGTTTTGGTTTGCATTTCCCTAAAGATAAGTGATGATGAGCATCTTTCCATCTGTATGTCTTCTTTGGAGAAATGTCTGTTCATGTCTTCTGTCCATTTTTTAATTGGATTATTTGTCTTTTGGGTATTGAATTTTATAAGTTATTTATACATACTGGATACTAACCTTTTATCAGATATGTCATTTGTAAGTATCTTCTCCTATTCTTTAGGTTGCATTTTAGTTTTATTTATTTATTTATTTATTTATTTATTTTAATAAAAATATAATGTATTTTTATCCCCAGGGGTACAGGTCTGTGAATCACCAGGTTTGCACACTTCACAGCACTCATCATAGTACATACCCTCCCCAATGTCCATATCCCCACCACCCTCTCCCGTCCCCCCTCCCCCCAGCAACCCTCAGTCTGTTTTTTGAGATTGAGTCTTTTATGGTTTGCCTCCCTCCCTATCCCATCTTCTTTCATTTTTTCTTTTCCTACCACCGACCCCACCAACCTCCCCACATCGCATCTCCACTTCCGCATATCAGGGAGATCATATGATAGTTGTCTTTCTCCAATTGACTTATTTTGCTAAGCATAATACCCTCTAGTTCCATCCATGTCATTGCAAATGGCAAGATTTCATTTCTTTTGAAGGCTGCATAGTATTCCATTGTGTATATATACCACATCTTCTTTATCCATTCATCTGTGGATGGACATCTAGGTTCTTTCCATAGTTTGGCTATTGTGGACATTGCTGCTATAAGCATTCAAGTGCACGTGCCCCTTCGGAGCACCACGTTTGTATCTTTAGGATATATACCCAGGAGTGCAATTGCTGGGTCATAGGGTAGCTCTATTTTCAGGTTTTTGAGGAACCTCCACACTGTTTTCCAGAGTGGTTGCACCAGCTTGCATTCCCACCAGCGGTGTAGGAGGGTTCCCCTCTCTCTGCATCCTCGCCAGCATCTGTCATTTCCTGACTTGTTAATTTTAGCCATTCTGACTGGTGTGAGGTGGTATCTCATTGTGGTTTTGATTTGTATTTCCCTGATGCCGAGTGATGTGGAGCATTTTTTCATGTGTCTGTTGGCTATCTGGATGTCTTCTTTGCAGAAATATCTGTTCATGTCCTCTGCCCATTTCTTGATTGGATTATTTGTTCTTTGGGTGTTGAGTTAGCTTAGCTCTTTATAGATTTTGGATACTGGCACTTTATCTGATATGTCGTTTGCAAATATCTTCTCCCGTTCGGTCAGTTGTCTTTTGGTTTTGTTAACTGTTTCCTTTGCTGTGCAAAAGCTTTTGATCTTGATGAAATCCCAATAGTTCATTTTTGCCTTTGCTTCTGTTGTCTTTGGCGATGTTCCTAGGAAGAAGTTGCTGCGGTTGAGGTCAAAGAGGTTGCTGCCTATGTTCTCCTCAAGGATTTTGATGGATGCCTTTCTCACATTGAGGTCTTTCATCCATTTGAGTCTATTTTTGTGTGTGGTGTAAGGAAATAGTCCAATTTAATTTTTCTGCATATAACTGTTCAATATTCTCAGCACCATTTGTTGAAGAGGCTTTTTTCCATTGGACATTCCTTCCTGCTTTGTTGAAGATTAGTTGACCATAGAGCTGAGGGTCTATTTCTGGGCTCTCTATTCTGTTCCATTGATCTATGTGTCTGTTTTTCTGCCAGTACCATACAGTCTTGATGATGACAGCTTTGTAATAGAGCTTGAAGTCTGGAATTGTGATGCCACCGACTTTGGCTTTCTTTTTCAATATTCCTTTGGCTATTCGAGGTCTTTTCTGGTTCCATATAAATTTTAGGATTATTTGTTCCATTTCTTTAAAAAAAATAGATGGTGGGGCGCCTGGGTGGCTCAGTGGGTTAAAGCCTCTGCCTTCGGCTCAGGTCATGATCCCAGGGTCCTGGGATCGAGCCCCGCATCGGGCTCTCTGCTCAGCAGGGAGTCTGCTTCCCCCTCTCTGTCTCTGCCTGCCTCTCTGCCTACTTCTGATCTCTGTCTGTCAAATAAATAAATAAAATCTTTAAAAAAAAATAGATGGGATTTTGATAGGGATTGCATTAAATGTGTAGATTGGTTTAGGTAGAATAGACATTTTTAAAATATTTGTTCTTCCAATCCATGAGCATGGAACATTTTTCCATTTCTTTGTGGCTTCCTCAATTTCTTTCATGAGTACTTTATAGTTTTCTGAGTACAGATTCTTTGCCTCTTTGGTTAGGTTTATTCCTAGGTATCTTGTGGTTTTGGGTGCGATTGTAAATGGGACTGACTCCTCAATTTCTCTTTCTTCTGTCTTGTTGTTAGTGTAAAGAAATGCAACTGATTTCTGTGCATTGACTTTATATCCTGACACTTTACTGAATTCCTGTATAAGTTCTAGCAGTTTTGGAGTGGAGCCTTTTGGGTTTTCCACATACAGTATCATATCATCTGCAAAGAGTGATAGTTTGACTTCTTCTTTGCCAATTTGGATGTCTTTAATTTCTTTTTGTTGTCTGATTGCTGAGGCTAGGACTTCTAGTACTATGTTGAACAGCAGTGGTGATAACGGACATCCCTGCCGTGTTCCTGATCTTAGCGGAAAAGCTTTCAGTTTTTCTCCATTGAGAATGATATTTGCGGTGGGTTTTTCATAGATGGCTTTGATAATATTGAGGTATGTGCCTTCTATCCCTACACTTTGAAGAGTTTTAATCAGGAAGGGATGCTGCACTTTGTCAAATGCTTTTTCAGCATCTCTTGAGAGTATCATATGGTTCTTACTCTTTCTTTTATTAATGTATTGTATCACATTGATGGATTTGCAGATGTTGAACCAACCTTGCAGCCCTGGAATAAATCCCACTTGGTCGTGGTGAATAATCCTTTTAATGTACTGTTGGATCCTATTGGCCAGTATTTTAGTGAGAATTTTCGCATCCGTGTTCATCAAGGATATTGGTCTGTAATTCTCTTTTTTGGTGGGATCCTTGTCTGGTTTGGGGATCAAGGTGATGCTGGCCTCATAAAATGAGTTTGGAAGTTTTCCTTCCATTTCTAATTTTTGGAACAGTTTCAGGAGAATAGGAATTAATTCTTCTTTAAATGTTTGGTAGAATTCCCCTGGGAAGCCGTCTGGCCCTGGACTTTTGTTTGTTTGGAGATTTTTGATGACTGTTTCAATCTCTTTACTGGTTATAGGTCTGTTCAGGTTTTCTATTTCTTCCTGGTTCAGTTGTGGTAGTTTATATGTCTCTAGAAATGTATCCATTTCTTCCAGATTGTCAAATTTGTTGGCGTAGAGTTGCTCGTAGTATGTTCTTATAATTGTTTGTATTTCTTTGGTGTTGGTTGTGATCTCTCCTCTTTCATTCATGATTTTATTTATTTGCGTCCTTTCTCTTTTCTTTTTGATAAGTCTGGCCAGGGGTTTGTCAATCTTATTAATTCTTTCAAAGAACCAGCTCCTAGTTTCGTTGATTTGTTCTATTGTTTTTTTAGTTTCTATTTCATTGATTTCTGCTCTGATCTTTATGATTTCTCTTCTCCTGCTGGGTTTAGGCTTTCTTTGTTGTTCTCTCTCCAGCTCCTTTAGGTGTAGGGTTAGGTTGTGTATTTGAGACCTTTGTTGTTTCTTGATAAAGGCTTGCACCGCTATATATTTTCCTCTCAGGACTGCCTTTGTTGTGTCCCACAGATTTTGAACCGTTGTGTTTTCATTATCATTTGTTTCCATGATTTTTTTTTCAATTCTTCCTTAATTTCCTGGTTGACCCATTCATTTCTTAGAAGGATGCTGTTTAGATTCCATGTATTTGCATTCTTTCCAAATTTCCTCTTATGATTGAGTTCTAGCTTGAGAGCATTGTGGTCTGAAAATATGCAGGGAATGATCTCAATCTTTTGGTACCGATTGAGACCTGATTTATGACCCAGGATGTGGTCTATTCTGGAGAATGTTCCATGTGCACTAGAGAAGAATGTATGTTCTGTTGCTTTGGGATGGAATGTTCTGAATATATCTGTGATGTCCATCTGGTCCAGTGTGTCATTTAAGGCCTTTATTTCCTTGTTGATCTTTTGCTTAGATGATCTGTCCATTTCAGTGAGGGGAGTGTTAAAGTCCCCTGCTATTATTGTATTACTGTCGATGTATTTCTTTGATTTTGTTATTCATTGGTTTATATAGTTGGCTGCTCCCATGTTAGGGGCATAGATATTTAAGATTGTTAGGTCTTCTTGTTGGACAGACCCTTTGAGTATGATATAGTGTCCTTCCTCATCTCTTATTATAGTCTTTGGCTTAAAATCTAATTGATCTGATGTAAGGATTGCCACCCCAGCTTTCTTCTGATGTCCATTAGCATGGTACATTGTTTTCCACCCCCTCACTTTAAATCTGGAGGTGTCTTTGGGTCTAAAATGAGTTTCTTGTACGCAGCATATTGATGGGTTTTGTTTTTTTATCCATTCTGATATCCTGTGTCTTTTGATTGGGGCATTTAGCCCATTACCATTCAGGGTAACTATTGAGAGATGTGAATTTATTGCCATTGTATTGCCTGTAAGGTGACTGTTACTGTATATTGTCTCTGTTTCTTTCTGATCTACTACTTTTGGGGTCTCTCTTTGCTTAGAGGACCCCTTTCAATATTTCCTGTAGAGCTGGTTTGGTGTTTGCAAATTCCTTCAGCTTTTGTTTGTCCTGGAAGGTCTTTATCTCTCCTTCTATTTTCAATGGTAGCCTAGCCGGATATAGTATTCTTGGCTGCATGTTTTTCTCGTTTAGTGCTCTGAATATATCATGCCAGTTCTTTCTGGCCTGCCAGGTCTCTGTGGATAGGTCCGCTGCCAATCTAATGTTTTTACCCTTGTATGTTACAGACTTCTTTTCCCGGGCTGCTTTCAGGATTTTCTCTCTGTCGCCAAGACTTGTAAATTTTACTATCAGGTGACAAGGTGTGGGCCTATTTTTATTGATTTTGAGGGGCGTTCTTAGCATCTCCTGGATTTTGATGTTTGTTCCCTTTGCCATATTAGGGAAATTCTCTCCAATAATTGTCTCCAATATACCTTCTGCTCCCCTCTCTCTCTCTTCTTCTTCTGGAATCCCAATTATTCTAATGTTGTGTCGTCCTATGGTGTCACTTATCTCTCGAATTCTCTCCTCGTGGTCCAGTATTTGTTTGTCTCTCTTTTGCTCAGCTTCTTTATTCTCTGTCATTTGGTCTTCTATGTCACTAATTCTTTCTTCTGCCTCATTTATCCTAGCAGTAAGAGCTTCCATTTTTGATTGCACCTCATTAATAGCTTTTTTTATTTCAACTTGGTTAGATTTTAGTTCTTTTATTTCTCCAGAAAGGGCTTTTATCTCTCCGGAGAGGGTTTCTCTAATATCTTCTATGCCTTTTTGGAGCCCGGCTAGAATCTTGAGAATCATCATTCTGAACTCTAGTTCTGTCATGTTACCCATGTCCGTATTGATTAGGTCCCCAGCCTTTGGTACTGCCTCTTGTTCTTTTTTTTGTGGTGAGTTTTTCCGCCTTGTCATTTTGTCCAGATAAGATTTGCTTTCTCCTCCTCTGGAATTCTGCTGTTCTTGGTGAGTGACGTTGGTCTTGGCTGGGTTTCTTGTTGATCTTCTGGGCGATGGGCCTGTTGTAGTGATTCTCAAGTGTTTTCGCCCCAGACGGAATTGCACCACCCTACCAGGGGCCAGGCTAAGTAATCTGCTCGGTTTCGCTTTCGGGAGCTTTTGTTCCCTGAGTGCTTTCCATAGAGTTCCGGGGGACGGGAATGAAGTGGCAGCCTCCCAATCTCCAGCCCGGAGGTGTCGAGAGCTCGGGGTCCCGCTCCTCAGTGCACCCTCAGAGAAAGTGCTGAACCGCCCCCATCTTCCTGTCCTCTGGTTGTGCTTGGAGGAAAGCGTTCAATCGCTCGCACTTTGAGAATAGCTCCCGGTCGCTTCTGTCTCCGTGGACTCCGGCCGCGCTCTGAGCTCATCCAGCCTGCGAGCGGTTCAAGGTAACCCTGAGCTGAGAGCTCACTCCTCGGCTCTGTCTTTGTAGCCGGCTTCCCCCTTCTAATACCTGCGAATTCTGCGACACTGAGACACCCCCGGTCCTTCTGTGACCCCGTGGGACCTGGGGTTATGCTGACCCCGCTTGGGCTTCCCTCCGGTTTAGCCTCCGGAGTGATGTCCCTCTGTGGAGCAGACTTTTAAAAGTCCTGATTTAGTACTCCATTGCTCCCCTGCTTGCCAGGAGCCAGACCCTCCCCCCGCGGTCTATCTTCCCGTCGCTTTGGATTCACTTCTCTGCAGGTCCTACCTTTCAGAAAGTGATAGATTTTCTGTTTCTAGAATTGTTGCTCTTCTTCTGTTCAATTTCCCATTGGATTTGTAGGTGTTCACAATGGTTAGATAAGCTATCTAGCTGATCTCCTGCTACCCGATGTCGTCTCAGCCTGCTACTTCTCCACCATCTTGACTCCTCTTGGTTGCCTTTTAGTTTTGTTGATTGTTTCCTTCACTATACACTTTTATTTTGAAGTGGTCCAAATAGTTTATTTTACTTTTACTTTTGTGTCCCTTGCCTCAGGGAACCTATGTAGAAAAAAGTTGCTGTGGCCAATGTCAGAGAAGTTATTCCCTGTGCTCTCTATTCTTCTATGATTTTTACGGTTTCTGGTATCACATCTGGGTCTTTCATCCATTTTGAATCTATTTTTGTGCATGGTGTAAGAAAGTGGTCCAGTTTCATCATTGTTTTGCATGTTGCTGCCCAGTTTTCCCAACACCATTTTTTGGAGACTGTCTTTTCCCCATTGGATATTCTTTCCTGTTTTGTCAAAGATTACTTGGCCATATGTTTGTGGATTTATTTCTGGGTTTTCTATTCTGTTCTATTGGTCTGTGTCTATTTTTGTGCCTGTACCATACTGTTTTGATTACTACAGCTTTGTAATATGATTTGAAGTCTATAATTGTGATGTCTCCAGCTTTGCTCTAGTTCTGTGAAAAATGCTGTTGGTATTTTGATAGAGGAATGCATTAAATCTTTACATTGCTTTGCGTAATAGAGACATTTTAACAGTATTTTTTCTTCCAGTCCATGAGCATGGAATGTCTTTCTGTTTCTTTGTGTGATCTTCAATTTCTTTCATCAGTGTTTTGCAGTTTTTAGGACATGGGTGTTTCACCTCTTTGGTTAGATTTATTCCTAGGTATCTTATTATTCTGGGAGCCATTGTAAATAGGACTGTTTTCTTAATTTCTCTTTCTGCTGCTCCATTATTGGTGTTCAGAAATACAATTGATTTCTTCATACTGATATTGTATCTTGTGACTTTACTGAATTTATGTGTCAGTTTTTGGCAGTTTTCTGGTGTAGTCTTTTGGGTTTCCTATATATGGTATCATGTCATCTCCAGAGAGTGAAAGTTTTACTTTTTTCTTATTGATTTGGATTCCTTTTATTTCTTTTTGTTGTTGGATTGCTGTTGGTAGGACTTCCAGTACTATGTTAAATAAAACTGATCAGAGTGGACATCCTTATCTTGTTCCTGGCCTTAAGGAAAAGCTCTGTTTTTCCCCATTAAAGATGATGTTAACTATTGGTTTTCCATATATGACTTCTATTATGTTGAGGTATGTTCCCTCTAAACTCACTTTGTTGAGGGTTTTTTTTTTTTTTTAATCATGAATGGATGTTGTACTTTGTCAAACACTTATTCCGTGTCTATTGAAATGATCATATCATTCTTATTCTTTCTCTTATAAATGTCATATGTCACATTGATTGATTTCTGAATATTGAACCACCCTTGCAACCAGGAATAAATCCCATCTGATCCTGGTAAATGATTTTTTTAATGTATTGTTGAATTCAGTTTGCTAGTATTTTATTGAGAATTTTTGCATCTATGTTTATCAGGAAGTTGGACTGTAGTTCTCTTTTTTAGAGAACTATTATGGTAATCCTGGCATCATAGAATGAATTTGGACGTTTTCATTCCTTTTCTGTTTTCTTGAATAGTTTAAGAAGAGTATGTATTAATTCTTTAAATCTTTGAGTAATTCACCTGGAAAGCCATCTGGTCCTGGACTTTTGTTTGTTGGGAGTTTTTTGGTTACTGACTCAATTTCTTTGCTTGTTATTATGCTGTTCAAATTTCCAATTTCTTCCTGTTTCAGTTTCGGTAGTTTACATATTTCTAGAAATTTACGCATTTCTTCTAGATTGTCTAATTTGTTGGCATAAGTTTTTCATAATATCCTCTTACGATTGTATTTCTGTGGTGTTGGTTGTTATTTCTCCTCTTTCATTTGTAATTTTATTTATTTGAGTCTTCTCTTTTTTTTTCTTGTTAACTCTAGCAGGAGGTTAATCAACTTTACTGATTTTTTTCAAAGAACCAGCCCCTGGTTTCATTGATCTGTTCTATTGTTTGTTTGTTTGATTTGTTTTTTTTTTTTAATTTGGTTTCTATGTCATTTATTTCTCTCTAATCTTTATTATTTCCTCCCTTCTGCTGTTTTGCTGTTTTAAATTTTGTTTGTTGTTCTTTTTCTAGTTCCTTTAGGTGCAAGTTTAGGAAGTTTATTTGAAATTTTTCTTACTTCTTAAAGTAGGCCTGTATTGCTATAAACGTCCCTCTTAGAACCACTTTTGCTACATCTTAGAGGTTTTGGACTGTTGTTTTCATTTTCTCTTGTTTCCATATATTTTTTTATTTCTTCTTTTATTTCTGATTGACCCATTCATTGTTGAGTACATGTTATTTAACCTCCATGTATTTGTGGTCTTTCCAGATTTTTTTTCATGTGGTTGACTTCTAGTTTCATAGTGTTGTGGTCAGAAAAGATACATGGCATGACTTTAATATTCTTGAATTTGTTAAGGCTGGTTTTGTGGCCTAAAATGTAATCCATTCTGGAGAATGTTCCATGGGCACTTGAAAAGAATGTGTATTCTCCTGTTTTAGCATATAATGTTCTGAATATATCTGTTCAATCCATCTGTTCCAGTGTATCATTCAAAGCCATTGTTTCTGTGTTGTTTTCTGTTCAGATGATCTATACATTGATGTAAGTGGGGTGTTAAAGTCCTCTACTATTATTGTATTACTATTGATTACTTTATGTTTATTATTAATTGTTTAATGTATTTGGACAAAAAACTATTTAAACTCAACAGTGAACAACTGATTAATAAATGGACCAAGACCTGAACAGATACCTCACCAAAGAAGATGTAGAGATAGCAAATAAGGATATGAAAATATGATAAATATCATGTCATCAGAGACTTACAAACTAAAATAATGAGTTCCACTATACACACCTATTATCATGGTCAAAATCGAAAAACACTGACAATACCAAATACTGGATGTGGAGAATTGGAACTATTCATTGTTTCTGGGAATGTAAAATAGTGTGGCCACTTTGGAAGACAATTTGATAGTTTCCTAAATAAAACTAAACATTTCTTGGGGGGAGGAGTCAAGATGGCAGAGAAGTAGCAGGCTGAGACGACATCGGGTAGCAGGAGATCAGCTAGATAGCTTATCTAACCATTGTGAACACCTACAAATCCAACGGGAAATCGAAGATAAGAAGAGCAACAATTCTAGAAACAGAAAATCTATCACTTTCTGAAAGGTAGGACCTGCAGAGAAGTGAATCCAAAGCGACGGGAAGATAGATCCCGGGGGGAGGGGCCGGTTCCCGGCAAGCGGCAGAGCAACGGAGCACAAAATCGGGACTTTTAAAAGTCTGCTCCACTGGGAGACATCGCTCCAGAGGCTAAACCGGGGGGAAACCCAGGTGGGGTAAGCATAATCCCAGGTCCCGTGGGGTCCAGAAGGACTGGGGGTGTCTGAGTGCCACAAAGCTCGCAGGTATTAGAGCGGGGAAGCCGGCTCCAGTGACAAAGCAGAGGAGTGAGCTCTTAGCCCAGGGATACCTTGTGCCAGTCGCAGGCTGGGTGGGCTCAGAGCACGGCCGGAGGCCACGGAGACAGAGGCGACTGGGCGCTTTTCTCCAGGTTCCAGCAACTGACTCCTTTCCTCAAGGCGTGACCGCAGGCCAGGGAGGTGGGGCGGTTGGGCGCTTTTCTCTAAGGGCACACTGAGGAGCGGAACCCCAAGCTCTCGGCTCCTCCGGGCCGGAAATTGGGAGGCCGCCATCTTCATTCCCGTCCTCCGGAACTCTACGGAAAGCGCTCAGGGAACAAAAGCTCCTGAAAGCAAGCCTGAACGGATTACTTAGCCCGGCCCCTGGTAAAGGCGGTGCAATTCTGCCTGTGGGAAAGACACTTGAGAATCACCACAACAGGCCCCTCCCCCAGAAGATCAAGAAGAGACCCAGACAAGACCAACTTGGCTCACCGAGAACAGTGGAATTTCACAGCAGGAGAAAGCAAATCTTTTATTTATTTATTTATTTGACACAGAGAGAGATCACAAGCAGGCAGAGAGACAGGCAGAGATAGAGGGGAAAGCAGGCTCCCTGCCGAGCAGAGAGCCCGATGCGGGGCTCGATCCCAGGACCCTAGGATCATGACCCGAGCTGAAGGCAGAGGCTTTAACCCACTGAGCCACCCAGGTGCCCCGAAAGCAAATCGTATCTGGACAAAATGACAAGGCAGAAAAACTCACCTCAAAAAAAGAACAAGAGGCCATACTGAAGGCTGGAGACCTAATCAATACGGACATGGGTAACATGACAGATCTAGAGTTCAGAATGATGATTCTCAAGATTCTAGCCGGGCTCCAAAAAGGCATAGAAGATATTAGAGAAACCCTCTCCGGAGAGATAAAAGCCCTTTCTGGAGAAATAAAAGAACTAAAATCTAACCAAGTTGAAATAAAAAAAGCTATTAATGAGGTGCAATCAAAAATGGAAGCTCTTACTGCTAGGATAAATGAGGCAGAAGAAAGAATTAGTGACATAGAAGACCAAATGACAGAGAATAAAGAAGCTGAGCAAAAGAGAGACAAACAAATACTGGACCACGAGGAGAGAATTCGAGAGATAAGTGACACCATAGGACGACACAACATTAGAATAATTGGGATTCCAGAAGAAGAAGAGAGAGAGAGGGGAGCAGAAGGTATATTGGAGACAATTATTGGAGAGAATTTCCCTAATATGGCAAAGGGAACAAACATCAAAATCCAGGAGATGCTAAGAACGCCCCTCAAAATCAATAAAAATAGGCCCACACCTTGTCACCTGATAGTAAAATTTACAAGTCTTGGCGACAGAGAGAAAATCCTGAAAGCAGCCCGGGAAAAGAAGTCTGTAACATACAAGGGTAAAAACATTAGATTGGCAGCGGACCTATCCACAGAGACCTGGCAGGCCAGAAAGAACTGGCATGATATATTCAGAGCACTAAACGAGAAAAACATGCAGCCAAGAATACTATATCCGGCTAGGCTACCATTGAAAATAGAAGGAGAGATAAAGACCTTCCAGGACAAACAAAAGCTGAAGGAATTTGCAAACACCAAACCAGCTCTACAGGAAATATTGAAAGGGGTCCTCTAAGCAAAGAGAGACCCCAAAAGTAGTAGATCAGAAAGAAACAGAGACAATATACAGTAACAGTCACCTTACAGGCAATACAATGGCAATAAATTCACATCTCTCAATAGTTACCCTGAATGGTAATGGGCTAAATGCCCCAATCAAAAGACACAGGATATCAGAATGGATAAAAAAACAAAACCCATCAATATGCTGCGTACAAGAAACTCATTTTAGACCCAAAGACACCTCCAGATTTAAAGTGAGGGGGTGGAAAACAATGTACCATGCTAATGGACATCAGAAGAAAGCTGGGGTGGCAATCCTTACATCAGATCAATTAGATTTTAAGCCAAAGACTATAATAAGAGATGAGGAAGGACACTATATCATACTCAAAGGGTCTGTCCAACAAGAAGACCTAACAATCTTAAATATCTATGCCCCTAACATGGGAGCAGCCAACTATATAAACCAATGAATAACAAAATCAAAGAAATACATCGACAGTAATACAATAATAGCAGGGGACTTTAACACTCCCCTCACTGAAATGGACAGATCATCTAAGCAAAAGATCAACAAGGAAATAAAGGCCTTAAATGACACACTGGACCAGATGGACATCACAGATATATTCAGAACATTCCATCCCAAAGCAACAGAACATACATTCTTCTCTAGTGCACATGGAACATTCTCCAGAATAGACCACATCCTGGGTCATAAATCAGGTCTCAATCGGTACCAAAAGATTGAGATCATTCCCTGCATATTTTCAGACCACAATGCTCTCAAGCTAGAACTCAATCATAAGAGGAAATTTGGAAAGAATGCAAATACATGGAATCTAAACAGCATCCTTCTAAGAAATGAATGGGTCAACCAGGAAATTAAGGAAGAATTGAAAAAAAAATCATGGAAACAAATGATAATGAAAACACAACGGTTCAAAATCTGTGGGACACAACAAAGGCAG
Organism: Martes martes; assembly: GCF_963455335.1. NCBI lineage: Eukaryota > Metazoa > Chordata > Mammalia > Carnivora > Mustelidae > Martes > Martes martes. The sequence continues at coordinate 22,064,030 of NC_137900.1, forward strand.
TCCTGAGAGGAAAATATATAGCGGTGCAAGCCTTTATCAAGAAACAACAAAGGTCTCAAATACACAACCTAACCCTACACCTAAAGGAGCTGGAGAGAGAACAACAAAGAAAGCCTAAACCCAGCAGGAGAAGAGAAATCATAAAGATCAGAGCAGAAATCAATGAAATAGAAACTAAAAAAACAATAGAACAAATCAACGAAACTAGGAGCTGGTTCTTTGAAAGAATTAATAAGATTGACAAACCCCTGGCCAGACTTATCAAAAAGAAAAGAGAAAGGACGCAAATAAATAAAATCATGAATGAAAGAGGAGAGATCACAACCAACACCAAAGAAATACAAACAATTATAAGAACATACTACGAGCAACTCTACGCCAACAAATTTGACAATCTGGAAGAAATGGATACATTTCTAGAGACATATAAACTACCACAACTGAACCAGGAAGAAATAGAAAACCTGAACAGACCTATAACCAGTAAAGAGATTGAAACAGTCATCAAAAATCTCCAAACAAACAAAAGTCCAGGGCCAGACGGCTTCCCAGGGGAATTCTACCAAACATTTAAAGAAGAATTAATTCCTATTCTCCTGAAACTGTTCCAAAAATTAGAAATGGAAGGAAAACTTCCAAACTCATTTTATGAGGCCAGCATCACCTTGATCCCCAAACCAGACAAGGATCCCACCAAAAAAGAGAATTACAGACCAATATCCTTGATGAACACGGATGCGAAAATTCTCACTAAAATACTGGCCAATAGGATCCAACAGTACATTAAAAGGATTATTCACCACGACCAAGTGGGATTTATTCCAGGGCTGCAAGGTTGGTTCAACATCTGCAAATCCATCAATGTGATACAATACATTAATAAAAGAAAGAGTAAGAACCATATGATACTCTCAAGAGATGCTGAAAAAGCATTTGACAAAGTGCAGCATCCCTTCCTGATTAAAACTCTTCAAAGTGTAGGGATAGAAGGCACATACCTCAATATTATCAAAGCCATCTATGAAAAACCCACCGCAAATATCATTCTCAATGGAGAAAAACTGAAAGCTTTTCCGCTAAGATCAGGAACACGGCAGGGATGTCCGTTATCACCACTGCTGTTCAACATAGTACTAGAAGTCCTAGCCTCAGCAATCAGACAACAAAAAGAAATTAAAGACATCCAAATTGGCAAAGAAGAAGTCAAACTATCACTCTTTGCAGATGATATGATACTGTATGTGGAAAACCCAAAAGGCTCCACTCCAAAACTGCTAGAACTTATACAGGAATTCAGTAAAGTGTCAGGATATAAAGTCAATGCACAGAAATCAGTTGCATTTCTTTACACTAACAACAAGACAGAAGAAAGAGAAATTGAGGAGTCAGTCCCATTTACAATCGCACCCAAAACCACAAGATACCTAGGAATAAACCTAACCAAAGAGGCAAAGAATCTGTACTCAGAAAACTATAAAGTACTCATGAAAGAAATTGAGGAAGCCACAAAGAAATGGAAAAATGTTCCATGCTCATGGATTAGAAGAACAAATATTTTAAAAATGTCTATTCTACCTAAACCAATCTACACATTTAATGCAATCCCTATCAAAATCCCATCTATTTTTTTTTAAAGAAATGGAACAAATAATCCTAAAATTTATATGGAACCAGAAAAGACCTCGAATAGCCAAAGGAATATTGAAAAAGAAAGCCAAAATCGGTGGCATCACAATTCCAGACTTCAAGCTCTATTACAAAGCTGTCATCATCAAGACAGTATGGTACTGGCAGAAAAACAGACACATAGATCAATGGAACAGAATAGAGAGCCCAGAAATAGACCCTCAGCTCTATGGTCAACTAATCTTCAACAAAGCAGGAAAGAATATCCAATGGAAAAAAGACAGCCTCTTCAACAAATGGTGCTGGGAAAATTGGACAACGACATGCAGAAAAATTAAATTGGACTATTTCCTTACACCACACACGAAAATAGACTCAAAATGGATGAAGGACCTCAATGTGAGAAAGGAATCTATCAAAATCCTTGAGGAGAATGCAGGCAGCAACCTCTTTGACCTCAACCGCAGCAACTTCTTCCTAAGGAACATCGCCAAAGACAACAGAAGCAAAGGCAAAAATGAACTATTGGGATTTCATCAAGATCAAAAGCTTTTGCGCAGCATAGGAAACAGTTAACAAAACCAAAAGACATCTGACCGAATGGGAGAAGATATTTGCAAATGACATATCAGATAAAGGGCTAGTATCCAAAATCTATAAAGAGCTTTTCAAACTCAATACCCATAGAAAAAATAATCCAGTCAAGAAATGGGCAGAGGACATGAACAGACATTTCTGCAAAGAAGACATCCAGATGGCCAACAGACACATGAAAAAATGCTCCACATCACTCGGCATCAGGGAAATACAAATCAAAACCACAATGAGATACCACCTCACACCAGTCAGAGTGGCTAAAATCAACAAGTCAAGAAATGACAGATGCTGGCGAGTATGCGGAGAGAGGGGAACCCTCCTACAGTGCTTGTGGGAATGCAAGCTGGTGCAACCACTCTGGAGAACAGTGTGGAGGTTCCTCCAAAACCTGAAAATAGAGCTACCCTATGACCCAGCAATTGCACTCCTGGGTATATATACTAAAGATACAAACGTGGTGCTCCAAAGGGGCACGTGCACCTGAATGTTTATAGCAGCAATGTCCACAATAGCCAAACTGTGGAAAGAGCCTAGATGTCCATCAACAGATGAGTGGATAGGGGCACCTGGGTGGCTCAGTGGGTTAAAGCCACTGCCTTCGGCTCAGGTCATGATCCTAGTGTCCTGGGATCGAGCCCCGTGTCGGGCTCTCTGCTCATCAGGGAGCCTGCTTCCTCCCTTCTCTCTCTGCCTGCCTCTCTGCCTACTTGTGATCTGTCTGTCAAATAAATAAATTAAAAAAAAAACACAGATGAATGGATAAAGAAGATGTGGTATATATACATAATGGAATACTATGCAGCCATCAAAAGACATAAAATCTTGCCATTTGCGACGACGTGGATGGAACTAGAGGGTATCATGCTTAGCGAAATAAGTTAATCGGAGAAAGACAACTATCATATGATCTCTTTGATATGAGGAAGTGGAGATGCAATGTGAGGGGTTTGGGGGAGGTAGGAAAAGAAAAAATGAAAAGATGGGATTGGGAGGGAGACAAACCATAAAAGACTCAATCTCAGAAAACAGACTGAGGGTTGCTGGGGGGAGGGGGGATGGGAGAGGGTGGTGGGGAAATGGATATTGGGGAGGGTATGTGCTATGATGAGTGCTGTGAAATGTGTAAACCTGGCGATTCACAGACTTGTACCCCTGGGGATAAAAATACATTATATGTTTATTAAAATAAAAAGAAAAAAAACAAAAAAACCCTGAACATTCCTTGTGATCTGATGCAGAAGTCACACTCCTTGATATTTACCAAAAGTAGTTCAGAATTTATGTTCACACACAAACCTGCACGTTGATGTTTATAGCAGCTTTGTTTATAATTGCCAAAAGTTGGAAGCAACCAAGATGCCCTTCAGCAGGAATATGGCTAAATCAACTGTAGTTCATGCAAACAGTGAACTACTATTTAGCACTAAAAAGAAACAAGTGATCAAAGCTATGAAAAGACATGGAAGAACTTTATATGCATATTATCAAGTAAAAAATGTCAATCTGAAAAAGCTACATACTATATGATTTTAACTTTGTGACATTCTGGAAAATGCAACATTAGGGAGATAGTAGAAAGGTCACTGGTTGCCAGGGGTTAGGGGAGAGAGGGGAGGATGAATAGGAGAACAGAGGATTTTTAAGGGAGTGAATCTACTCTGTATTATAGTGTAATGTGGATAGTGTCATTGTGTATTTGCCAAAACCCATAGAATATACAACAGCAAAAGCAAACCTTAATGTAAACTATGGACTATAGGTGATAATGATGTATCCATGTAGGTTCATCGATTGTAGCAAATGTACCACTATAGGGCGGGATGTTGATGGTGGGGGCGGCTACACATGTGTGAGGTCAGGGGCTATATGAGAACTCTCTGTACTTTCCACTTAGTTTTATTGTGAACCTAAAACTTCTCTAAAAAGTGAGGTGTATTTAAAAAATACCTTCAGCTTTTTTGGTATAGATTCATCAAGATTTGTTGGAAAGGTTAACTTAGCAATGACTGTCTAGGTCTAGTGTTTTCTTTTGATCTACACTGAGGGGGTAACGTTTTATTCAGTAGAGTTCTAGGTATCTTTGGATCTGCTAACCATTGCATTTGTTTTAAACTCCTATACAACTCTGGGCGGGTAGCAGGAGGAGAAATTTGAGTAAAAGATAGACTCTCAACCAAGAAGAAAATGGTTACATAGCTTAAACATCTTTTTTACTTTTTAAACTCTCACTATATTAAACTTCCTTGTTTGAAATGTATTGGTAATGGCCTTTTTCCTCCCACAGTTGAGGGTGGGCAGATTATCACCAGGTCACACTGACTTTGTACAGGACATACATTATGGAAAGGCCCCACTGAGTTTATTATTAATCCTGTATATAATAGAGGGGTAAAAAACCCAAACAAAACCTCTACGCATCCTTGACCCTTTGTTTCCTATTCGCATTATTGTTTGTTGCGGTGTGCCGCTGCCTGACCGGGTGTAAATGCCAAGTGCACAGCCCCTTCTTTGAATTTAACACTGCAACCATAAATCGCTTATCTATTTATAAATAAAATAAAATGTGGGATATGATGGAGATCGAGAGAGCATACCGTCTGCAACTCTTGGATCTCATTCTCAGTGCAGATGTGCCAAAGCTGTTTGGCAAAGTATAAATTGAACTGGATGTTAGGGCTGTTCACAGCCCTCTTGGGACAGGTGGGCTGGGTACTTGGCTGTGATCACCTCAGAGCTTTAGAAAATGGCAATTGCCTGAGACTTTTCATGTTTTCTCCTGAAGCATTATTCTTTTTCCCTTTGATCTGAAATAGCCAGGAGTACTACTGACTGGAAAAACAAAAAAACACAAAGACTTAGAAAGTATCATATTCAGACAGTGCGTAAAAAAGAGATGTCTTTCTTTTCTAAAGGGATGGATATAAAGAGAAAGTTTATTTCTCATTAAGGTAGACTCTTGAAATTTTATTGAATCTAGAAATGCTAAGAGGTTCATGAAGATTAAATCCCCCCTTAGTTAAGCTACCTCTTTCTAGATTAGTAGTTTTTCTATAGAATTAAAGCAGAACACGCAGCCAAATTAGTCATTGAACAAGAATGGTGTTAAAGTAACTTAAGAGATGGTGTTGTGTCCTGGAGAGACATGGGTGCCACCTCTAGTTCTGAACTGAGAGAGACACTTAATTTCACAGCCTCTGGTGCCTTCTTTGGGAAAACTGGGAAGAGAGGAAGGTTGAGTAGGGTTAGTCTGTGGTCATCAAAGATCCCCTGCTTTCGACTTTTTATTGTTTTGTGAAAACAAACCAGGACAGAAGGGGTCAACTTTGGGTATCCTTTGAACAATCTTCCATAGGTTTTTCTGTCAACTTAGAGTAGGGCGTCTACAAGACCTATTGACCCTCCTCTGTCTGCCGCCTTCTATGGAATAAACAGTCCACATAAGAATTTTGACTCTACAGCCCAGTGTGGGTTAACATTTTGTAGTTTAAAAAAGCACTTTTGGGGCACCTGGATGGCTCAGCCGATTGAGTGTCTGTCCATTGTCCTGGGATCGAGCCCTGAATTGGTCTCCCTGCTCAGTGAGGAAACAACTTCTCCCTCTCCCTCTGCTGCTCCTCCTGCTGCGCTCTCTCTCTCTCTCTCTCTGTCAAATAAATAAAATCTTTTTAAAAAATTTTAAAAAGTACTTCCACATATATGATTCTTTCAAAAATCCTCTGAAATGGGCATTTTGTTACCTAGCACTTATAAATGAGGAAAATATTTCAGAGAGACAAAGTGTGCTTGCCCAAACCATGTAAAATGATCCCAGGCAGTCATGGACTGTTCTAAGTATAGCCCTAGGAATAGAAAAGACCTGGATTTGAATCTTCACTCTGCCATTTATTCTTTTTGTAATCTTGGGCAAATTACTTAATCTCAGTTTCTGTATATAAAAGAGATCGTAATACTCAAGCAACATTTTAATGTATGTGGGAAAGAGCAAAGGAATGTTTTTATATAATATGTGAAAAATGCTTTTTGGACAATAACATTTATGGAATAAATTCTTAAAAGTGATAGTTATAATTATTACTTTATTATTAAGTGGAGGCTCCTTGCCTTCTGATTCATGATCTTTGTACTATACCCAGCATCTATAGGTAGCAGACATTTTTTATGATCTTGATCACATTAATGTCTGGAGATAAATTCTCTAAAGTGTCAGTTTATGGACTTTCTTGGCCATGTGTATCACGACCTGCTGGGAGAGCTGCAGTCACCTGCTACTGAATGGAGTGAAAATAGGCCATAGAACAGTCTAAAAGAAATAGAACCATCTTTTCCACACTTCTCAAGGAAGGAAAAAAAGAAAAACCAACCAACCAATCAACGAATCAATCAACCATCCCTGTTTTCTTAAAAAACGTATTCTGGTTGTTTTTTTTTTTTTTAAAGATTTTATTTATTTATTTGACAGAGACAGAGAGAGAGAGAGAGATCTTAAGTAGGCAGAGAGAGAGAGGGAAGCAGGCTCCCTGCTGAGCAGGAAGCCTGATGCGGGGCTCCATCCCAGGACCCTAAGACCATGACCTGAGCCGAAGGCAGAGGCTTAACCCACTGAGGCACCCAGGTGCCCTTAAAAATGTATGCTTATAAAAATAACAGTTTATTTTAAATGATTTTGGAACAAAAATGTAAATAAGGAAGAAATTAACAAAATATAGTGCATATGTTTCTATCCCTTATAAACAAAGACTGTTCACCTAATGGTATAATTTATTTGTTTTCTTTTTAGGGAATAATTGTTACTGGTCATAGTTCATTCTTGTTGGTCACAGTTACTATCAGCTATAGGTATAATTCAGTATCCTAAAGATATGGGCGTTAACTCCCACTACTCCTAATTATTAGTGACTGTTTCATAGGCTTGAGAGAGTGAAGGAGAGTGGGAACACATAGTACTGAATGGCTAATGGCGGTTTTTTATTTTTTTATTTTTTATTTTTATTTTTCAAAGATTTTATTTAATTATTTGACAGACAGAGATCACAAGTAGGCAGAGAGGCAGGCAGAGAGAGAGGAGGAAGCAGGCTCCCTGCAGAGCAGAGAGCCCGATGCGGGGCTCGAACCCAGAACCCTGGGATCATGACCTGAGCCGAAGGCAGAGGCTTTAACCCACTGAGCCACCCAGGCGCCCCTAATGGTGGTTTTTTAAAAGGCTTAAATTTTCTCTCAGACTGCAAAGGAAAAAAACCACGAAGTCTGAAAATGAAGCTCAGCTCTTAGAGTTGAAAACCTGGTTCTAGCCTATTATTGTACTCTGTTACTTTGGATAAGACACTTGTTTTCTTCGAGCCTCAGTTTTCTAATTTAAAAGTCATGGAACTGGGCCTAAGACTTTCTTCAGACTGATTCTTTATTCTTAAAGTCTCTTGATTTAAGGTTCAAAAAAATAGTGCTTATCAACATCATAGGAACTATTCAGAGTTCACTTCTATGGCTGTAGATGACTCCTGCTGTTCTTTACGTCCTTGCTACCAAAGGCAACATCCTGGACACTGTATCAGTTTGCTATTGTCACAAAATATGTTGCATGAAAACCATGTCAAACTCAGTGGCTAGTGCTATAAGTATTTATTCTTACAGATCTGCAAGTTGATTGAAGGTTGACTGAATGAAGATGATCTTGGCTGGGTGGCTTTGTTGTTCTTGGCTGAACTCACTCAGATGTCTGGTGGTCAGTTGACTGATGTAAGCTGGGCTCAGAAGGGCAGTTAGGCCCCGTTCGCCAAGTTTCTCATCCTCTCTCTGGAGCCAGCTGGCTAGCAAGGGGCATGTAACAACAGAGGTACAAGAGAGAAGGCCAGCCAGGCAAGGGTTTTTCAAGCCTTTGGTCACAGTACATTTGCTAACATTCCATTGGCCAAAGTAACTCATATAGTCAAACCCCAAACCAAAGGCAGGGAAATATATTCACCCTCTATAGTAGGATGATTACAAAACCACGTGGTAAGGGCAGAAGGATTGGTCCATTGATACAAACTATTAGATTGCATCCTCCTTTTGGAAACAGGAAACTGCACTGTTGTTTCCCAAATACATTTGCACCAGTTGGTCTCAGGAAGATATTTCCAAGAAAATTACCTGTTTCTGGGGGAATGGAGAGTCTGGGTCTATCTTCCTTGGGGATCATTTTTCCTGCTAATCATAGATCATTGCTACTCAAAGTGTGGTTCAAGGGCTGGCCAAATCAATAACTACTGGGAGCTTGTTGTAGTATATTTCTGGGCTCCATCTCAGAGCTATTGAATCAGAAACTTGGGGGTGAGGCCCAGGAATCTGCATTATATTAAACTCCTTAGGTAATTCTTATGCTCCCTAAGTTGTAGAAACACTAGAATAGATAAAACCTTTGCTGTGGTATTCCTCATAGCCTCATTCCTATGTCACCTTGCTTTCTCTTGCTTTACTGAATTGCCATCATTTGTTACCTGACCCTGCTGTTGGAAGTTTCAGAATGACAGCTGATACCCCAAAGTGGTAGCCTTCTTTACTAGACCTGAAGCCAAAATGGGCTTCTTCCTATTTCTATCCCACCCTGAGTCTGGACTTCTACACCAGTATGTGTGGAAAACTACAGAACAGATTACTACCTACCTGGTATCCTAAGGCTTCATTTCAAGCGTAGAAAATCAAGAATAGGAGGTCACAGGCTTATGCAAATGTTGGCTTTTAATTCTGCTCAATAGATACGTATTCGCCAGTAGACATCACATTTGTGCTGCCTTATCGATTACATTGATCATTCAACTTCACAGCTAGAGGTGAAGAGGATAAAAGACCACTTATCAATTCTTCTAAGTGAGAATCATATTTTCTGGTTACAAAATTATTGGAAAGGTAGAAAAGTGTTGTTCCCCTTTGTCAGGGGAACTCCTGTCTGGGACGGTGTCAGTCTTCTTAGTAGTTTTATGACTCTTCTGAGATGAGAGGCTTCACATCTTGTTTCGATATAGCAATTAATATAATTATATCTTATATCGAAAATAGAATACAAAACAATATGATATGTGATATAATGACACCTAAAGAGAGATACTGCTTCCTCTTTCATATCTCACTTTGAGATAGCAGAACTGCCTTTATAAGGTTTAATATCAGTACTTAACTTCTCTAAGATGAAAGTATCTAAAGTGTCATAACTCAGCACAATTGTATGTTAACTGTACACATTGTGTGTCATGGGAAAAGAAATGAGAGGAAATAAAGGGAAAGTAAGTTATTGTTCACGTGATAGAGGAAGATATTACCCTGCCAATTCCTTCTTGGAACTGTATGTATGATGTCCTGTGTTTGTGATACAGCACAGGGAGTCATTGCTAACAATGAATAACGTTATTGGGATGACAGCAGTTAAGTGCAAAAGAAATTTGAGTTTTGACAAACCTGGTAGACATACATAACATGAAAAATGTATAATGCATCACCATGGCCAGTTGCATCTGTGGCAATGAAGATACCAATACTGACTGAGAGGCTCATCTGTTCATTTGATTGTATCTCACGATTTAAATCTCTCTAAAGGTGGAAGGTGTGGGAAGGAGCTAGTTTGCTCTGATTGATGGTGTAAAGAGGGGATTTGGGTCTGCTTCTCATGTGTATGTAAGGAATAAGCTTCTCTGCATTATCATGGACTTTATTGAGAGATCATAAATGGTTGAATTCTAAAGAAGGAGAAGGAATGGAAGAGCCTTGAAAGCTTTGAAAGTTGCTGTGTTAACACACAGCCAGTTACAGATACCTTTGCCAGTGTTGCTGTCACTGTTTGATAACCTGATCCTCTATGGAAGAATACTTGGAGCCACACTTGATTCTTCCCTTTTCTCTCACACCCAAATCAATGTGGCCTGCGAACTTCCCTCTCTCAATGTTTCTAGAATACTTCCTTTTCTCTTCATTCTTGTTCTTGTTACCTTATTCATCCTTAGTCTAATCCTTGCTCACTTTATTCTATGCTGGAGCTACCTAATTGGTCTCCCACCTCCAGTATTGGATGTCCTTTGTAGTTACCATCAGTGATCTCTTTACTCTTTGAATCATAAACTCTTCCATCATGCACTATTACTACAGCAGTGTTTTCCAAAGGGAGTATTCAAGATGACCTGGTGGATTACAGAAAGAAATGTTAGGATACACACACACATTCAAATACACACATTTCTAAAGAAATAAGAAATTAAGATATATTACCATTTAATATTAATATAGGGAGTAACACTGATACCTGTATTCTGTCTGTGGGTCATATCTGGAATTGAGATAACCAAAGGAGACAGAGGAAATTACACAACACAGAGTGATAGAAAGCAAAACCCTTGTGAATCTGCTTATCGACTTACAGATACTGTCATCTGATTTTGACCATATTAACTCCCAGAAAAATGGAAAGGAATAATGACAAGGACAGAACTGGAACTTTGCCTTCTCTTTGTATAAGCTCTTTATTAGTCACACTGTGGGGCAAAACAATCATGACCTAATTAGATCTGACAAAGAATAAGCCAAAAATAAATAGAAATTATGAAGAAGATTATTCAAATTGTTAACAAAGAACCTCTCCCATAGTATATTCTATGCCTTGAGATATTACCTAATGATAGTTGTGATATGTTTAATAAATACAAGTCATGTTTGTATATGTAATTTTTGAAATGAACAATGAAAAACTAGTTCACAGAATAAATTGCAGGCTTCTCAGTGTGGTATGCCAAACCTTCACACCCCTGCCTTAGCCCTAGTCTAATTTATCTTCTGTCTACTCCTGTATCTCACTTCACTTCGCAGATGCTCTGAATTATTTGTAGTTTCCCAGACACTCCATGCTGTCTCATGTCTCCATATCTAGACTCTTTCCTCGGCCTGAATGCCCTTTCCTCATTCTTCTTCTAGTTCAAATATGATGTGTCCCTTAAGCCTGACAGCTCAGGGGCTATTCTGGTAAGATGTTATTGCCTAATATAGTGTTTGCCAAACCGGGCTGGGGAGATTTAAAAAATACCTGTTTCTCAGGTCCCACCCCTAGAAATTCTGATAATTTCCAGTGGTCCCCAAATGATTCCAATATACCTGACTCAGTTCTAGCATCCATCACACTGATTTATAGCGATCAGTTTATATGCTTGTCTGGCAGGTGTGAGAATTCAGAGGGCAAGAACAATGTTATTCTTTTCTGTATTCCCAGTGCTTAAGGCATTATGTGGCTCTTAGTGGATACCCTATGAATTATTATTGATTTAGATTAGTGATTCTCAACCTTAACTGCACATCAGAATCACTCAGGGAGCTTTAAAAATGTTAAAATCTGGTGTGGCTTAAGGATTGGGATTTTTAAAAAGCTTGCCATGATTTCAAAGTTGAGATCCAAACTGAACTCTATTGATCTTAACCAGTCAGTCAAACAATCAGAATCTTCAGTAACAACTCAAAGCTCAAGTCCCAGCTCTGCACTAATTAACTGTATGACTTTGGACATGTCACTTAACCTTTCTGAGTCTCTGTTTCCTACCCTCACAATATTGGAGTAGGACTAGAGGATTTTTAAAGACATTGCCAGCCCTACAATTTGATTATTACTCTATGTATCACCATCTAAGAATAAGACTTTTTGTGTGTAAGTGGACTTTATTCCCTTAATTACCATAAATTTTAGAAATATCTATGTTTTGGGTAGAAATAGTTCTTTAAAATATATCACACATCCCTCATTTCTTAAACATAAAGCTGAACATTATTTGACTTTCTCTTGATGTCTTAGGATTATTAATATATAATTCCCTATTGCACTGTCTTCTTACATAGTATTAACTTTCAGTGCCATTCAATCATGACGTTTATTTGCCCCAATGCTAAATGGTTACAGACTGCTATAATTTCTAATTCCCATGCGTGACTTTATTTTTTCTTGCTACCAACTTATTAATAAGTACTTCATGCTGCGTCATTGTGCATGCCCTCCCCTCCCAGTGTTTTAGCTTTCATCTTGCTGACTGTATGGTGGCATGGGCTAGGATGAGAGACCTATGTCTAAAGTGATAGCAATTACAGAATGATGTAATCACTATACTACAGTGCAGGGCACAGGAGTTGAAGTAAGACTGAGGTTCAAACCTAATTAACTCCTGCACCCTTCAGTATTCTCTTCTGCTAAATGGGATGATAATAGTATGCATATCAAGGGTTATGAGATACTACTTGCAACATGTTAGGGTAATACTTAGCAGCACCAAACACTAACACAGTTTAGCAACAACAATCAATAGTAATACCTAATGGTTATTAAATGATCATTATGCAGGAGCTGTGCCAGACACTTTATATAGATCAACTCATTCAGTCCCCACAAAAGCCTTATTAGGTTGTATCTCCCATTATTCTCATGTTACTTGTTCAGAAACTAAGATGAGAGAGGTGAACTAACTTGCCCCAGGTTGCATACCTTTGTTCACCAAGGTTATGCACCTGGCCAGACATCACATGTGGGAAGTGCTTTTTCCAACATTCCCTGGCTTCAGCCAGAGTTCAGCAGGGATGGTAGGCCCTCCTTGATCTTTTCTCTGCCTCAGGACTGGCTGTTCTCTTTCTACCTGGGCCTCTGCTAAGCGCATAGAGAACAACATCTACAGTGATGTTCTGTTTGCCCTTTAAAAACTCAGAATTGTCATTTGACAATGAGTTACTCAAGGCAGGGACTGTGTTTAGTCATTTCTCTAACCTCGTTGCTAGAAAATCATCCAGTTAATGCCAAATGTTCTGAGTGTGATGAAACTTTAAGTTAAAATCAGTTTCCATATTTATTTCCTTCTATGTTCTAAAAAATTACTCTACATCTCTTCAGTTCTTGGCATTACAAGAAATTGAGGGAAGTTGGGATACCAGAAAGAAATCATCTGTCAGGAAACAATGTCATTCACATTTTTCACTGTGAGATTCTACTGCTCATATAAGATGGTTAACAATTCTGGGAGTAGGAGAAGCTCTCAAACAGGTGTTTTCCAGGCTTTGGCCTTGATCCTTTGACTGGGGAGGAGAGGTGAATGGGGAGGGAAAATCAAGAACATAACTTAGGAAGCTACTGTTTGAGACCATACTGTATTTTAGAATTGCTATGCAACCACCACTTGAGCCCCAGATGTATGATGTAAAATAGTCCGCAGCTGGAAACTTGAATGACAGCAAGATATGGCTGTTTTAGGGGGTGAAAAGTCCTCTTGATGGATCAATCCAGCATTGGAATGATGATAACATTTTCCCCGTCCTTTCAGTTGGAAAGCTAGAGAAGCAGAAAAGAGGCTGATTCCACGTGCTCCCCATTGTGAATAGGGGATGAAGCAGGAAACATTAACTGTATAAAGGTGAGTTTTGAGAAGTGGTATGTTCAGTTATTTTGTTTTCCTCCCTCTCTCTTACTTCCTCCTTCTGTCCCTCCCTCTTACTTTCTCCACCAAAATAATTAAATACAAAAGCTACTTGAGTACAATGACAGGTTACACATTTAAACCCACAAGAGTCAGGAACTGTAGAACTCAAAGTCCTTAGGGGGATGTTGACCTTACCACTTTTATATCATTATAGTAAGCTATACACTTAATAGCCTAATTTGTAATCACAAATACTGTGGGAAATTTTGCTATGCCAACCTCTGGTTTCAGTTTTCCTGACTTCGTTGGTGATTTTTGAATGTTGTAACTTTCAGAAATACATATTTTTAGCATTTAGCAGTCCACATCACTGGCAGATTAAATTACTTCTTATCCACATTCTTCTCAGCTCTATACCCTTCCCGATATATGATAAACTTGCCAAAATCTAATGAAGGCACATCTATAAAGGTAAGATTAAATAACGCAAACTGTGCTGTTCTCATTTGTTTAACTCCTTTGTATGGTCTGATGAAGGTGTGTGTATATGTATGTGTGTGTATATAGATATACACAAACACACACATATTTTTAAGATTTTGTTTATTTGAGAGAGAGATAGTGAGAGAGAGTGTGAGTGAGATAGTAAGCACATGAGCCAGAGGAAGGGCAGAGAAGCAGACTCCCCACTGAGTGGAGAGCCCTGGAATCATGGCCTGAGCCAAAGGTAGACACCAGGTGCTCTAATGAAGGTATATTTTTACCTAAAGGATAGAGATAGAGAGCCTTGCATTACCCGGTGCTAAAAGATTTTGTTTAGAATAAGTTCCTAAAATTTAGTCAATTGGGTCAATTGAATACACTAAGAACCCCAATCAGTGTGTCCCTACTCTTTGTCCTGTGGCATTGTAGCTCCTTCTCTGTCTGACAGTGGGCTTGATCATGTGACTTACTTTGGTCAGTGATTTGCTTTAGCAAACGGGATGCAAGCATAGAATAGGTAAGCACTTGAGATTTTCACCCTTCTCTTGAGAACATGGCTGTGTTAGCCTTCTGGATTTACAAAAGACCTAATCATCCCAACTAGGGCCTACCTAGATGAACCAGTCCCCAACCCACACACTGTCTGACGGTGTGCACAAGTGCACACACACCTGAGCCTGACTGAGATTACCCAAATCTGGCCAGGTCAGCAGAACCATCCAGTCATCCTGTAGACTCAAAACAAATAATAAGGTAATATCATTTCAAGCCAAATAGCTTTGGAATGTTTGGAGCACAACATTATTGTGGCAATAGATAACAATAAACTTTCTAACATTGGAAAATGAGTTGCGGGTTATACCTCACTCACTTCTGTAAAGTAGTTTCTTTGAGGTTATAACTCTCATGTGGTACAATCAAAACTTCTGTCATTAATGGCTTACTGTTTCATAGCCACCGGTCATATGTTGTATCACCCATAAGCTATTTTGTGGAGAGATTACCATTCAAAAACTTGGTGGGAGTTAATTCCCACAACCTGCTCCTCTAACCCCCAACTTCTCTTCCCTTCCTCTTTCCCATTTGAGACTTGACTTGAGCCAGGGGAAGCAGCAGTTCTGTGAGTCTTAAATGATCTCAGAATGAAGTTTTCAGTTCCCAGCTAAACATGGGTTAAAGGCAGTAGATTTCCTGCTGACACACACCAATAGGGAAGAGAGCCCTGTGAGAAGCAGACTTCCACTTAAGTGGATCTTAAAAGCCTTCATCAACAACCCCCAATTACTGCCAAGGAGTGCCCTATCTCTTCAGAATGAGGACAAATTGTCTCTTCTTAGCCTTATTTAGAGGTCCCAAAGCACTTGATTTATACACCAAAAAATCCATTTCTGACTAGGGAGGGTTTTAATGATTTTATTATATGCCTCACAATCTGTTCCTGAATCTGTTTCCATATAGTTACATTTGCCAATTAATAGCTGAAGTTAAGGACCTTTGTATGGGGCATTAAAGATGATAATGAGGGAATAAGCTCCATTACAATGACCAACTTTGATTAAAATGTAAATTGAGAATGTCTGATCAAGTATACTGGATTCATTGTCCCGGACTAAATTATTGTGTATGTTATCTGAGTCAGAGGGAAAACCCCAGCCTAGACAAAAGTAAACATCATCTTTAATAGGCAGTAGTATATACTTTGCAATTAGAAATCTATTGTGAATGAGTCTCTATTTAGATGGAAGTCATCTAAATAGAGATGGAAGGCATCTATTCTTTTATTAGACAGCTGAGTACAAATACTAGAAGTGTAGCATTTTTAATAAAACAGTAAAAGTACTCCAGAAGATGAGTGTGAGAAGTGCTTGGGCCTTTGGCTAGTGAGAGGTTGCTAAATGTCAGCCATGCATAGGCCAAGGAGGAAAGAATGGCCCACAGACTTGCTTTGAAGCACATTTCTACAAAATATAGGACTCTTGTGTTGTCTGATTGAACTTTATATGTATTTTTCTTACTATAAAGTTGTTACTTGATAGTAGTACTTCATACTGATTTGTTGTGCATCTCTTCTAGCCTTTCATCTGATTGTTAGGTAGCATGGGCTGGGAAGAGAGACCTAGGGGGTTGTGCCCATACAGAAATGATAGTTGGGGTGTAGAGTTAGCCAGACCTGGGACCAAATTGACTATTCACCATTCATTAATTGCCTGGCCTCAGATAGTCCTGAGTTTCAAGAATCTCATTTGTAAAATGGTAAAATGGGAAGATAGCTATTATGGGTTGTTACAAGTATTAAACAAAATAACGTATGTGTGTCTGGGGTGGAATCTGGAACAGTGTGGGCACTTGATAAAATATTTAAGTCCCCTCTTGCCCCTGTTTTCCCCTATGCTCTGATAGTTAAAGAAGTTCATAGTATAAAATGACAGAGAAGACTGGGATGTGGGATATTTTTTTGTACTTGGAATCCTTAGGGCAGTTCTGTATGAACCCAGTGGATGGCTAATGAAGGCTGATTTCTTGGGCATTTGTCTCTTATGGCTGACCGACTTGGTAACTGAATTATTCAAAGATTTTCATAATATGTTTGAATTTCTTATATCTATTCTGTGACTAATGATTCCTAGCTAGGCCTGGGGCCTCAGTTGAGAGAGAAAAATAGTGCTTTTGAAAAGAGGAGTATTTTTTTTTTTAATTTAAGAAAATGATTATTACATTCCGATGGATACCTGCAATTATTAATTTGGGAATTTATTGAAATTGGGTGATTTGATAGTTAACAGTGAATCTAGATAGACAGTCTGGGAGAGAAGTTGCTTTATTGATTTATTTTTGCAGGAATTACAGGAGCTGATGATCACAAAAGTGGTGGAAGTGCAATACCTGAACATTATAGTCTTCAGAGAAGAGTTATGGTGGTCATTTCTGCACCTTTCCTACTTGTTTAACCTCTCACTAATGCCATTACTTTATGTTACCATTAAGGTTAAAAATGCCATCGATAAAGATGTCGTATCAATTTAATTTGTTTCTGTTATAAGCTCTCATCCTTGTGTTCAGCTCTGGACTATCCATCTGTTACCAAGAGGTACCCCTTAGATTCCTCTAAAGTGTTATGTGCCTGTTTTAAAATACAAATATGTATAAGATATTCCTGGGGTTATCTCCAGAGACACCTGTGCAACTGAAAAACCAGCCTGTTTGAAGGAACTGCTGGATCCACATTAAAAATACAGTGAAGAGAAAGTGTTCCTAACTTTGTATGAGTAACATTTTTCTATTTTAATAAGAAGGAATAGTGAATTGGATGCTATCAAGAAGGAAGCTGTTCACTTCTCTACCCTAATTATTTTCTTCTCCCTGTCAGAAATGCTTGTGGGATGCCAAACAAATCCCAAAATTAAAAAACAAAACAAGACCCCTTTTAAAAACTTTTGGTGTGAGGTGCCTGGGTGGCTCAGTGGGTTAAGGCCTCTGCTTTTGGCTCAGGTCATGATCCTAGGGTCCCGGGATAGAGCCCTACGTCAGGCTCTCTGCTTCTGTCTGCTCCCAGTGATATTATCTGTCCAGAGATGCACTATTTTCCAGATTGTTTTTCTTTCCCAAGAAACAGTGTGTTTTGGGAACCAGTTCATCTCAAAGGAGTATCAAAGGAGAAACGTGTGTCAGCTTAGTGGCTCCCACTCTGTGGGATATGGATTTTGAGGGTGAGGAGCGGTAGATAAAATCCAAAGGTTTGTAAACTTCCTAAGTACTGAATGAGTAATATGCTTCTACAGGGATGTTTCGTTCTTTGTTTTTGAATGTATGTATGTGGTTATTCTGAAAAATATACAAATTTGCTTAAGACTTTTGCTGAATTCTTAATTGCTTTTTATCAGTTTATGTTTTCCCAGTGGTTGCTTAAAGTATACCTATGACATGTAATTTTTTCAAGTAAAAATGGAGCCCTCTTGTTTGAAATGTTGGGGAGCCCCTACTTCAGAGTGAAAAAAGTAGAGATAATTGGTGGAGCCTACACAATGAACAAATGCCCCAACTGCTGCAGAGAGGGGAATATCTGCCTAACTTTCTCTCCAGTTGTGGGAGGCAAGGTATTGCTTTCCATACGACCCACATGGTGTGGTTGCTACCCACGTAGGAAAGAGAACAAATATTTATCACGCCCTTTCATCTAATAATACTTTTTTGAAAATTGGAAAAATAAAGACATTGATAAGATGGGGTGGGAGAGTAGCTGCTTTAGCTTTTAAATTCAGTATCTAGGGAATTTGTAGACTACAAAATTAATAGCTGAGATCTGGGGCTACTGTCCTGCCATAAACCAAGACAAAATGCTTGAGCAGAGGGAGGAAACAACAAGGACAACAAGGGTGAGAAGTATGATAAAGTGGGGGAGGAGGGAATACTAGGTAGGTTGGGGAAACAGGCAGGGAGTATTCTAAAGGGTGTCAATTTGAGTATTTAAAGGATGCCATAGATTTTAGGTGATATAGCATAGAATCGGGGTACACCTCTCCTTCAGTTTGATAAATGCTTCTCTGAGCCAGGCTCAGGGAAAAGTGGGAGGATTGGCTGAAGCTAAAAGAAAGAAAGAAAGAAAGGAAGGAAGGAAGGAAGGAAGGAAGGAAGGAAGAAAGAAACATGGGTCAAATACTTTTAATGTGTTAAAAAATGATCTCAACATTGAGTAGAAATCCCTTGTGTTGTGTTGAATAATGAAATCTGAGTCCTCGTCTAAGCCTGTCTCATATTGGATACATTACCATAGATAATGCTTATCTCTTAATTCATAAACTAGGGAGTTTAGATCAGATCAAAGAATCCTAACATGGATTCTCCAAATTTAGGGTTTCCAATTTGCAAGACACCCTCAAAGAAGAATTGGTGGTCGTGGTGGTGGGGTATTTAGGCAGATAAATTATCATTATCCATGATATGGACTCATAGGTTAACTAAAAGATTAATTCCTATAGGCAAACATTAAATTTCAGTCTGATGAGGAATGGTAACATGGAAGTACAGAGTGCCGTGTAAACACACTATGGAAGATTTAACCTATTTCAGGGGTTTGGGAGGTCTCCTGGAGGAAGTGATACTCAAATGAAAGGTAAAAACCAAAACTGAGCATGCCCAGTTATGTTTAGGAAAAATTCATTGGTGGAGAATGACAAAGATCAACAAATACAGAGAATGGATATTGTTCTATAAATGTCCTTCTAATTCTGTGGAAGCAACGTTGTTCAAAGAGGTTTGTTGCTGGTGAAAAATGTTGCACAAACCCATGCAGGAACTTGGATATCTCAGGTGACCTGGTAATATTCTCCAGTGCCTGCCTCCTTTAATGAACCACAGTCCCTATATATGAATACAGCACTTCAACCCTGAGGTGCTCCTAGAACTTCATGTAGAAATGTACCTTCATTTGGACTTTGAAGTCATTACAAAATAATTGTTGAGATGCTTTAAATAGATCTCATTAAAGCTGGTATATGGCTCTGTGCCTTCCTGTCATGCCTGTGGTAGTGAAGGATGGTTTTAGATGTATAATTAAAATTATTCCAGAAAGCATGATGAATCAATCACCAATTTTATTAGAATTTCAACTTGGGCATAGATCTTTCTTTGCCTTCTTCCTGCTGCCACTCCAGTGAAATTTATTTTTTCTTGAATATTTTACTGTTGAAACTTGTTGAAGATTCTATATTTTCATCATTTGAGGTACTATTAAAGTAAGGTTGCCATGGCAAAACGCCCATCCCTTTCTTTAGAGTAGTTATCGTATGGCTTGGGACAGAAGATTCAATAATTATTAATCCTTGTCTCCCAAGTTGACATCGTCCCTGTGAATTTAGCTATTCCTGAATAAAATCCTGCATGACAAGTGAAAGAAGATACTCCCTGTGTCTCCTACAAAAAGAAAAAGTCCAAAGTATCAAAGTAAAATATTTCATGTTTACAGGAAATGCTGACTACTTTTGGTTTTGTGTCCTTGGATTTTTATAATAGTGAACATCCATGATCTTTTCTCTTCTGTTCAAATTTCTTTCCTTGCCTTATCTAACCATTTTGAACACTCTAGATCAGCTGTGACCAGTATTTCCCTTTTCATGTGTCAGGGCGGTAGTGAGTGCCTGTATCATACTCCTCCACCCAAAATGTGGACTT
The DNA here is from genome assembly GCF_963455335.1 of Martes martes. NCBI lineage: Eukaryota > Metazoa > Chordata > Mammalia > Carnivora > Mustelidae > Martes > Martes martes. The sequence goes on from NC_137900.1 coordinate 22,084,303, forward strand.
TCTGCTCAGAGGGACAAGCAAGCCTAATGATATCCATCTGGGAGGGAGCTTAAAATAGTGCCCATGCGTCATTTTGCAGTTAAGAATCTGGATATGGCTAATGGGGTCTTATCAATCAGGAGATAAAATTAAAATCCTACATTAGGAACTGCTTCTGCCAGAAAGAGTGGATTTTGTAACAGCTGTTTTCTATTAGATGCTATTGGTTCTTTAGCAGCAAATTACATAGATCAGAAATGTACTGTTAACAGTTTCCCCAAGTGGGGTTGTAAACGAGCCTGTTGTCCTCTGAACAAAGATAAGACGGAAGGAAGAGGAAGCTCTGAGTAAAGTCTTGGTGGACTTAATGGGGCAGTTTTCTGCTCCCCATTGGAGGCTAAATAGCTCTTTAAGAAGGGAATAAATATATTTTTGTGATCCTGGTGTAGAGAAGTGGCCTCTTGAACTCTGAAAGAGATGATATTAAAGCTCTTACCTGGCTAGTGTCTCCTAACAACTCGCATTTGATTGGTTCCAGAATTCATTAAACCTTAAGGGGGAAAAATTAGCTGGGGATAGTAGGGTAGGGGGAGAAGAGAGAGGAAGCACTGTACCCAGCAAGCACCAAGTGTCTCAGCTCCAAATGAAGATGAGTTGTTTGAAATGAACAGCTAAGAGACAGTCGATACATTCTCTTGCTTATTTATTGCAACTCAGTAAATTAAACTGAGTATGCTCAAAGCCTGGCTCCATACTGATGTTCTTGCCTTATGGAAAATAACGTGCTTTCACCCCCACCCCCCTTTTTTCCTCTCTCTAACAGATGACAGTAATAATGAGAACTAAACTCACTCAAGGCAGCATATGAAAAGGAACTGTCTATGTAAAAAAAATAAAAAGACATGTCTTGGTGCCATCTGCTAAGGTACAATAATGTTTTGTAACAGGTTTTGGAAAGCACATTAAAAGGCTTCATCTGTGCTTGTCCTTTCCAGTTAGTCAAGATATAGTTGTGTCTCTCCTGTCTGATGTGGATTCTTGAATCATGTAATTATTTCTAATTTATCTCTAAAATTAAGCATCTCAAATACAATTTTAATTGGGATTTCATTAGGTACTTATTATACCATGTGTCAAATGATAGTTGATTATTCTGAGCATGGATATAGAATCTGAAAAAGATAGTGGGAGAATGATGGGTACCTCTGAAAGCTGATGGTGCTCAATAAATATGTCTTAAAAATAATCAGTTGATATATAATTAACGTAAGTAATTACTGCAATTAAGCTCTATTTATGGAACCCTGCTGTGTTGTTTCCCATCCTAAGCTTAAACATGATTGTTGTTCTTTTGCCCAAATAAAATTAATGTAATGAGAGAAAAACAGATAAATGTAAGCTTTGATAACAGAAAGGAAAATGTTTTCCCTTTATTACAGAAGGATGGCATGAAGAGAAAAATTTACTTTCAGAAGGAAAATGTGTATGAGGCTTTAAAAATATCCTCTTTACCTAAATAAATTAGGCATATTCAATGTAGAGTGATAAGTAATAGAACTAATAGTAAATAGTAAAGTTATATGGATCTGGATGAGGGAAGTACAGAGAGATTGCTGCTCTGAAAGACTAGACTCTGAGAAACCAGGCTACAGACCCTTTACCATATAGTTGCTGTTTTAATTTGTCTTTGTTTCCTCAGCACTGGGCAGTGACTGGCAATAGTAAATACTTAAAAAAAATACAATGTTGTATGATTAAGACTGGGTCAAGTTTGTCTTGAGTGACAATGAACATGCATGGTTTACAGGAGGGTGGTGGAGAAACAAATTCAGGCGGAAAAATCAATAGACTTCAATTAAATGTGTTCCTGAGATGAAAATAAGCCCTCCTAACTTCTGCTTCTGGGAAAGGTGGGCCAAGAGGTATTTGATTTACTTTCCTACCTGAATTAACTTGAAAAAAATAACCAGACAAAATATATGAAACAATGGTTTCAAGGCACTGAATGTCAAACAATAAAGGACAATTTCCTGAGAGATGGGAAGCAGATGAGGAGGGAAATATGATTGTCCCAGTTTACTGTCTGGAGAGAGATTCCAGGTTATGGTGCATGAAGGAAAACTCAGATGGATCTGGGTAGTCTCCCTGAGTTAAGAAGACAGAGCTGGGAATCTGGGAAGACCACAACAGCTAGAGATTTCAGGGCAGGGAACCAAAGAAGAGAGATCTGTATAAGAACTTAAGAGATCTGCAAGTCTCCCGTGAAGCTTTAGCTGAATAATTTTATGAGCACATGTTATTAAGGAAACTTCCTAAGGCCATTGAAAGCACCATCTGAAGAAATTAGAAGGAATAATCATCCAGACACACATAGGATGGGCAATAGTTGAAGTTCTTATCACCTAGAATGGTTCATGATTACTCACTCCAGAAAAGATAAGACTATAAGATCATCAGATAAAGTATTCAGAGGAGTTTTAACTCAGTAATATGGCAATATTATCTGTAGACTGAACACTGCTCTGTTCCCACCTAATAAAGCTTAAAAGAAAGACCCAAGATGATCATGTCTTAATCCAAGCTGCTCTAACAAAATACCAGTAGACTGGGTGCTTAAACAGCAAATGTTTATTTCACAGTTCTGGAGACTGGGAAGTTTAAGATCAAGGTTCTGGAAGATTTGGTGTCTGGTGAGAGCTGTCTTTCTGGTTTGTAATGGCTGTCTTTTTTCGGTTTTCAGCTGAGAGGCCTTTCTGGGGTCTCTTTTGTAAGGGCACAAATCCCATTCATAGGGCTCCACTCTCATGACCTGATCACTTCCCAAAGGCTTTACCTCCTAATACCATCATTTTGGGCATTAGGATTTCAAAATATGAATTTTGAGGAACACAAACATTGAGTCCATATCACCAAATTGTTTTGGTGAACTTAACTGTGTCCTAATGAAGCTCAAGCTTCATACATTCATGATGTATGGCATCCAATGAAAAATTACTAAGGATGTGAAGAAGCTGGAAAATATGACCCATAATACACAGAAAAATCAGTTGAGAAGCCCAACTTCCTTTATTCCAGAGTGAGGAGGGAGGCAAGCCCTCTCCCTAAAAACAATTATAAAACTGGACAATATTGTCAGAAACAAACATTCCATGGTTCTTGAAGTCAGCTGAAGGCAAAAAACAAATTGGGAAGCATTTATTAATGCAAAACTGCTGAACTTTGGATAAAAGCATTGGGAACCAATTGAGTTCTTGCCTAGAGCTGCTCCCACATTTTCCAACTTGATTGGTATGGTAGTTTTGCTGTGTGGAGCAGGCCATGAAGCCAGCAGCTTTCCTGCCAGAAGGGACTCACCTAATTTTGTATGAAAGGTAAAAAACCCACTCCCAACAACGTTTTGAGTGGAAGTAATGATCTTGGAAGCAAGAAAATGAGGAAGGCCAGACACTGCTCATTTGAAGTGTAGCCCTACCTGGGAAAGGCAGTAGACAACAGACCATCCAGAAATCAAACAGAGAGATCCTAGATGTGAGACAGGCGTAGAGGGAATTCATAATATCACTATACCTCTTGGCAGCATGCACATGGTACTTCTGAAAGAGGTACTCACTGAAGTGAGTCCACTCTATCCAAATATCCAAAGTAGATGCAAGAGAAGCTATCAGATAATAAATGCTGGGGTAGAACAGAAAGTCCTTGAACTTTGAATGAACCCACACACAGATCCAACAATAAATAGTAGGCGGCTTATTGACTTAAAGTATTTGAGTAAAACCTCTGATGAATCACTGGTTGACTGTTGAACTATCCAGACACAGGGATGATCTTAAGAAAGCCAAACTTAAAAATAAAACAATTTTAAAAATTACTGAGAAGAGACATCAAGGTTACACGTGGCAGGGAAACCGGATCTACAGATTTACAGTAGGTAAGTTTGTAAAACAAACAAGCACACACACAAAACTAGCAACAACAACTCTCAAGGAAAATATCAACATCTGGAGTTACTGTAATATGTTATCTCAAATGTCCAGTTTTCAACAAAAAGAATGAAGCATTCAAAGAAATAGGAAAGGGTGACTCATACTTAGGAAAAAAACAGTCAACAGGACCTGAGTGGGTCTAGATGTTCTATTTAGAAGAGAAAGGTTTTCCAAGCAGCTATTATAAATATGTTCAAATAATTAAAGGAAGTCATGCTTAAAAAAATTAAAGGAAAGTATGGTGACAATGATTTTAAAATTAGAGAATATCGGTAAAAAGATGCAGAGTATAAGAAAGGATGACAGGGGAATTTTGGAATAGAAAATTATAACTGAAGAAAAGTCCATTAGACCAGCTCAGCATTTTGAGAAGAATCAGCAGGCGTCAAGTAGATCAGCAGAAATTATTTGATCTGAAGAACCGAGAGAACAAAGATGTAAAAAAAAATGAACAGAGCTTCAGAGACATACAGGCCAACAGTAAGTTTACCAACATTAATATAATGTGACTTCTAGAAGGAGAGGAAAGAGAGAAAGGGGTAGAAAGAATATTTTTAGAAGTAATGGAAGAAAACTTCAAAAATTGGTAAAAAACATGACTTTAGAGATTCAGGAAGCACCACAAATCCCAAATAGTATAAACACAAGGAAACTAATTAACACCTAGTCATGTCATTGTCAAACTGGGGAAAGACAAAGACAGAGGAACTCTTGATATCAAGAAAAAAATGTAGAAGTACAAGGGAACCCCAGTAAGATTAACAACTGACTTCTCATCAGAACTAATAAAGGCCAGAAGTCAGTGAACTGATATATTTAAAGTGCTGAAAGAAAAAAATTCTGCCATTCAGGACTTTTATTTATTTATGAAAACCTGTAAGAATTCTCTATGAAGCTATTTCAGAAATGGAAGAGAAACAAAGGAAGACAGTCTCACATAAACAAAGGCTGAGAAAATGTGCCTTACAGACTAAAGGAAAGCTGTTAGAATGCAGGAATGGCATTAGATTTTAGATAACTGAAATCCACTGGAATGAAGAGCATTGAAAGTGGTTAAATATGTGGGTAAATATAAAATACTGCATACATTTTTTCTTCTTTTAAATTTTTAAAAAAGAGAGGTGCCTAGGTGGCTCATTTGGTTAAGTGTCTGCCTTCGGCTCAGATTATGATCCCAGGTCCTGGGACCAAGCCCCACATGGGGCTCCCTACCTAGCTGGGAGCCTGCTTCTTCCTCTCCCTCTGCCCCTCCTCCCTGCTTGTACGCTTTCTCTCTCTCTCAAATAAATAAATAAAATCTTAAAAAAAATTTTTTTTAAAAGACTGAGTTATGAAACAAAAGTTATAACTCTATTGTTGGGTGTATAATATACATAGATGAATATATAATAATAGTAGCACAAATGGAGGATTCAGCAAAGTTTCTGTGTTATACCAGAATTAAGTTGGTTTAAAGTAGATTCTGATGAGTTAAGATGCATTTTGCAATCCCTAGATCATTAAGAAAAGAACTAAAAATATATAGTAAAAAAATCAACTGAGAGATTTCTACTTCTGCAAAAGATAATGGAGAAACAAACCAGATTTACTCTGTCACCTGAAGTAACCAAGAAAAAAACCCACCCAGTCGAAATTATGAAACAGTGGTTTTGAAGACACTGAACATCAGGAAGGAGGAATTACAAAGGAGTGAGAGGAAACTTTTGAGGGTAATGGATATGTTTTTTATCCTGATTGTGGTAATGGTTTCACTTGTGTGTACATATTCTAAATCTTATCAAACTGTACACTTTAAATATATTTAATATTTGTCAAAAATAAATAAAACTATTAAAAGTATTTTTGCATGTCATGAATCCATAAACTTAAAACATATATATACAAACATGCACAATGCACACACACATTGTTTGGGAGAGGTTATAGAAGTAACTCATGTTAACTTAGAGTTTTCCTTATGGATCATGTTTCCATAATTTGGATATAATTTTGAAAGCATTTGGGCAGTGGTAATTTGAAAGATGCAGAAAAGTAGATGCTGTTTATACCAAGATATATTTAACTTTTAAATATCCTTTACAACAGAATAATATGTGGAAGAAGAGGGAAGGACTGGCCTATTGCAATATATTCCAGGTAAGAGTCAGTACGGATTGTAGTGATTGAGTTCAGGGAATAGATTAAAGAAGGATTTGAAGAAAAAGAATTTCATGGCATGGTAACTAACTAATAGTTCTGAAGGTTAAGAAAAAGGAGGCAAAATGTTTCTGAGGTCTCTATCTTAGATGACTGGGTGGGTGTGTGGTCCAGAGGTGAGATAGGAATTATCAGAGTAGCAGGAGCTTTGAGGGAGGAAAGAGATAATGATTTTAGTTTTACACATAACTTAGGGATTCTTTTGCATTAATGTTTGAAAAATATATAGGCACCATTTTCTCAGATATTTCCCCTGAAGATGTTCATTCATTTAAGAAAGACTTCATGTGTAAAGGAGCATTCTTCCAGATCCTGAAAATGGTGGTCTTCTATAGCAATAATGGAGGTTGAACTCTGGGGTGAACTTTCTGGGGGCTTTAGTAATTAATCAGTCAACAGATATTTATTGAGACCTTCTCTATGCCAGAAATAGTGCCAGGTTCAGAAAAATGAGCAAGATAGACAATGTTGTTGCCTTCATGAGCCTTTTTCCTGGGGACCTGGAAATTGTAGAGGGATTATCCTGAAAGTCAAATGGAACATTTCAGCCCTTCTTTCTACAATCACTTATTGGGGATGGAGACAAGTGGTTTGGGCACCAGATCCAGGAATTTAGAATTGACATACTTCATGTGGTCAAGGATCTAACTCACTGGGGCATATGACAGTGCTGATATTGCTTCACTCAGCCTCAGGCTTTGCTTCATTAAACTCAGGAAAATGTCTAGAATTTACCAATTGCAGAAGGCAGGGGAGAGTATGTGGGAATTCTGGGTATGTTGAACCTTTTCTTTAGAATGAAAGTATGGCAAAAGTGCTACCACAAAACCGGGGTATAGTTACAGCAATTACAGTGACAGTTCTTTGAAAGGCAGAAAGAATGTGATGCTCTCTAGTTCTCTGCAATAAGATAATCTCTCCACGTTACTGACTTGATATGTTTGATATGAATGCTATCAGTGTTAAACTTGTGCTAGAAAAACAATTTGAATTTGTGAGATACTCAGTTCTAAAATTATGGCTTTTTCCTGTGACCTTCTTGAATTTCATTTATTAAACATTCATCCATGCTCCTTATTTTGAGGAAAGAAAGGTAGTGTCATTATTTTAAGTAATGTAACACTCATTGCTCCCTTGGTAGATTTAATAGCACTGGGGCAATTATGACAGCATTACTTTTGCACACTTTTGACTCAGTAATTTGAAGAGTAAACTATTAAATTGCTTCACATAGGTTTTGTCTAACATTTATGTTAGATAAAGTAGGTTTTGTTTATTTAGTAAGTGCTAGTTAATTATTTCAAACATATACTGGTTGCTTTTAAGAATGGTGTATGATTACCAAAAATCAGTCAACCCACACTGAATGTTGAAAACAATGTATTAGCCTTTGAATTTATCAATGCTCTTTATAGCTATCCTGAATTTAAAGGCATTTAAATAAATGAGATTTTGTGACAGATTTTGAATACTTCAAGACCCTGGTGACTTTTGGCAGCAGTGAGAGGGTCACATAGAGCTATAACTGAAAGTTAGTTTAGTATAAGCTTTGAGGTTTAGGTCACAAGTTCAGGCCAAGGTCAACTTCATAATAACCAATGTTTATTACCATCAGAGAGCTACTTGGTGCTTGAAATGATTGTAAGGTTCTGAAGTAACTATTCTATTTCTTACCGTGTTTTTAGTAAAACACAATATTCTGTCTGAAAATGTTACAGAGTGACTTAGTTTTTTTCATGGTTTGAAGATCACAGTTTTAACATGGAGAAAGATGGAATAAATAAGAATTGTTTATTCTCATTTTAGAAAGAATTTTAAGTACTATAATTATTGAGGCCCAACTTTTAAAGTTTGTGGGCTTTATTTTCTTATCTTTTAGTGAGAGGGAATTATGCCAATAAAATCTATTTTAGAAGGAGAAATACACCAGAATTACTCAGAAAATGTTATAATTTTATCTTAGTCTCATTGCAATTTAAAGGTGTAAGAGTGCATGAGTATGGCCTGGAAACCTGGTGCTTGGCTTTTTAAAGTATTAACCGTTATTTAAACCAGAATTGGCACCTGTGTAGTCTGGAACTTGAGTCATTATTGACAGGGAAAAAAAGTGTTTGCCTCTCTATCCTAAGCAGGGTAGCCTCTTCTTGCTCCATAGGTTGCTCATTGAGAAACTTCAGATGAGCTATTCATACAGACTGGGAACGGCACTCCTCAGAATTGTTCACTGCTATCCGGTGTTCAGCCTCTACAAAGTCTGTCCAGTGGCTTCAACAAGGTTTTCATCTTACATGTTATTTCATTTCTATCTGTTTAGATTTTTATGCCCTAATTTATTCAGAGATTCATAATCCTGTTATTTAGTATTATTACATATTAGCTAGTGATTTGTATCCCCACTGCTTCATGAGATATGAAGGATCTGATTTCTGTTATTTACATAATGCCACAGGTAATGAAAATACCCTTTGCCTTTCAACATGGGCTCTCATGCACACACACACACACACACACACACACAAATGCTCACGTGCAGGTGTAAGAAAACCAGTGTTAGTGCAGGAGACAAATGTTAACACTTAAAGCAGTGCTTCATTTCCCTGGAATTGTTTTGTTTTCTTTCTACTATATTATTCTTCTCTCTTCTAGTGTCTTAGAAGATTATGGCAACTGAATAGTTAAATATTGATTTGAAATCACTGTGTTATAGTCTACAAATAAAATCATAGGAAACACAATTTAAGAAATGTTAACCTACACCTAACCCTTTTTTCCTCCAATGTGCTTGCATTCCTAATGTTTAAATTTACAGCTCCCCAAATTAGCATATAACCTTTCATCTGGAGTTTCTCCTAAGACTGATGATTTCTAAATATTCTCCCATATTAAAATATCTCTATAAGTATATAATTTGTTTGCTTCCAAGTCAGGAATAGCTTGTGTTCATAGTGGTATTTGTTATTTGTGTAGTTATAAGAGATACAGACCTGTAAGAAAGCATATGGAATCCTTTGTTGTCAATCTTAGTCAGTTCTCAATACTTGAAACCACTCAGAGTATCTATCTTTTTGCACTTTCCCAGTGCCAATTTTCTGTATAGCTTCCTCCCTTAAACTGTAACTTTTGTTGTTCTCATAATGATTGGTTTAGTTTTATATACTGTAATTTCAGTTATTCCTTTTTCCCATTTGTCTAGGGTTGTAGGTAATACTTTGCTTCTAGGTTTTCTTGGTGGTAAGTTACATATTTACCTGTTGAGACTTAGGAGAAATCGCACTTGTGTTCTTTTTCAGTCTTCTTTAAATACATTTACACTGCTCTGGAGTTTTATGAGTCATTCACCATTGCTTCCAATTGATATTAATCCAATTCAGCAAAACCATTCTCTTAGCTTTGCTCTATTTTGGATTTATGCTTTTATCAACTGGGAGAGAAGCTGAGCAAGTCAATTGTGGAGGTAGTGCTTGATCTGTATGGAATTGCACCAAGCTTCTAGAGAATGCAGTTTGTAGAAATTGTGTGTGGGTGTGTGGTTCACTGAGGCAAATAAGTAGTATCACAACTAAGACATAAAGTGTAGCATGAGATCTGAGAAGACATTATTACTGCAATCCAGGTCAGCTATCATATTTGCTATATCATTACTGTGAAATTTACTGGTATAGGATATATTTGAGAGATGTTCACAGGCATGTAATGTATGTTCCCATGATGTAACAAGGGAAGAATTTGAGTTTAAGGGAGGATAATCATATTTAAGCAGAGGTGTGGCTTGCCATTCTAGCTCCAGTCACACCAATACTTTCTAATTCTTTCTTCTCTCTTTTGAATGTTCCTGTTGGGTATGAACTGTTGTTGGGAATAGTTAGGGCTGTGGCAGTTGTACTAGTGTAAGTGGAAGCAACAGGCTAATTTAGGGAAGTTGAAGGTTGTGCTTTTGCAAACCGTTGTCTCTCACAAACCTCTCTATCTAGTACTGACACTTCCTTCTTAATCCTCTATCTCCAGCTGCTTCCTGGGTACCTCTGCATAGATAAATGCCATCTCAAATTAAACATATTGAAAATAACTCACTGTGTTCTTCCCCCAGTCAACTTTGTTTCTATAAATAATATAATAATATTTTCCACACATTGAGAATTATAACTTGTCACATGTAACTCCTCTTTTTTTTTCAATCAACCTTTCCAATGTATTGAAAGTCCTACACTTAGAACATTCCTTACATTGCATACTTCACATTTCATCTGCCAGCCCTTTATTTCAAGCTCTTAATACTTTTCACATAGATCCTTTCAATAGTTAACTGAGGAATATCAGCCCTCATTTGCCTGTTTCTATTCCAATTTGTAACATACAAATAGGCAAATTAATTTTCTTTACTAAATCATGGCTATTGTGTTATCACTTCCTTGTTCAAAAACATTTAATGACTCACAATTGCCTAACAAATTGAGTATTAGTTCTCCAGTCTTGCATTTTAAATCTCCAAAGTAATACTACAACTTAGCAATTTAGTTTTATCTTAACTTTATTCCCTGTATCAGTCCTGTATTTCAGGTCTTAAATAGCCACTTGGGAGTGGTTAGGAGGTTACTCATATGGGAACAGGAAGGAGATGGCTGATGAGGAAATGGAGGCAGTGGCTACCACTAAAGTATAATCGAAGTCATATACATATGTGTATATATGTATATATATATGCATGTGTGTGTGTGTATAAATGTGTGTGTGTGTGTGTGTGTGTGTGTGTGTATATATATATATCAGATACGCACATTTTTATTTACCATCTACTAGGTATAAGACACGATGTGCTGGAAGATACAATGTTATAAGAGAATATAAGGATATAAGATAGATTCTGTATGCATGAAGAATTCATATTTTAATCTGTAAAATCACATGAAATGTTAAATAATAATAAAATACTTATATTGACAATAAGAAGCATCACAATGCAAAATAATTGCTTGCATGATGAATTTTATAATTTCTGTAAATTTTAAAAGACGTAGAGATCAGTTTAAACTGAATGAGCTTTATGGAACAGATGGGATTTGAATGTTTCAGAAGCAGTGTATTTTTTATTTGAGTGGAGGATGAGAGTAAGGGATTGGTAAAATAAAAAAGGAGAGGAAGGTAGGGATTCTTAGAATAACATGGTTACATGGTCATGGAGGGGCATACAAGGTGGGGACCAGGACCTGCCCTATGGAGGAGGACCCAAGTGGGCTCCTGGAAGTGATTTGCTAAGGAGATATAATTAGAGGCTCACTGGGGAAGCTCTAAAGCAAACAGGTTAGAGAGGGAACTGAAATCAGGACCTTGACATTTGCCTTTGCATTCCACAATGAGTCCTTCACCAAATCCTATCAGCTTTTTCTTCAAAATATGTCCCAAACACTTTCTTTCTTACCATCTGGTCCAGGCCAACAACCTTTCTCACACAGGTTGTTTTGATAGACCCTATCTGTCCTCTCCTTTTATTCTTATATCCCTCCCCATTCCCATCATGCCATAGTATGTTAATTATGCAATAAACTCAGTTTCCTTTCAAAAAGTGAGTCTGATCATTTTACTCCAGAACCCTCCAGGTGGTTCGGCATTTCACTAAGAATAAGAGGCTAAGTTCTTACCATGCTACAGAGCACCACCTGATCTGGTCCCCCAATACTCTCTTACTTCATTTCCTCATTCTCCCTCTGCCTACTGTACTCACTTCCTTGTTTCTTTTTTTTTTTTTTTTTTTTTTTTTAATTTTTTTATTTTATTTTAATAAAACTTCCTTGTTTCTTGAACACACCAATTCTGTTCCTCCTTACAATCTTGGCATGTGACAGCTCTCTGCCTGGCGTGCTCTTCTCTAGTAACTATGTGGCTCCCTTCCTCACACCTTCAGGTTACCTCCCAAGAAAGATGATTGTTGATCTCCCACCAAACAATCATGTTCACCAGCCCATCACTTTCTGTCCCCCTACCTACTTTATTTTCTTCCTGTAGCACTTATTTGTCTTATATGGTATATATTTATTTGTTTGTTTATCGTCTACCCCTTTCTACAAAAGGTAACTCCATAAGGGCAGAGATTCTTTTTCCTTTGCTATAACCCAAGGACCTAGAACAGTTGCCAGATGCATACTAGGTTCTCAATACATATTAAATAAGCTGAGGGTAATACCAACAAAACAGAAGAACCGGAGGAAGTAACAGTCATGATACCTCTCAAAAGGGTGAGAAATGCAAATTCTAGTTGGTGGGAATACAATGCCCTGTTCTCATTCTCTTGGAAAAACACAGACAATAAACAAGTAAACAAATGTGGTAAGGGATAAGCCCTATGAAGAAAATCTTAAAAAAATGCAAAACAATAGAAAGTGATAGGAGTAGAGTGTGGGGCAGTTAGGGACTCCTTCTTTGAGGGGATGATAGTTGAACTGAGACCTGAATGATAAAGTTCTAGCCAAGCGACCAGTTAGGGGATGGGAATTCTCCATATTAAAAAGAACAAGCCAAAGGGCCCAGAGTTTCCCTGTGGTGCTTGTTCTAAGGCAGTATTTTCTTGCCGTAAATGACCCTTGCCCATTGGTGAATATGCCAGCGAGGAGGGGTAAGAGGAGTGGGGATTCCAGGGACTTTGTCCTGCTATTGTGGGAATAGTGGCTGTATCTTTTCAGGTTTGTGAGTTGTCTTTGATTATGTCTTCTCGGGATTTACTGAAGACTCTGTTGGGGAGCCATTATATGTATAACTCTTCAGTGGACCTAGAAAAATACCCAACCGCAGGGAGGAAAAATGTTAGTATTATTGATAATTCCCCCAATAAGTCCAGCATATAATTTAAAATGGTGGGGGGCACACTGACAGAAATAAAACATTTCACTTTCCCTATTTTTAAAAAAATATTTATTTATTTGAGAGAGAGAGAGAGAGAGGGTGTGCATGTGTTGGGAATGGGGCAGAGGGAGAGGAGAGGCAGAATGTCAAACAGACTCTGTGCTGAGCTTGAGTGTGACACAGGGCTTGATCTCACAACCTTGAGATCATGATCTACACCAATATCTAGATTCATAGAAGGGTTAATAGGAAATTCTGATTCATTCATCCACAAATATTCATGAATGTTCACTGTATGTCAGGGAATCTTTAAGGCCCTAGTTCCAGGGCCATCAATAGCCTGGAAGGTTATTTTGATTAGCCTACTTTTGGGGTGCCTGGGTGGCTCAGTGGGTTAAAGCCTCTGCCTTCAGCTCAGGTCATGATCCCAAGGTCCTGGGATCGAGCCCCACATTGGGCTCTCTGCTCAACAGGGAGCCTGCTTCCCCCTCTCTCTCTGCCTGCCTCTCTGCCTACTTGTGATCTCTGTCTGTCAAATAAATAATAAAATAAAATCTTTTAAAAAAAAAGAATTAGCTTCCTTTTGAGATTTTATTTACATCTGTTGGGAAATTGTCATAATATCCTGATTTTTTAAAAAGATTCATTTATTTATTTATTTGAGGGAGAGAGAGAAAGAGACAGAGAGTAACAGGGGGAGAAGCAGAGGCAGAGAGGGAGAGATTCCCTAGCAGACTCCTTGCTGAGTGTGGATCCCAAGGTGGACCTAATCCGATACCCTGAGATTATGACCAAGACCAAGAGTCAGATGCTTAACTGACTGAGCCACCCAGGCACCCCCATAATATTCAGATTTTATTGAGAAAAGGTGTTACACTGCCTGTGCTGGGTAAGTTTGGTAGTAAGCCTGCAAATCTATGTCTACAAATTGAATCACATCCTCTGCAACGCAGTGCCATTTTGCAGTGCCTTATTTGCACATGCAAATACAGCAGTCATGGAAACAGCAGTGAATGATAGTCAAGGATTCTGCTCTCTGGGGCTTACCTTATGCCAGGGAAAGAGAGTTGTTGTCAGCACAATGAACGTGTAGAACTCATAGAGTGTATTCTAAAAATCATCTTCATTTTTGTCTCCTGCTGTCTCTTTAAATCTACTTAGTGAAGTCATTCTTTTTCTGACTACACTTTTTCATGAACACTTTGGCAGTCCTATGACCTTTCTTGTTACTCTCAGGTAATATTTTAGTCATTGAAGCTAAAAACACAGTCTCAATTTAGCTTACATCTTGTCCCCCTCCTTAGGTGAAAGCCTGTCTGAGAGAGTGTAGCTGGCTTCCTCTGTTTTCTTCATCATTGACCTTCACTTCCACTCATTAGCTACCTGCTGTTCTGACTCTTCCAACTTTGGAGCACTGGGATGGAGGAGAGGAAGTGGGGTCAGAAAATACTTACTAGACTGATGCTATTGTGAGACAGCTTATTTTCTTGCCTGTAACCCATTTCTCACACACCTTTTTTGATGACAAACTCTGGGAGTTTGGGCTGAACCTAACATAGTTATCTCTGCTATCAGAGCACCTAGCAGCCAGCTCTTTAACCTATGATGCTTCTCAGTTGAGAGTCAGACTCAGTGCATCCTCCACTCAAAATCTAAGGGTCACATATAAATTCTAAGAGGTCTGCTTGAAATCTTTTGTACTAGGCTTGGGAGGCATCATTCCCGTTCATATACATCTCTTCCATATGGAGGGTCCAGGAGAAGGTATAATCCCAGTTCAGCTCTCAACAAAGTAAGTTTCCTCACAGAAACCCTCTCTTTTTCCATCCTTTCATCTTTTTTATTTAGTTGTTTATAAAGCTGTCCTCTAACCTTTGCTGCTCAAAATATGGTCGGTGAAGGAGTTTATTAGAAATTCAGAATCTCGTGTCCATCCCAGACCTGCTGAATCAGAATTTGCATTTTAACAAAATCCCTAGGTGATTTTTATATGCACATTCAAGTTTGAGAAGCACTGATATAATCTATTCTTAGCTTCTTATTTTAAAGTTTCTGCTGGTCATCTTCCTCATCTGTTATATCTTGGTGCCTCAATGGAAGCTTATGGTTTAGCATTTTGTTACACAAGCAACAAACAAAGATTTTTTTTCTAAAAATCAGATTGAGATATTGTTTATGAAAAAATATAATTGTTATGGATTGAATTGTGTCCCCCACCCTCAATTCATATGTTGAAGTCCTTGTCCCTACTACCTCAGAGTGTAATCTTATTTGGAAATAGGGTAATTGCAGATATAATTAAGTAACTTAAGATGACCTCATACTGGAGTAGCATGGGCTCCCAATCCAATATGACTGGTGTCCTTATAAAAAGGGAAAGATTTGGACACAGACATGCACATACTGAGTACATCATTTGAAGACAAAAGCAGAGATTGGGGTGTTGTTTCAATTTGCCAAGGAATGCCAAAGATTGCCAACAAACTGCCAGCTGCTAGGAGAATGGCATGGAACAGAATATTTTTTCTCACAGCCCCCAGAAGAAACCAACCCAGCTTACTCCTTGAACTCAGACTTCTAGCTTTCTAACCTTAGACAATAAATTTCCATTATTTAAGATACCTGGTTTGTGATAGTTTGTTATGGCAGCCCTAGTATACCATGTGACTAGGACCTCAGGGAGTTAGAGCTGGGAGAAAACATAGGAGATTATTATAGTTTACAGAAGAAGGTCCAGGAATATGGTGACTTAAATCAAGAGCAGGAGAACCAGGAGTAGAACCCACTTTTAATCCCTAATTCCATGTAGTTTCTGCTGGTCCTGCTGTAGCCTCCTCCAGAACCTTTGTGGGCAGTGAATACATATCTGTCAATGTGACAACATCAAAACAGTGTCTTGCTTGGAAAATGTAAAGTGAGGGGAAAAAGGCAGTTTCTGGTAAATGGAAGTAATTCTTGGCAGACTGAATTCTTACCCAGTTAGCGCTAAGGAATTTTGTTCATGTAGTGAGAATGAAAACATATTGAAACAAATAACCCAAGTTTTCCATTGCAGTTCCAGAAGATGAGGATTTGGCTCATTATTAATATTCTCTGCTTGATTGCTCCTTTCTGTTGCACTGGAGATGAAAGTGCCCTGTGGTCCTACTCAAGCAGCTGTTCATTAATCTGCAGAGAGGTCTGGAGAGCAACTGATGCGATACATAGCCTAGCAGGCTGGGGACATGTGGGGCATTGGTGGGAAGCCCAGGAATATGCCAGGAAAAGTGTGAGGCAGGCAAAGTTCCCTTTCCATGCCCTCTTTGTTCCCTTTTCTGCAAATGCCTCATTCTTTTAAGGAGGGAATTTGTTTTAAATTATTTCCCTGTATATTCACATTGAACTTCTGCAACACAACCTGAACTCAGTATTTTTCTCTCTACTTTTCTAAATCAGCCCTTGGAGCTCAGAGGTTAAGTCATTTATTTTTTGGGACATCATAAGTAAACACAGTTTGTTGAGGATGTGGAATATTTGAGCCTGTCTGTCCAGGTTCAAATTCCACCTTAACACCTTAGAAATTGTAGGACCTTGGGCAATTGCTTAAACTTTTCTGTTACCTCCATTTTCCCATTTTATTTATTTTATTATTATTTTTTTAATTTATTTATTTTACAGAGAGAGAGAGAGAGAGAGATCACAACTAGGCAGAGAAGCAGGCAGAGAGAGAGAGGGGGAAGCAGGCTCCCTGCCGAACAGAGAGCCCGATGCGGGGCTCAATCCCAGAACCCTGGGACCACGACCTGAGCCAAAAGCAGAGGCTTTAACCCACTGAGCCACCCAGGTGCCCCTCCATTTTCCCATTTTTAAAGTGGAGGTAATAGTCTTTATCTCCTAGAGTTGTTGAGAAGATTAAATTGGGTCACTATGTCTAGTATTTGGAACATTACCCAACATGAGGATGAGGTAGGAGGAGAATGAACCCAGGTCTGTCTGACTGCAAGACCAGTGGTCTTTGCAGTGCGAACAAACTACTGTTTGTCACTGCCCAGCTGCCCTCATGACACTTGACCATTCTTGAGACCTTTCTGTCCTTTTTCTCTCACTACAACTTACCTCCTGTGAGCTCTAGTTTTCAGGAACTGTCAGGTATTTGGATGAACCTGGCAAATCTCTGTAGGTTCAGGTATTAATGAGTATTGCTGGCTTGATGGAATGCTTTTTCCTGTGGTGGCAGTTTGAAAGTTCCAGACTCAAAATGGCCTGTCTTCAAAAGTAAAGGTTGGACAGTCACTGGTAAAGGAACATGAGCTGGGGAAAGGTTGGCTCCAGTTTTCTATGCAAAGGGAAGACAAATGTGGGAACTGCAGTCATTACTTTGGACTCTGGAAAATAGAATTTTGTGCAATCAGGTCTTTGCCTACCTCGCAGATCTCACCATTTGTTAGAGATCTTTTGCACTTGCACCCAGGCCAGCAAATCACCTGAATAAAAGCTAGTCAATTCAGAATCTTTGTAGAAACTGAATTGCTCTTTCCATAGTCTTTTGTTATTTTAAACATTTAAGGTTTCCTTCCATTCATAGAATAACATTTTTGGAGGTGGTTTTAACTCAAGCCAAATGGATTACTTTTTAAAATTTATCTTCATCTATTCCTCAAGAGTAGATGCTTGAATTGTGTTGCCAAGTAAACAATTCCTTGTTCGAAAGGTTGTTTCTTGCCTAAAACTTACCAAGTGAGAGGAGGTTTTGAATGCACACACAGCCTGGCCTCCTAAAGGTGCGAAGAGTGTGTGCTGGAAAGACAAAAAAAATTTGGCAGGAATCAGAAAAGAAACAAACTGACTTAGTGACATCTGCTGCTGCTACAAACTGAACTAAAGAGGAGAGTGAACTAAAGGGCTGCAGATCTTTAAAGGAAACAAAGCGTGTGCATACACGTGTACGTGTGTGTGCGCACGCGCGCACGCGTGGATGTGCGCTTTATTTCTGTTGACAGATGGGTCTTAGCTACCAAACTTGGAAGAAATGTGGGCAGTAAATCAGTTTTCCCATTTCATGACAGACTTTATCATGAAAGATGATTCTAAATGTAAACACAGTGGGTAAAATGCCACTTAGAGGGAATTTAATAAACATACTAATTTAGACCTCAGCAAGAGAGCACCTAAATATCAAACATAATGATATGCCACAAATCAAATATTCAGGATATCTATTTTAATCTACGAGGAAACAGAACTCTTTATTCTAATCTTGCTGTAAAGCCTTTGGCTTCCTAAAGTATGTGATCTTGTTAAATTAAAGGATTAAAGTGAATGCATCCTTACTTTGGTATGTACTTACAACTAAATAAATAACATGCTTGTTATGACTGCAAACAAAATGAATTAAGTGAAACAAGACAGACAGCATGGACTTGCTGATATCTTTGTTTTTGACAGCCTCTAATCCTGGAAACAGGAAGATATTGAGATGAGTAAACATTCCCTGCCTATGTGAGCTCCCAAGTGGTTAAGTCTAATGCCCAGATTCGTGCTAAGAAGTTCAGAAACTGAAGCATCTGGAGACCTTGCATATGCATAAAGGAAATCTCTCCCTTCCATTGTCTTCTCAGTTTCCTGCTTATCTGAAAACCCATTAATGCTTAAGCATTTGAGGCCTTCAAATAGAGTGAGGATGGTAGGCATAGAAAAGATGAATTCCTCATTTGACAGTTTTGAAGAATTGTCCCCTTCAATGGCTGTCCCAGTTTAGTCTCCATTGGTTGTCACTAAACTTTCCAAAGAAAGACCTGTTGCTTTCAGTGAAACCACATTTCCCCCCAACATTTAACCCAGGGGCCACAGATGTGTCCCCTTTCTTCATGGAATGCTGTCCTGAACCAAATATGCTAGCAGTTAAACAGCCCACCAACACACCACAAATATTTGTTTATTGGGAATCAAAATGTGGAGTGGGCTACAAAACTGGGGGCTGGATTATTAAGAACAGATTGGAGAGTGCTGTGGTAGTGCTTGGGTAAATATCACTAGTGGTGCAGTATTGAAAAGATTGGGAAGTCATCAACCAGCCCTTCAGAACTGAAGCACATGATTTAACCACAAGCTGTACTTTATGAAATCTTAAACTGTAACACGAAGAGTGACCTAATTTAATCCATGTGGGCTACATGTTTGATGTCAACAGACTTTTCTTTTTAAACCGCTGAGGGAATGCAACAGGGTCTTTTGGACTTTAATAAAATATGGTCTGTTTCCTGCTAAGTCACTCATCTTGAGGGATTAATTATTTTTACATTATGATTGATATTCCATGGATTCTGTGGGTTTTCCTGTACCTTTTTGTGCATATCCTTTTTGCAAGGGACAATTAACCATAAGTCTTAAAACATTAGTCTCCCACAGGTGTAATGGATGTGGAAGTAGATCCTGAGGCATACAGTGCTTCTCTCTA
The DNA here is from genome assembly GCF_963455335.1 of Martes martes. Classification (NCBI taxonomy): domain Eukaryota; kingdom Metazoa; phylum Chordata; class Mammalia; order Carnivora; family Mustelidae; genus Martes; species Martes martes. Next base: position 22,103,731 of record NC_137900.1, read on the forward strand.
CCCAAGGGGCTTGTAAGAGACAGAATGAAGACAGTAGTTGCTATCATAAGTCATATAATGATACTTGATTCACAAGAGTCTGCTTGTGGGCTTAACATGACAGGTGTGCACATATTATAGAAAAGTGCCTCCTAAGCCACTCTTCTTAAAGCAGTTTGGGACGATATTTGGGGGCTGGAGCTTCCCCATAGAGTGGGTCCACAACTTGTTTTTTCACTAGGATGAGATTATATCAGCAGGATTACAAATTGTTTATTTATTTATTTTTTTTCTACCAGAAGGAAAACTAGTTAACCTCCCCCAGCCCCCATCCCATGCTTTTTTTTTTTTTTTTTTTTTTAAAATACTGTGACCATTAATTGAAAATACCAGATGGGTGCATTTTACATGTGTGCCCTTTTAAAGGTTCAGTGTGACTAAAATTTCTGAGAGGATAGTCTCAGTCTGGACTGGAATTCTTGAAAATAGTATAGTGTCCACTCTCAAGTAGCCCTAAAGACTGCTAGGTTGATAAAAGCAGGGTTAATGTAACCAGATTTTTTTAAAAAGGTAAGCAAGGAAGAAGTCAGACCTTTTCCCCATCCTTACTTATGCTTAATTCCTTATAGCTTCCTTATTCAACATGATGGTGCATAGAACACGGCATCAGCACCACCTGAGGTTTTGTTATAAATGCAGACAGACTCAAGGGCCCTTCCCCAGACCTACTGAGTCAGAGTATGTATTTTAACAGGAGACCTAGGTGATTCAGAGGCATATTTAGATTTGAGAAGCACTGCCTTAGAGAGCTTTGGGCAAGGCTATAGGAGGCCTCTACTAGCTGAGCTAATCCTTTAAAAAGTACCCCATGGAAGGAAAATTTCATTTGCTGAATGTAGCCTTGAAACATCCAAACCAATGAATTAGTTATCAGATTTGTGTGTGTGTGTGTGTATCTATATATATGTATATATATAGATATATAGATATATAGATATAAAACATATTTCTAAGTAGTGTAGGACAGTGTCAGCTACCAAACATTTATTCATTTATTAAGAATCATTTATTCATCCCTGTGTAAGAACCTGAGGCCAAGTAGAGTAAGAAAGGAAATAGGCCAGGGACATTCTTTTCTTGGTTTTATAACAATTTTGAAGTTGAACTCTGATCTTCAACTTTGAGTTTGAACATTCAAATACTGTGGACCAAAACGGTCTTCAGAATTTCAAGGTTTTTTTTCTCTAAAAGGAGATAGATAGGAGTGGACCTTTTTCTTGATGCCAGGCTTTTAACACCTTAAAAATAAATACTTCGGTTCCTAGTATGTAAAAAAAAAACACATTCTATGTATTGATGAAATTTAGTATCAATCCACGTTCTAAAATACTATCATTTATACTAATTTTGACATTTGTTTTGTGTAAAACAGGGAATATATTCTCATCAGATGCTATTCTTCTCTTTCTTTCCTTTTTTTTTTTTAAGATCTTGGAATTTCTGGACAAGACTGGTTTGTTCTACTCCCAACATTTTTTTTATGATGTTCAGTTAGTCAGCATATTGTAGTACATCATTAGTTTTTGATGTAGTGTTCAATGATTCATTAGTTGCGCGTAACACCCAGTGCTCATCATTTATTAAAAATAAACATAAAGGGCAAAACAAAAATCAAACTATGGAGGTATAAAGTGAAAAACATGAAAACAAAACAGGAACATTTTTCCCTGCCTCTTTAAGCTCCTCTTGCAATAATGAACAAATAAGTATGGTTAACTATTTTCAGTATGCTTTCAGAGAAATTATTTTTTCATTTACTTCTTTCCCTCCTCCTCTCTTCTCTTTCTGTGATTTTAAGGATTCTTTAAGTTTATGCAATAGAATTATATCTTAATAGATTTTATAGTAGTAGCTTTTTCCATGTAATTTGTTTTACACTTTTTGAGGCATCACCTACACATATAGCTCATTTAAAAAATCCTTTATTTGGAAATAATTTCAGATTCACCTAAAAGTTGCAAGAATAAGAATAGTACATTATAACTTTCACCTTGATTCACTTATTTGTTAACATTCTGCCTCACTTGCCATAAGCTGAGTTGTCTTCTCTTTGCCTCTTTGTGTGTGTGTGTGTATGCATTTTCCAAACCATTTGAAAGTAAGTTGCCTACATCATGACTCTTTATCCCCAAATATTTTAATGTGTATTTCCTAATAATTGGAAATTCTTTCCCTCTCTTCTTTTTTTCTAAAGTAATCTCTACACCCAAAGTGGGGCTTGAATTTATAACCCCAGGATCAAGGGTTGCCTCCTCTACTGACTAAGCCAGCCAGACACCCCAATAATGGGGCATTCTCTTACATAATTACCATATTATTATCAGTTTTTGTGAATTTAACAAAGGTATATTTTAATCTAATATCCCATGTTTTTCAGTTTATCAGTTGATCCAATAATGCTTTTTTTTTTTTTTTCAGCATTTGTTTTCTTCCAATATGGGATCAAGTATAGGATCAGGTATTACATTTGATTGTCATGTCTTTTTAGTTTCCTTTAATCTGGAACATTGCCACAGCATTCCTTTGTCTTTCTTGGCATTGGCATTTTGGATAATACAGCCACTGCTTCCCCCATTCTCCAACTTCTAAAAAGAAGATAGAAAACTCTTTTTTATGAATTTGTCTGTTCTTTCCTCTGGATTCGATTTAGGCTGTGTAATCCTGGCATGTGTACTATATAGGCGATGATGTGTCCTTTTCAGGATATTGCATCTGCAAACATACAGTGTTCTCTAGTTAGTTTTGATCACCCCACCCATAAAGGGCTTATCTAATTTCTCTACAGTGTAGTTACTGTTTCTTCTTTTGCAATTAATAAACAATTTGTGAGGAGATATTTAAGATCATGCAAGCTTGTTGCTCATCAAAATTTCCCTCTAAGGTTAGAAGATTTGTTGGCCATTCTTGCCTGAAATAATCCTTAGTATGCGTTTACCTGCACCAGCTCCTGGCTAAGCCCCTGACTTCTGGTCCTCTTTGGCCTTAGAGTATGAGGCAAATTCATGAGGACATTATGTATTTATTGCTGGGTTTGATTTGGTAACTTTTTTGAGGGTTTTTGCATCTATGTTTATTAAAGATATTGATGTGGAGTTTTCTTTTGATGTTTTTGTTTTGTTACTAGTGTGATGCTTGCTTCATAAATGAGCTGGGAAGTATTCCTTCCTTTTCTGTTTCTTTTTGGGAGAAATTATGTAGAATTAGTATTATTTATTTATTAAATGTTTGCTAAAATTCACCAGTGAAACCATTTGGGCCTGGAGTTTTCTCTTTTGGAAGATTTAAACTATGAATATAATTTATTTAATAGCTATAGAACTATTCAATTATGTGTATAACTCTGAGTGAATTTTTTGGTGTGTCTCATTAATGCTTTATTATTTTTAAAAAAATTTTGTTGGTTACTGCTCTTATTCCTATAATTTTCTCCTTTCAGCATGTTTTGAGTTCACTTTGCTCTTCTTCTAGTTCTTAAGGTGGAATTTTAGATTATTGATTTGAGAAATTTATTTTTTTAAAGATTTCTTTATTCGAGAGAACATGAAAGCGCATGTTCATATGAGTGGGGGGAGGGGGAGAAAGAGTGTGAATACTTTTTTTTTTTTTTTTTAAAGATTTTATTTATTTGACAGAGAGACACATTGGGAAGGGAACACAAGCAGGGGGAACGGGAGAGGGAGAAGCAGGCCTCCTGCTGGGTAGGGAGTCCAGTGCAGGGCTGGATCCCAGGACTCTGGGATCATGACCTAAGCTGAAGGCAGACCCTTAATGACTGACCCACCTAGGCACACCAAGAGAGTGTGGATCCTTAGGCAGACTCCTCACTGAGAGTGGAGCCTGTCAGGCTCCATCCCAGCACCCTGAGATCATGACCAGAGCTGAAACCAAGAGTCCACCACTTAACTGACTGAGCCACCCAGCACTGCCTCCCCCCCACCCCACCGCTTTTTTAGAGACAGAGAAGGAGGGGGAGGTGCAGGTTTAGAGGGAGACAGAGAATCCTAAGCATGTTCCATCCCCACAAGGAGTCCTATATGGGGCTCAGTCTCACAACCCTGAGATCATGACCTGAGCAGAAACCAAGAGTTTGACACTTAACTGACTGATCCACACAGACACCCCTGAGAACTTTTTTAAATGTAAGAACTTAATGCTATAAACTTTCCTCTAAGTATTTTGTTAGCTACATCCTATAAATTTTGACATTAAATTTTAATTTCATACAGTTGAATATGTTCTTTCAATTTTCTTGATAGTTTCTTTTTGATCCAAGGGTTATTTATAAATGTGCTGCTTAATTTTCAAATAATTTGGACTTTCCCAGATAACTTTCTGTTATGTATTTCTAATTTAATTCATTTTTGGTCAGAGAACATGCTTTCTATGATTGATACTGCTTCAGTGTGATATGTTTTATTTTTATGGCTCAGAGTATGATTTATATTTGTCTGTGTTCTTTGTGTACTTGAAGAGAATGTATATTGTGCTGTTGTTTGTTGGTATATTCTGAATATCAATTAGATTAAGTTGGTGATAACATTGTTCAGATCATCTAGATCCTTACTGATTTTCTACCCTCTTTTTCTATCAGTTACTAAGAGGAATATTGAAGTCTCCAATTATAATTTTGGGTTTGTCTATTTCACCTTCAATTCTGTTGTCTTTTGCTTTATGTATTTTGAGGCTTTTATTATTTTGTGTATAATTGAGAATTGTCATATCTTCTTGGAGAATTGACTCCTTTATTCTTATGTGATGTCTCTCTTTTTCCTTGATTATATTTCCTGTTCTGAAGTCTGCTTTGTCTGATATTACTATTCCAGTTTTCTTTGGTTAGTGTTTATACCATATCTTTTTTGCTGTTCTTTTTATTTTACCTATAACTTTTTGTGTAAAATGGATATCTTATAGATAACATACATATGGGTATTCCTTTTTTATACAATCTGACAATCTCTTTTAATTGGTATGTTTAGACCATTTACATGTAATATGATTATTAATATGGTTGGACTAAAATCTGCCAGCTTGAGAGCTGTCCTCTATTTGTTTCATCTCTTATTTATTTCTTTTTTTCTTTTTCTCTCTTCTCTTAGCTTGGTCAAACATTTTTTTATTATTCCATTTTACCTCCCCTATTGAAATATTTGTACCTCCTACACAACTTCTAACAATTACCCTAAACTTTACAATATATACCTGCAGTTAATCAGAATCTACTTTTAATGTGTTTTTAAAGTATTTCATATGTTGTGTAAAAACCTTCAATAGTTCTTCCTTCTTATCCTTTGCAGTGCTCTTTATTCTTCATTCTATGAATGTGGCATATCACATTGATTGATTTGTATATTCTAAACCATCCTTTCATCCTAGAGATAATGTGGGTTGGTTTTAATGTACTGTTGAATTTGATTTGCTAATAATTTGTTGAGAATTTTTGCATTTATATTCATTAGGGATACTGGCCTATGGGGTTTTTTTTTCCTTGTAATATCCTTATCTGGCTTCGGTATTAGGATAATGCCAGCCTTGTGAAATGAATTTTGGAATGTTTCCTACTCTTCCACTTTTTGAAGAGCTTGAGAATAATTGGTATTTATTCTTTAGATGTTTGGTAGAACTCATTGAAGAAACCATTTGGTCCTGGGCTTTTTGTTGAGAGGTTTAAGATTACTGATTTAATCTCCTTAGTAGTTACTCATCTGTTTTAATTTTCTATTTCTTCATGATTCACTCTTGGAAGGGTGTGTGTTTCGAGGAATTTATCCATTTTCTCTAAGTAATCCAATCTGTTGATGTATAATTGTTCATAGTAGCCTCTTGTGTTCTCTGTATTTCTAAGGTTATCAGTTATAATATTTCCTCTTTTATTTATAATTTTGTTCATTTAACCCTTCTCTCTTTTTTTCTTGGTAAGTCCAGCTAATGGTTTGTCAGTTGTCATATCTTTACAGAAACCAATTCTTTGTTTCAGTGGTTTTTTTTCTGTTGTCTTTATTTCTGTTTGAATCTTTAGTATTTTCTTTCTTCTGCTAACTTTGATATTACATTCTTCTTCCTTTCTAAAATTCCTTTAAGTCTCAAATCATGTTGTTTATTTGAGATCTTTCATTTCTCTTAATGTAAGAATTTATTACTATAAATTTCCCTCTTAGAACTGCTTTTGCTGCATCTTATAATTTTTGGTATATTTTATTTTTGTTTTCATTTGTTTCAAGATTCTTTATAATTTCCTTTTAGATTTCTTCTTTGAGCAAGTGATTGTTGAGGAGTACATTTTTAAATTTAAACATACTTGTGAAATTTTCCATTTTCCTATTATTATTGATTTCTAGTTTCATACCACTGTGTTCATGAACGATATTTGATATGTTTACAGTCTTCTTAAATTTATTAAGTCTTGCTTCATGCTTTAGCATATGTTCTGTCCTGGAGAATGCTCCATGTGTGTGCTTCAGAAGATGTGTATTTTGGAACTGTAGAATGGAATGTTTTGTATGTCTGTTGGGTCTCTTTGGTCTATAGTGTTATTAGGTCCACTGTTTCCTTATTAGTTTTATATTTGGAGATTTACCCAATGTCAAAATTGTGAATTGAAATACCCTGCTATTACTTTATTATTGTCTATGTCTCCCTTCAATTCTGTTGATATTTTCTTTAAATATTCAGGTGCTCCAATGTTGAATGCATATGTATTTATAAATCTGATATCCTCTTGTTGAATTGACTCCTTTATCAGTATATAGTGACCTTCTTTGTCTGTTGTGACCCATTTTGACTGAAAATCTATTTGATATAAGTTTAGATAATCCTGGGTTTTTTTGGTTACCATTTGTACAAAATATCTTTTTCCAACCCTTCATTTTCAGCCGATGTTTGTCCTTACGCTAAAGTTTGTCTGTTGGAGGCAGCATATTTTTGGATCTTGTTTTTTCCCCATCCATTCAGCCACTTTTTTTTTTTTTCTTCAAGATTTTATGTATTATTTGGCAGAGAGAGAGAGACAGTATAAGCAGGGGAAGCTGCAGGCAGAGAGAGAAGCAGGCTTCCTGCTGAGCAGAGAGCCCAATGTGGGACTTGATCCCAGGACCCTAGGATCATGACCTGAACAGAAGGCAGACACTTAAACAACTGAGCCACCCAGGCACCCACCCCTGTGTGTCTTAGTTGGAGAATTTTTTCAGTAATTGTTTAAAGGAATTATTGGTAGGTAGGAACTTACTGTTGCCATTTTGTTAACTGATTTCTGTTTTTTGAATACTTTTGTTCCTTTCTTCTTCTTGTTCTGTCTTCAATTACTTATTTATTTACCTATTTTTTGTAATAGTTGCTTTAATTCCTTTCTTTTAAAAATTTTTGTGCATCCACTGTAGGTGTTTCCTTTCTAGTTATCATGAGACTTAAATAAGATATCTTGTAGATATAACAGTATATTTAAAACTGATAACAATTTACCTTCAAACTCCTACAAAAGTTCTACCCTTTTATTTTTTCTCCCTCATGTTTTATGCTATTGGTATCACACTTTATCTTTTTATATTGTGCAGCCATTAATAAATTATTGTAGTTGTAGTTACTTTTAGTGTTACTGTTTTTTAACTTTTATACTAGAGATAAAAACACTTTACAGGGGTGCCTGGGTGGCTCAGTGGGTTAAAGCCTCTGCCTTCAGCTCGGGTCATGGACCCAGGGTCCTGGGATCAAGCCCTGCATCAGGCTCTCTGCTTGGCAAGGAGCCTGCTTCCTCTTCTCTCCCTGCCTGCCTCTCTGCCTACTTGTTATTTTTGTCTGTCAAATAAATGAATAAAATCTTTAAAAAACAAAACAAAACAAAACCACTTTATACACCACCATTTGTAATTATTTTAACCAATGATTTTTATACTTTTTTATACTTTTATGTTGTTACTTAGTGTCCTTCATTTCAACTTAAATGACTTTCCTTAACATTTTTTTTTAAAAGTAGATCTTCTGGTGATGAACTTCCTTAGGTTTTGTTTACCTGGGGATGTCTTTTTCTTTACTTCATTTTCAAAGGACAGTTTTGCCAAGTATAATTTTCTTTGTTGGCAGGTTTTAGTTTAAGTTTTTGTTTTTTCCTTTTGAATATTTTGAACATGTTATCCCACTTGCTTCTGGCTTATAAGGTTTCTGCACAGAAATATGCTCTTAGCTTTATTGGAGGGAGGGGTTCCTTGTATGTGATAGATTATTTTCATTTTTCTGTTGCTACTTTCAAAATTTTCTATTTATTTTGACTTTTAACATTTTGATTATAAGGTATCTTGAAGTAACATTCTTTAGTTTGATGTTGCTTGAAATCCTTTCATGTTCCTATACTTGGTTGTTCACATCTCTCCCAAGATTTAGAATGTTTTCAGCTATTATCTATTTAAATAAGCTGTCTGCCCTTTATGTTTTCTTTTCTTCTGGTACTCTCATGATGGGAATGATTGGTCTCTTGATTGTGTTCCATATTTCACATAGACTTTCTTCATTCTTTTTCATTGTTTTTTTTTTCTTTTTGTTCAACTGTTTGATTAATTTCAAGCAATCTGTGTTTAAATTGCTGATTCTTTTTTCTGCATGATTGATTCTGTGGTTGAAACTATATTGAATTGTTCAGTTCTCTTACTGTTTTCTTCAGCTTGAGGACCTCTGCTTGTTTCTTTTGGCTTCTGTATTTTATTAAACTTCACAGTTGTTTAGGTATTCTTTTCCTAATTTTGTTTATTTGTGTTCTTTTGCATTTCACTGAGATTCTTTAAGAATATTATTTTCGGGGCACCTGGGTGGCTCAGTGGGTTAAAGCCTCTGCCTTCAGCTCAGGTCATGATCCCAGGGTCCTGGGATCGAGCCCCACATTGAGCTCTCTGCTCAGCAGGGAACCTGCTTCCCCCTCTCTCTCTGTCTGCCAAATAAATAAATAAAATCTTTAAAAAAAAAGAATATTATTTTGAAAATTTTTTTAGGCAAATCACAAATCTTCATTTCTTTGGAGTCAGTTAATAGATCTTTATTAGTTACTTTTGGTGTCATATTTAACTGATTCTTAAGTATCTATATGGCCTCACATTAGTGTCTGTGTATTTGAATGAACCAACACTTCTTCCAGTCTTTATGTCTTTTAGCCACCTGTTGGTTCCTGGTGCTGATGGTATTATCTCCAGAATCACAATTGTGCTGGGCTGGAGCTGGTAGTGAGGCTGTCATTGGGTTTTCATTTGGCCTTGTAGTTGGTGGGCTTGTTACCAGGGGCCTCGGTGGATGTGGATCCTGTTTTTTGGATGGATTAGGCTGGCTTCATTACCTTGTTCAGTGGGGTAGTGCTGTCACACTGGTCTGCTTTAGGGTCCATAGTTGCAGTATAAGTCAGTGCACCTATTAGCAGGTGCATGGACAGGTATGGATTCTGCTAGAGACCTGGGTGGGTTACTGCCTTATCATTGGATGGACACCTGAGTGCACAGGACTGGGCCTGAACTACGGCTGAAAGGCATTGGAATTGAGCCCCAGGGCTGTTTCAGTTTCTATAACCAAGATTGATGTCGTTAGACCTGGCTCTCTAGACATGAATGAGTGTCTCCCCACCAGGTTCTTGAGTGGGCCTTACTGCTCCCTGAGCATGGCTAAAGGGGCTGGATCCCAAAATAGGCACATTTCTGGGTCTCCTGGGGTATGGTCTTGAGAGCCTCCCACCGGGTTCCTGTGATGGCAAGACTGCTTATAGACAGTGACTGAGAGGGGCTGGAACTGAATATAGGGCCCTTTTCAGATCTCTAGGACACAGATAGTCTCTTGTTGATATCCTGGGACCTCAGGACTGCTAGAAGACTGTGGCTGAGAGAAGGCTGGAAACAAAGGCCTTTGTTTCTGGGGATACAGATGGGACTGTTTCCTAACAGGTCACTGTTTCAGTATTACTGGTTGTAGATTGTGACTGGGATAAGCTGGAGCCCAATTACAGAGCCCTTTCAGAGTCTACAGATTGACCAACTCTGGTGGACTTTCTTCTAAGGCTCCTGTACTCAACCTCAGAAAGGCTGGAACAGTTCACAAGCTACTTCCACATCTACTGCCAGGATCAAATTTTGTATGCCTATTACTCAATGCACAGGTGGGTGTGACTCCTCTGACTACCTTGGTGTATGACGCTTGTGATAGGACCAAGCCAAATGGGGCTGTAGCTGAGTCCTCAGGGGTACAGAGATTTTTTCCAGGTCTGTGACTGAGTCCATGGTTAGCTAGTTAGCTGTCTGGGTGTGAGTCCACCTTCTCAAAATGGCTTTCCTCAGTCTTAGAATGCACTGAGGTTTCACAGATGTCTACTGGGATCCCGCCTCTTCCACAAAGGCCCTTTTATCAGTGAATGGATGCCAAATTGTTCAGAGGCAATATGAGAGAGGACGTCTTATTTGGCTGTTTTTCTTTTTTTTTTTTTTTTCTTTTTTAAAGATTTTATTTATTTATTTGACAGACAGAGATCACAAGTAGGCAGAGAGGCAGACAGAGAGAGAGGAAAGGAAGCAGGCCCTCCGCCGGGCAGAGAGCCCGATGCGGGGCAGAGAGCCCGATGCGGGGCTCGATCCCAGGACCCTGGGATCATGACCTGAGCCGAAGGCAGAGGCTTTAACCCACTGAGCCACCCAGGTGCCCCTATTTGGCTGTTTTTCTGATGTCACTCCCAGTATTTCTTGTATAACAAGTAGATTGGCAATAAATTACATCAATTTGTATGTACTTTAAAAATTTTTTATTTCTCCTTTATTTTTGAAAGTAATTTTTGCTGAGGGTTGAATTTTGGGTTGACAACTTCATCTTTCAGTATTTTAAATATAATACTCCATTACCTTTTGCTTGCATAGTTTCTGATGAGACATCCATTATTTAAGTCTTGTTTTCTTTGCATGTAATATATCTTTTTCTTCATGTTGCCTTTAAAGTTTACTCTTTTTGTTTTGTTTTAGTGATTTAAATAAGATTTGCGTATGTGTCTTTGTTTTCTTCCCCTGTGTTTCTTGGCTCTGTGGTTTGGTGTCTATCATATTAATCTTGAAAAATTCTTGATCATTATTTTTCATATATTTCCTCTGTCGTATTCTATATCTCTTTTCCTTTTGGGACTCCCAACTACATGTGGTTATACCGTTTGATATTGGGCCATAGTTCTTTTATGTTCTGTGTTTTTTCCCTCTCTTTTTGTCTCTATATTTCAGTTTTGATAATTCTTTTTTGACATATTTTCTAGTCCACCATTAGTCACCTGTGTTGACTCTACTTATAACCTCATTAAAGGCATTTTTCTTCTCTGTTATTATGGTTTTGATTTCTAGCATTTCCATTTCATTCTTTCTTACACTTTCTGTCTATGTGCTAGAATTATCCTGTCTGATCTTAGGTGTTGTGTGGTTATTCCATAAGATCCTTTAACATATTAATCATAGTTATTTTAAATTTTATGTCCGACATTTAACATCTTTGTCATATCTGACTTGGGTTATTATCACTTTGTCCATTGCAAGTGTGTTTTTTCATGGCTTTTTATATGCCCTGTCCTTTTTTGTTGAAAGCTGAACATCTTGTGTAGGACATTAGAGATTTGAGGTAAATGATTTTTGTCTTGAAAAATGGGCATACATTTCCTTCAACCAAGCCTTAGTACCAGGATTTATGTTAATCCAGTTAAGCATTAAACTAGGTTTTAGGCTTATCATTGTTATGATTACCCTGAGTACATTATAGACTTTAAATTTCCCTAGGGTTATTTTTTATTTAGGGTAGGAATTCATTTGAGAGATGAATTATTTTTCAATGATTGCTCTATCCTCAGGTTTATGTCTTTGCTTTGTGTTTTGCCTCAGAGAGGTTTATCTCTTGTGTTACTTGTTACTCAGTGGTTATTAGCCTGACCATGGGGATGAGGGGTGAGTCAGGTATTCTCCCTTGTTTTATTTAAGCATCAGTGTTGGAGAGTCACTGGGATCCAAGACATCCTGCCCCTTCCCCCATGATGTTCTGAATTTTGCACATATCCCTGATCTTCCCTCTGGGGTCCAGGTTTATTTTTTCTTCTTTTTCCTGGGATGGAATAGGATTTACTAATGTCCTAAGTGTGATAGTGTTTTCTCCCTTTCCCCACAGATTCAAGCTTTTTGTTTTTGTTGATTTTTTTGTGTGGTTTTATTTTATTTGGTTGTTTTTTCGTTTTGTTTTGTTTTAGAAGGGTTTTTGTTTTTGTTTTTGTAGATAAGAGGAGAGAGAATGGTCTGGGCAAATTTCTTACCCTTCTTACAGTGACTGCTGTTTCCATTTCCAGTTCTGCACCAGAAGGGAGAATTTTCAGAATTCTCCCAGTTGTTTCTGTGACTGTCCCATGGGGTTTGTGAAAGAAGAAGAAAATACTTGCTGCCAGTTAAGACTTCACCCTCTTACCAGTGTACTGTTGGCCTCCAGAAATGTGTCTATCTCCCTAGCTGAACTTTTCTTACTGGTGTTTGCTTTTTAGAGTTCTGCTTTTGTCAAATTATATTAATTTCCTACTGGCATTTGACCTAAGTAAGTTACTGCTTATACCATGTCTTTCCCTGTAGGTGCCTATTTTACCCTAGATTCTGCTGCTATGATATTAGTACAGTTTTAGGTTCAAGGAAAGCCATGATGTTTGTCCAGCTTTTTTTTTTTTTTCCCACAAAAATATTGGGAATGATGATGCTCTTTCCAGCTTTCCACATCTCCAAACAGAGATTGGATGTCTTCTATTGTTTAAAAATCATAATAATAGTTATGTATTTTTACAAAGAAGCAAAAAAGGACAAACTGCATATTTCACTGTCAGTAAGAGCTGAAGTCGAGGATTACAAAGGTTGGGTAGTGTGTTCTAAAGTATCAAGAAAAAATATAAATGCAGGACTAATTCTTCCTTTGAGAGCTATTTGTAAAACTTCGTGGAAATTAGTATTTTACAACCATGTACACAGATGTCAGAAAGGAAGCAAGATTTCATCACAGGCTTCCCATTCTATATTGGTTATGATTCAGTGCTTTCCTGCTTTATTTTTTGATCTCTAAATTATCATTAAACTCTAAATAATAGCTTCTATTTACCTTTGTTCATGAAATAAATAATTTGTGTTTTAAAATCTTACATTGACCCTCTAACAAAATGTTAATCGTAATAAGGCTTAATGTTAATGAAGAGAGAAAGAGCCCAGGACACAGAAGCAGTAAGAAGAGGAAAAGAAGATTCATTCAGAAATACATATTTTTTAAAACAAAAAGAATACTTTTCAAACACTGAGCACGTATGAACTATTCATAACTAATAAACTGGTGGATTAGTGGCTAGTGGAGAAAGGACTGGCCTAGACCAAGGGAACTAGAGTTTTCTTCTCCATATAACTTTAAGCCAAGTTAGTTATTATTTCTAGATTTCAGTTATCCCAAATACCAAAGAAGAGGTGAGATGCGTTGGTTTAAGAGGTCTTTAACATTCCTCCTGCACTAATGGTTATTGGAGTATAGATTGTGTTTTCTGTTATCTTTCCAAAGCATGCCTGGATACCCATTATGGGTCATTATCTACAATTCATCGTATGGCTCCAGGAACTCTGCCAAACCCTGGGCTCACCCACGTAGGCGGCTTCTATCTCTTGACTTACCTGAATTCTTTATAATTTGGAGAGTCTTCTTCTAATGGGATTAGAAATGCAATGGAATTACTTTTCTACTAAGTCTTTGGGATAAAAAGACTGTGGAGTGCACATGCTCACATGACATAAGAGTTTCTAGGCACCCAAATCAATCATGTAGAATTTTACAAAGAAAACTTAATTAAGGACTTTTTTTTTTAAATTATTTTTATTAACATATAATGTATTATTTGCCCCAGGGTACAGGTCTGTGAATCGTCAGGCTTACACACTTCACAGCACTCACCATATCACATACCCTCTCCAATGTACATAACCCAACCACTCTCTCCACAACCCCCCCCCCCAGTAACCCTCAGTCTGTTTTGTAAGATTAAGGGTCTCTTATAGTTTGTCTCCCACCTGATCCCATCTTGTTTCATTTTTTACTTCCCTATGCCCCCAAATCCCCCACTCTGCCTCTCAAATTCCTCCTATCAGGGAGATCATATGATAATTGTCTTTCTCTGATTGACTTATTTTGCTCAGCATAATACCCTCTAGTTCCATCCATATCATTGCAAATGGCAAGATTTCATTTCTTTTCATAGCTGCATAGTATTCCATTGTGTATATGTACCACATCTTTATCTATTCGTCTGTTGATGGACATCTAGGTTCTTTCCATAGTTTGGCCATTGTGGACATTGCTGCTATAAACATTTGGGTGCACGTGCCCCATCAGATCACTACATTTGCATCTTTAGGGTAAATACCCAGTAGTGCGATTGCTGGGTCAGAGGGTAGCTCTATTTTCAAATTTTTGAGGAACCTCCATGCTATTTTCCAGAGTGGCTGCACCAGCTTGCATTCCCACCAACAGCATAGGCGGGTTCCCTTTGTCCGCATCCTTGCCAACATCTGTCATTTTCTGACTTGTTAATTTGAGCCATTCTGACTAGTGTGAGGTGGTGGTATCTCACTGTGGTTTCGATTTGTATTTCCCTGATGCTAAGTGATGTTGAGCACTTTTTCATATCTGTTGGCCATCTGGATGTCTTCTTTGGAGAAATGTCTGTTCATGTCCTCTGCCCATTTCTTGATTGGATTTTTTGTTCTTTGGGTGTTGAGTTGGATAAGTTCTTTATAGATTTTGGATACTAGCCCTTTATCTTATATGTTGTTTGCAAATATCTTCTCCCCTTCTGTCAGTTGTCTTTTGGTTGACTGTTTCCTTTGCTCTGCAAAGCTTTTGATCTTGATGAAGTCCCAATAGTTCATTTTTGCCCTTGCTTCCCTTGCCTTTGGTGATATTTCTTCTTAGAAGAAAGTTGTTGTGGCTGAGGTCAAAGGGATCGCTAACTGTGTTCTCCTCAAGGATTTTGATGGATTCCTGTCTCACACTGAGGTCTTTCATCCATGTAGAGTCTATTTTTATGTGTGGTGTAAGGAAATGGTCCAGTTTCATTATTTTACATGTGGCTATCCAATTTTCCTAGCACCATTTGTTGAAGAGGCTGTCTTTTTTCCATTGGACAGTCTTTCCTGCATTGTGGAAGATTAGTTGACCGTATAGTTGAGGGTGTTTATTTCTGGGCTCTCTCTTCTGTTCTATTGATCTATGTATCTGTTTTTTGCCAGTACCATACTGTCTTGATGATGACAGCTTTGTAATAGAGCTTGAAGTCTGGAATTGTGATGCCACCAACTTTGGCTTTCCTTTCAACATTCCTCTGGCTATTCAGGGTCTTTTCTGGTTCCATATAAATTTTGAGATTATTTGTTCCATTTCTTTGAAAAAAATTGATTGTATTTTGATAGGGATTGCATTAAATGTGTAGATTGCTTTAGGTAGAATAGACATTTTCACAATATTTGTTCTTCCAATACATGAGCATGGGATATTTTTCCATTTCATTGTGTCTTCCTTCAGTTTCTTTCATGAGTACTTTATAGTTTTCTGAGTACAGATTCTTTGCCTCTTTGGTTAGGTTTATTCCTAGGCATCTTATGGTTTTTGGGTGCAACTGGAAATGGGATATACTCCTTAATTTCTCTTTCTTCTGTCTTGCTGCTGGTGTATAGAAATGCAACTGATTTCTGTGCATTGATTTTATATCCTGACACTTTACTGAATTCCTGTATGAGTTCCTGCAGTTTTGGAGTGGAGTCTTTTGGGTTCTCCACATAAAATATCATATCATCTGCAAAGAGTGAGAGTTTGACTTCTTCTTTGCCGATTCTGATGCCTTTTATTTCTTTTTGTTGTCTGATTGCCGAGGCTAGGACTTCTAGTACTATGTTGAATAGCAGCTGTGATAGTGGACATCCCTGCCGTGTTTCTGACCTTAGTGGAAAAGCTCTCAGTTTTTCCCCATTGAGAATGATATTCATTGCAGGTTTTTGATAGATGGCTTTTATGATATTGAGGTATGTACCCCCTGTCCCTACACTTTGAAGAGTTTTGATCAAGAAAGGATGTTGTACTTTGTCAAATGTTTTTTCAGCATCTATTGAGAGTATCCTATGGTTCTTGTTCTTTCTTTTATTAACATACTGTATCACAGTGATTGATTTGTAGATGCTGAACCAACCTTACAGCCCAGGAATAAATCCCACTTGGTCGTGGTGAGTAATCCTTTTAATGTACTGTTGGATACTATTGGCTAGTATTTTGGTGAGAATTTTCACATCTGTATTCACCAAGGATATTGGTCTGTAATTCTCCTTTTGATGGGGTCTTTGTCTGGTTTTGGTATCAAGGTAATGCTGTCCTTGTAAAATGAGTTTGGAAGTTTTCCTTCCATTTCTATTTTTTGGAACAGTTTCAGGAGAATAGGTATTAATTCTTCTTTAAGTGTTTGATAGAATTCCCCTGGAAAGCCGTCTGGCCCCGGGCTCTTTGTTGGAAGATTTTTCATGACTGCTTCAATCTCCTTACTGGTTATGGGTCTGTTCAGGTTTTCTATTTCTTCCTGGTTCAGTTTTGGTAGTTTATATGTCTCTAGGAATGTATCCATTTCTTCCAGATTGTCAAATTTACTGGCGTATAGTTGCTCATCATATGTTCTTATAATTGTTTGTATTTCTTTGGTGCTGGTCGTGATCTCTCCCTTTCATTCATGATTTTATTAATTTGGGTCCTTTCTCTTTTCTTTTTGATAAGTCTGGCCAGGGGTTTATCAATCTTATCAATTCTTTCAAAGAACCAGCTCCTAGTTTCGTTGATCTCTTCCATTGTTCTTTTGGTTTCTAGTTCATTGATTTCTGCTCTGATCTTTATAATTTCTCTTCTCCTGCTGGGTTTAGGCTTTCTTTCCTGGTCTTTCTTCAGATCCTTTCGGTGTAGGGTTAGGTTGTGTACTTAAGACCTTTCTTGTCTCTTAAGAAAGGCTTGTATCACTATATACTTTCCTTTCAGGACTGCCTTTGCTGTGTCCCACATATTTTGAACAGTTGTGCTTTCATTTTCATTTGTTTCCATGAATTTTTTCAATTCTTCTTTAATTTCCTGGTTGACCCATTCATTCTTTAGTAGGATGCTCTTTAGCCTCCATGTATTTGAGTTCTTTCCAACCTTCCTCTAACTTTAGAACATTGTGGTCTGAAATTATGCAGGGAATGATTCCAATCTTTTTGTACCATTTGAGACCTGATTTGTGACCAGGACGTGATCTATTCTGGAAAATGTTCCATGTGCACTAGGGAAGCATGTGTATTCTGTTGCTTTCAGATGGAATGTTCTGCATATCTCTGTGATGTCCATCTGTTCCAGTGTGTCATTTAAGGCCTTTATTTCCTTTTTTTTTTTTAAGACTTTGTTTACTTTTTTGACAGAGGGAGAGAGATCACAAGTAGGCAGAAAGACAGGCAGAAGTGGAGGGGGAAGCAGGCTCCCTGCTGAGCAGACAGCCTGATGTGGGGCTCCATCCCAGGACCCTGAGATCATGACCTGAACTGAAGGCAGAGGCTTAATGCACTGAGCCATCCAGGTACCCCATTAAGGCCTTTATTTCCTTGTTGATCTTTTGCTTGGATGATCTGTCCATTTCAATGAGGGGGGTGTTAAAGTCCCCTACTATTATTGTATTATTGTCGATGTGTTTCTTTGAGGCTGCTCCCATGTTAGGGTCATAGATATTTATTATTCTTAGATCTGCTTGTTGGACAGACCCTTTTAAGTATGATATAGTGTCCTTCCTCTTCTCTTATTATAGTCTTTGTCTGAAATCTAATTTTCTGATGTATGGATTGCCACCCCAGCTTTCTTTTGATGTCCATTAGCATGGTAAATTGTTTTCCACCCCCTCACTTTAAATCTGGAGGTGTCTTTGGATCTAAAATGAGTTTCTTGTAGACAACATATTTATGGGTTTTGGTTTTTTATCCATTCTGATACCCTGTGTCTTTTTATTGGGGCATTTAGCCTATTTACTTTCAGGGTTTCTACTGAAAGACATGAATTTAGTGCTGCATGAATGTATTGGCTGTAAGGTGACTGTTACTATATATTGTCTTTGTTCCTTTCTGGTCTACTACTTTTCAGTTCTTTCTTCTCTTAGAGGACCCCTTTCAATATTTCCTGTAGGGATTGTTTGGTGTTTATGAATTCTTTGAGGTTTTGTTTGTCCTGGAAGCTTTTTATATCTCCTTCTATTTTCAGTGATAGCCTAGCTGGATATAGTACTCTTGGCTGCATGTTTTTCTCATTTAGTGCTCTGAATATATCATGCCAATTCTTTCTGGCCTGCTAGGTCTCTGTGGATAAGTCTGCTGCTAATCTAATATTTTTACCATTGTATGTTACAGACTTCTTGCCCAGGCTGCTTTCAGGATTTTCTCTTTGTCACTAAGACTAATAAGTTTTACTATTGGATGATGGTATGTTGACCTGTTTTTATTGATTTTGAGGGGGGGTTCTCTGCCTCCTGAATTTTGATGCTTGTTCTCTTTGCCATATTAGGGAAATTCTCTACAATAATTCACTCCAATATACCTTCTGCCCCCTCTCTTTCTTCTTCTTCTGGAATCCTAATTATTCTAATATTGTTTCATCTTATGGTGTCACTTCTCTCTCAAATTCTCCCCTCGTGGTCCAGTAGTTGTTTGTCTCTCTTCTGCTCAGCTTCTTTATTCTTCATCATTTGGCCTGCTGTATCACTAATTCTCTCTTCTGCCTCATTTATCCTAGCACTGAGAGCTTCCATTTTTGATTGCACCTTATTAATAGCTTTTTTTAAAATTTCAACTTGGTTAGATTTTAGTTCTTTTATTTCTCCAGAAAGGGATTTTATTTCTCCAGAAAAGTTCTCTAATATCTTTCATGCCTTTTTTGAGCCTAGCTAGCACCTTGAGAATCGTTGTTCTGAACTCTAGTTCTGACATATTACCAATGTCTGTATTGATTAGGTCCCTAGCCATTTGTACTGCCTCTTCTTCTTTTTTCTTTTTTTGTGGTGAGTTTTTCCGACTTGTCATTTTATCCAGATAAGAATATATGAACGAGAGAATAAAATACTAAAGGGTGGCAAAGACCCCATAAAAATGTATGCTAACCAAATCAGAAGAGATCCAAAACTGGAGGGAGAAGAAAGGGGGAAAAATAAATTAAAAAAATATATATGTGTGTGTGTGTATATATAAAAAAAATATGTGTGTTATATACATATAAAATATATATATGTGTGTATAATTTATTTAATTTTTAAATAAATTAAAATATATGTGTGTGTTATATTAAAATATTTTAATAAATTAAAATATATATATTTATATACATAAATATATGTGTGTGTGTATATACACACACACACATATATTTTTAAAATTTATTTTTCATATATTTAGTATATATATTTAATATATTTAGTATATTTAGTATAATTATATTTTAGTATACACACACATATATATATATATGTGTGTGTGTGTGTGTGTGTATTAGACTGGTGAATAGAACAGAGAGCCACCCACTTGATATTGGGTGTATTTTGGTCTCTTAGAAGAAATTATCTCCCAAAATTTTAAAGAAAGAAAAACTTATGTATATACAAAAATAAGGCTAAACACGATGAAGGAATGGAATATGACTGTAAAGATGAAAATAAAAAATTCTAAAAAAGGAATTGATAAGATAGGGTAGTTGGAAAAAAAAAAAAAGAGGGAATGTGCTCAGCCTGGAGACTAGAACAAAGCCATGTGATAGATTGTATATTTTGATCTATTGGAAGAAATTGTATCCCAAAATTTTTTAGGAAAAAGAAAAAACCTATATGTATACAGAAAATAAGGTTAAATACAATGAAAGGATAAAATATGACTATAACAATGAAGGTTTAAAAAGAATTTTTTAAAGAAAGGTATTGTTAATATAAACTAGTTATAAATGCCAAAAGAGGAAAGTGGAAAAGTTAAAAAAAAAAAGGATAAGAAAGAAATAAAATTAAAAAAAAATTAACTTTGCATTACTAAAGAATCATGGTGGAAAAGCCATGAATTCTCTGCATTCTTTCCCCTAGCCCTGGAGTTCCGCTGTTCTCCTTGATTGGTGAGCTTGGTCTTGGCTGGATGTTCTTGCTGATCTTCTGGGGGAGGGCCTGTTGCAGTGAATCTCAATTGTCTTTGTCCAAAGCGGAATTGCACTGCCCTTGCCAGGAACCAGGCTAAGTAATCTGATCTGGTTTGCTCTCCATGCTTTTGTTCCCTGAATGCTTTCTGTAGAGCTTTGGAGGACGGGAATGAAAATGGCACTCTGAGCTCACCCGACCTATGACCGAGTGTTTCTATCTCTGGCACACAGCCCCATTTGGAGTCTCCAGAGCCAGCAGATTCATGCCGTGCTGCTCCTCCCAGAGCAGGAAGGTAAGTCTCCCCAGATTTGCCACTTGTGGGGTCCCTGCTTGAAGAGCAGTGGTCCGACTCTGCCTTGGATCATGGTTTAAGGTAACCCCGATCTGAAAGGTCACTCTCCAGCTCTGTCTCTGTAGTCCACTTCCCTGCTCCAATACCTGGCAGCTCTGCCACACTCAGACACCCCCAATCTTTCTGTGACCCTGTGGGATCTGAGACCACTCTGTCCCCACAAGGGCTCCCCCCCCCCTTAGCCTCTGGAGCAATGTCCCTCAGTGGAGCAGACATCTAAAAGTTCTGACATTGTGTTCTGCTGCTCTCCCACTTGCTGGGAGCTGCATCCCCTTCCCCACGGTCTATCTTCCTGTTGCTTCAGATTCCCTTTTCCACAGTTCCTA
This sequence comes from Martes martes, assembly GCF_963455335.1. NCBI lineage: Eukaryota > Metazoa > Chordata > Mammalia > Carnivora > Mustelidae > Martes > Martes martes. The sequence continues at coordinate 22,124,645 of NC_137900.1, forward strand.
CCTTTCAGAAAGTGGTCACTTTTCTGTTCCTATAATTGCTGCTCTTCTCTTCTATCTCCCGTTGAGTTTGTAGTTGTTCGGAATGGTTTGATACTTATCTAGCTGAACTCCTGGCATCTGATGTCATTTCTGTCTGCTACTGCTCCACCATCTTGCCTTTCTCCTCCTAATTAAACACTTTCAAAAGAAAATCTAGTCTCTTTCCGTGTTCTGAAACAAAAGAGCTTAATCTTAATTATAGAAACACAGGACTGGATCATATTATTTGTGAACCCAAAAGAAACTAATAGATGCTATACAAATTAAGTAGGTGCATGCTAAACTTGAGAAAAAGTTTAGTGCTCCATACAGGAAGAGGTAAAAGGAGCAGATATGTCTGTGGAGAAAGAGGAGTCAGTTTTTCTGTAAATACAGTGGAATTAGGAACACTTATTGGGCAGCAGGAAAATAGCATCCTGTTAGGAGGCAAAGGGAAAACTGATTCATTTAACCAGTGTACAAGTTTCAAAGCTTTTGCTCAATTTGTATAGAAATATAGGCTCCCTTGAAAGAAAATATGAGAAGTGGCAACATTCTAGTCAGACTTGAAAAGGTATATTTCATGTACCTTTTTTGGGTTAGAGCTGCTAGAAGGTCCATGTTGAATAGGTTTGGGAGGCTCTCTTTGGGCTTAATATGAAGATGTTATGATCAATTATTAATGTCTGCCATGAGCCTAGGACAGAGGCTTTGATTCTTAGGCCACTGATTATCTCCAAGAGTGTTGCATTTTTTTTTAATTGGTTATAAACCAGATAAGGATGAAAAATCCATTTTAAGAAATCTTAGTCAGAGATCTGATTTCACCTGTACCCTTGAATTTTTCAGTGCTCAAGTTTATTTTACCTCCCTGCTGTTTGATAGCTTTTAAAATAAGTACTGTTCTCATCACCACACAATTTTAAAATGTACTTTCCCTTCTTAGACTTCTATAGACTTGAACGTAGATAGCTTTATAAAATACTCACTTGACACAGCCTTCTCTTGCTTTATTAGCTGCTCTACTAATTTGACTGTGGCTACTCATTCACCTGGGTAATTTAAAACTCTGCATTCCCAGAGAAAAAGGTTATAACTAGCTTCAGCATAAAATAGCAGAGAAATAGGTTGCTTACCCAATGGCCTAGGATGTCCGTGAAGCCAAAAAATAGAGCCAGGGCCACACCTGTTGTTTTGAAGTTAAGACAGAGATTATTGTTTTAATCAGTTGGGCCACTTCCCTAGTAATATGCAGTGGTTAGGGATAACTTGAGGTTTTGAGAAGATGATGTTGGCATCTCAACAATATTTGTTGCTGTCATTAGAGCCAGCTGTACAGTGCCTTATAGCAATTCTCCCAGACATCTCTCTTTTTCTCTGAAACTCTGCCGTCATTTTTTTTTTTTTTTTATTCTGCCCATTTGCCATTGCCAGTCTCAACCATTTGATCTTTCATTTGCCTCATCATTCCTAGTGGTCTATTTGCTTATTTTTCTTTGGGCATTAAATTTCCCCTCATAGATATTTATAGTCTAATAATTGCATATGACCACTTGACCTGACTGGATACTTTTTTGTAATGTTTATCCAGTTGCCTATCCTAACCTGGCTTGTCATTTTCCTTCCCTAAATTGATTCCTTTATTGCCATAATCCTTAACCTTCAGTGTACAGAAAAATTCACCAGAGATGCTTATTAAAATACGGGTTTCCAGACATTTTCTTTCAGAGTTTCTAATGTCCTAGGTCTAATGGAGAGCTCAGGAGTCTCTTCTTTTAGCAGATTACACAAGTAATTCTGATGCAAGTAGACCAGAACTCCACCGTTAGTGTCTGAGAAATGCTGTTCTTCAATGTATAAATTATTTTGGAATACTTATATTTTACCTTTTTTTATTTGTTTGTTTAGCCCAAATAAAACCATTAAACCACCTTAGTTCAGTGTAAAAATTCAAAGTACAGAACTTTGACTGCACTCCAGCTCTGCCATCCCAGTGCACCCTACTGTGTGTAGAACCCTAAATATCAATGCCTTCTTCTATTCCAGCTAACGTTATGCAGCCGGTCTTATGACCCTATTTCATCACTGTGAATGGTTAAGCCAATTTCAGCTCTGCAGTTTTTCTTAAAATTACTTTCTTGCTCTTTGAAATAGTACTTTGAGATCTTATTTCAAAAACACTGCTTCTAACACATTTCAGTATTAGTAAATAACAATATGAAAAAAGAGAATGTTTTTCCAAAAGCTGTCCTCTTGTCCTCCCTAAATGTTGTTGCCCTTATAAAAGTCCTAAAGGTGGGAAAGGTTTAATTCAGAAAGCAGGGCAGTGGTGGGTCTGGCAAGAACTGCAGATGTGAAAAGAGTACCTGAAGTAAGTTCCCCTGCTACTGTGTTCTCTCAGCAAGCTAGATAGGTAAAGTGAAGAAAAGCAGGTCATTGGGGAAGAATCTAAGGGACAGAATTCTAAGTCAATAATCAAAACTCAGCTTTTCCCTACCATTTGGATTCATCTTTTGAAAAAATTTAATGTTCTCTGTTTCTCCTTCTATTTCACAAACAGAGCAAAGAATAACTCTGGGAAGTAATATGGCTCTCCAGGAATTTGATATTTAATAGAAAGATATGAAAGATAATAATAATGACAGCAGTAAAAATAGTCATCATTAGTTTTATTAGAAAATATATTATCAACCATACTTGCCAGTTTTGAAACTATTTCTGCAATTGTCTTTTAAAGCTATATTTTAGTTTAAAACTATTTTTAAAACTATGTGTTAAAAAGATAAATTTTGACTATTTAAAGGGCAGCATAACATAAAATCAACAACTTAGGAGCTACATTTCTTGTAAGTCCCCTAGGAACAATTATGATGAGGATACCAATAGACTCTTGAATTTAAAAGGTATTGAACTCAGTATTTATTGAATGAACATGATCAACCTATTAGACAGTAAAATATTGTCAGTGCACTCATGTGCCCCAAACATCATTTGGGGCAGCATTGTTTTAGAATTGATCATGGAAATAAAATAAGAAAGGGTTCTGTAAGAAATACAACAACTAAAATGAGTAAATGTGTGTAAATTAATTCAGTAAGGCAAATTAAAGATGATATTAGATGGTTTTTAATGCAACAGAAATGGTAATCCTTGATTGTACTGTGCGCTACTCTATCTTATCCCCCATAGCACTTACCTCAAGAAGATTAAAATTATTTTTTTACAGCAAGTTCCCTGAGGGTAGGCATCATGCCTTATTCATCTGGACCTCTTAGCAACTACTGCAATGTATAGCATATAGTAGACAATCAGTAATTCTTTACTGATAGATAAATAGATCTATGGACACAATGAAGAGTGAATATAAAATAAGTTTAGAGATTAAGGTATGAAGGGAAAAAGAATAGATTGACAATAAGAACTTTCTCAAAATCAAAAGAAATAAAGAATTCTCAAAATCCTATATTTTAGAAGCTGAGTATGTAAAGGTTCTAAAATTTCCAGGAAAAGCAAAGTTTTGTATGAGAAAGATAATTTTTTAAATTTGATATGATTACTTTTCTTTTATATTATTGCATGATAATTTGACTGCTGGTAGATTTTAATCTGAAAATAATTTTTCCACAGAAATATATTATTATACCATATGCTGTTTGGGATGTTTTGTTCCAATTCCAGTTTGATTCTCATTCCTCTGTAAGTTACATTTTCTTTTTGGAAACCTTAAATTTCTTCTCCTTATTCTTAAGTTTGGACATGTCATAGTGACATGTCCTGGTGGACATCTTTGTTTGTGCTGGCCACTGTCATGAGGCCTTGAGTCCTTAAGTTCTAGAAAAATATCTCAGCTGAGTTATTCCTTGATTTTCCCACTTTATTTTCTCTGTACTCTCATTCTGTGACTCCTACCATTTGAACTTTAGACGCTTGGAATATAAACTCTAGATTTTCATTTTTTGGGATCTACATTCGAGTGATTTTTTTACTCTATTAATATTTTTGGCAGTCATATTCTTTATTTTTAAGCGTTTGTTCTTTGGTGTGCCTGGGTGGCTCAGTTGGTTAAGCACCTGCCTTTAGATCAGGTCATGATCCCAGGGTGCTGAGATTGAGTCCCACAACAAGCTCCCTGTTTAGGAAGGAACAACTTTTGATGGTGAACACTATTTAGGAAAAAACACATTCCTGTGTATCTCTACTCTCAGTACCCTGCTACAGCACTACTTTGCTTCTGACACCAGATGTTTGGGTTTTCCACACACCAAGTAATTCTGCCACATCAGCTAGGTGTTCTATAATCCAACTCAGTTTTGACACTATCTACTTGGAGATAGTATCAGATCCCATAGATTAATTGTTCAGTCCCACAAGACTCCCCTCCACCCCACTTCAGATGAAAATCACAAGTCCAGCTGTTACCTGTGTGTCAGTTCCACCAGCTATACTAACCATAAATCAGAGCTTCCTATGACCCCTTCCTCAGGTTCAATTAACTTGCTAGGGCAGCTCACAGAACTCAGGAAAACAGTTTACTTATTAGCTTATTGGGTTATTATAAAAGATAGTGAAGGATCCAAATGAATAGCTAGACGAAGAGTTACCTGGGATGGGGTCTAAAAGAGTCCCAAACCACAGAATCATCTTTCTGTCCCAGTGGAGCTTGAGGTGTATTACTTTCCCAGCACATGGATTAGTCCTTGTTCATCAACCTGGAAGCTCTCCAAACCCTATAGTTTAAAGATTTTTATGGAGACTTTATTATGATTTGAACTCTAGTCTCCTCCTCTCCCTGGAGGTTGGGGGAGGAGGGGTGCAAGAGATTTAGGGATGTTTCAACTCTGATTATGGCCAGTTCCTCTAGCAACCAGCTTCCATTCTTAGGTTACCCAGGGGCTTTCCAAAAGTTACCTTATTAGCATATACTTAGGTATGGCTGAAAAGGGCTTGTTATAAACAGCCTAAGGCTGCTCTAGTCCCCCAGGAAATTCTAAGAGTGCCTAAAACAGACATGAAGATCAAATATGTATTTCTCATTATAAATCACAATATCATGAACTCCAATCTGTGTTGTATGTGGAATGGGAGAGATGGGGCTGTTGATTATTTCATATAGCAACTTTCTTTTCTTTTTCTTTTCTTCTCTTTTCTGTTGGAAAGAAAGAGAACAACAGCAAGTTGGGAAGTGCAGAAGGAGAGGAAGAAAGAGAATCTTAAGCAGGCTCCATGCTCAGCACAGAGTCTGATGCGGGGCTTGATCTCATGACCCTGAGATCAGGACCTGAACCGAAATCAAGAGTTGGACACTTAAGTGACAAAAGCATCCAGGTGCCCCTCATATAGAAACTTACAATTAATCTTCTGTTCTGGTCTCTATATTTCACTTCTAAGCTTGCTCATTTTTCTCCCACAACATAGTATTTGTATTTCTGAGAGCAGAGCCTCTTTGTGGTTCTCTTAGATCATGGACAGAATTCACTGGATTGTTTTCCATACATTGTTCAGCTTGTGGCTTCTCCTATCCTCGTCCTTTATTCCTGTAGCTACTTTGATTATTTTCCACAAATTTGTTTTGAACTCATAATTATTGGCTTTTCTATTTTCTTCACAATTGAGAGTTTAACCTTCTCTTTGTTTTATAATAGTTTACATGAACTTTCAGAATGGAGAGGATATAAACATTTGTTGTATACCCATCATCTTTAACTAGAATGAAGTTTCTAGATAAATATGTTTGATAAAATTTGGAAGTGCTATGTGCTGTGGACTGTTCTTTGTTGGGATATTTATAAGGTACATTAGCATATCAGTAGGGAGGAGAAATCCTGCCAGAAATAAACACGGATAGCCATGACTACCCCAGTGTTTCCCAAACTTATTTTTACCATGGAATGCTTTTTGTGAGGAAAAAAAACAAACTACTAAAACCTTGCTGAACACAACTTTCCACAAATTACAATTCAAGAAATAATATTCTAGCTAACTAAATAAATTAGCAATAAGAAACATACAATTTAAGTAATTACAAAAAATAATTTTAGAGCTAGAAGGATGGTAATAGAGAACACCCTATGGGGAGGTGTTATATAGATAAAACCCACCATTCTTTTAACAAATGAGAAAACTATGTTTATGAAGTATTGCTACTTGCCTAATGTAATTACTTACTTTTTTCTGTCACATATGAGTCTCTCTCCTCTCTCTGAACAAGACCATGCTTTGATTATTTGATAGCAATGATTCACAAGCTATAGCATAACATGAGATAGAGCCAGTTAATACCCATGCATTGCTATGTTAGGTATAGTCACTCTGCTCTCTACCTGATTTGGAATCCTTCACTCAAACTACCTGAGAGCCCTTTTGCTGGTTTAGAGTGAGCTTAGTTGGCAATGGGGCAGGTAGCAAGAGGTCCTATTCATGGCTTTCCTCCTAGCCTCTGCAGGGCCATCAGATAACTGTTTAGGGTGGTTTCAGAGAAGAATATTTCTCTCTATCATCAGTTGCCTCATCTTCTTCCTCTTCTTCTTCCCCTCTCTGTCTTCCTCCTCCATTTCTTCTCCTCATCTTCCTTCTCTCCCCCTTTCTTCCCCACTTACCTTCCTCTCCCTTTGAATACTTCTTTCTTTCTTCTCCTTCTTTATATGGGACACCAATGGAAAAAATGTCTTCACAGTCTTTCATAGAAACTTATAAAGCAATCAAGTAAGATTTTTAAGGGAATAAAGTGCTATTTGATGGGGGATTTGCAGGCATCACATGTAGCCTTTTTCTTGGAAGGGATGCAGAGATCTTGGCATATTTCAGTTAAGAACAATAGTCATTATCTAGTAATTCGGTGTGTTTTTCTTAAGAAAGAAAATCATTATGTGGACAAATTGGGCTTTTATATAAAAGGAGATTTTTCCTGAGGGTCTCCATATTTATATCAGGGATGTGAAAAACATGTTTAGATCCCAGTCAAGATGTTCACCCATTTCCTAAATCTCAGTCCAATTTTCTTTCTCTGCCTTATATTGCCTTTTGTATTTCTTAAATTCCTTGTAAATTAAAGTATACTTTGCCCAAATTATTCTTTGTTTTAACTTAGGTTGAGTGTTAGGACAAGTCTAGTTCTTTGATCTTCTTGAGGTTCTATATTTTTCAACAATGTATAAAGAAATATCTTAATTGTGCTTTCATTATTATCTTCATTAAAAATATATATCAAGAAGACACTCTTGATCTATCTGAGCATGATTGTATATGTTCCTAATCTTATATTCCTAAAGCATTATGTCCAGAGAAGTTGGACTGTATATGTTTAACTGCCTTATTTATCATCTACCCTTGTGTCATCTATATAAATATGCATTAAGTTATAAGATTTGTTGTGATTGGCTCTAGAAAGAAATTGGGTGTTGGTTGGATGTTTTCTGCTGAAACAATAGGATTTCCTCTCCCCCACCCCTCACTGATTCCCTTCTCCTAATCCATCTGCCACTAGAGCCATACCTTCTAATCCTGGCTCTCACACCAAAGAACTCTGTCATCTTAGAGGTCATTGCATCCTGGTTTTGATTTCATTGTACAAAGAACAAGAATTAAAAAAAGAAAACCTGTTTCACTTACCTGACACCTATTTTTTGACATTAAAATGAAATATGGGAGCTTGCAAATAACTTACTTTTTAAAAGTGAACATGTAAATCAATTTTTGAAAACCTAGACTTTAGAAAACCTAGACTTTTGAAAACCTTTCGTATAGAAACAATGTTATAATTTTGGTGTGTACTGGATAAAATTTATTTAGCATTGGTCAGTGATTATCTTGACCATTCATTCATTTACTCATCTAACACATTTTGAGATGTCCTACTTTCTTGGTGCTGTGCTAAGTACTGGTGAAGCGGAGATGAGTAAGAGAGATATGGGCCCTGCCCTTGTGAAATTTCAAGAACAGCAGATATCAATCAGCTAACTGATTTCACAATCAGTTACCTGACAACAGTGTACCATGAAAGAGGTGCTCAGAATGCTGTGAATGAATGCATAGGAATTCAGAATGCATAGCAGTGAAACTTACCTGCTCTGGGGTCTCAGAGTTGCTATCCTAGGATGTTGTAACTGAGATTTAAGGAATGAATGGGGCAAGAAAATTCAGAGTTGAAAGTCTTAAGAGGGTGAGGCTCTGGCACCTGTGGGGATGTAAGACAATAACAGTGGAGAGGCAGGGGTATTTTAAACAGTATAGTATGGTTGTCTGAGATCTGATAATCTTCCATATTCATCTAAAGATGAAACAAAGATTAGAATTACTTTTTCATTGCTTGTTGCTTCCTTGGATGTGAATCCCTTCCTTTTTTAGGATACCTGAGTCCCTAGCCAACATTAAAAATGCTTGTATTCACACTGAGGTTATCTAGAATGGTCTATGAGAAATGACAAGCAGTGGTTATTTCTGTTTGGTGGGATTTGGGGCTGAGATTTGGGATTTCTGCACGTTTGGAATTTTGAAGTACTTCTCTTGATCATGTATTACTTTTATAATTATTTATAAAGACTATCTGCATTGATGAGAAAGTGTTGGAAAATGAACTTGGGGAGTTTTCTTAGGAGACTTTTATTCCAAGATTGATAGCTTAGACTGAGAAGTAGAGAAAGAGAACAATGAATGGTATTTTTGAGGAATGTTTAGGAAGAAAATCCATGAAGGACTGGTGGGAGTGGCAGTGGGAGAAACACACCAGAGATTAAGTGGTATATGTTCTGGCATGCACAGTTGGATAAATTGTTGTATCCATCACAGAAATGGAGAAGGCTGGATAGGGTAGAGAGGGCAGAGACAATTGAGTTCAGCTCCTCTGTTATTGACATTTCTGTTCTTGGTCATGAGATGGACAGGATTCTCGTAACCTGTCATCCCTTATCTTCCAAGTGGTTTTCATTGTATAAGGGAGCATGACAGGTAAATTAAATGAACCCAGGAATAAATGAGGGGTGAGGAACTAATGTAAAATACTAAAACAGCCAGCCTGAAACTTTCAAGTATGAGCATTGTGTCATGGTGTTGGCATTTTTAAAATGGATATTTCGATGCAGACATACATATTTTCTTCCAACTTTGATTGCTTATGTACATAGCTATAGCTACATTGGGGGATTTATAACATAACTTTAACTAAATTTTAATCTCCTTGACAAGAATCTTATTTTTGTTGTCCATATATAGTGGTGTCTTATCCCAAAGAAAGTACTAGTCATTCCAGAAAAACTCACTTAGAAATTAGATTGAACAAATGAAAAAAAATCTCTGAAGAGTGATGTGGGAAACAAAGGCAGAAGAAAAATTATTAAATTCCCTTACTGCCTACAGCCACTTGACAAGTCCTTGAAACAAGCAGAGTGGCCTTCCTCTAGGGACTGAACTGTGTCGATGTTAATACTTTGTTAAGGGCAAAAGACATTCCTAGACCGACCCCACCACCAGGATCCTATAAGTCTACTTTAACATTTAAAAATTCACTTAGAAATTTCCTTTTTCTCTAACCCCCTGCCCCCCAAGATATGTGTTGGTAGTCATCCCCCAAGCATTGTCCCACTGACGTACATCCAAAGGGTCTCATGACTAAGGCATTATTAGATGGTAATAAATGATCATTTCTCAATAATAAGTAGCCCCCTCAAGGTCCTGGAAACCTTGTCTCCAAAATTCCTTAGAGATTTATGTTATCCTTAACCCACTCCCAAGTTGAAAGTATATAATGAGCCACTTACTTCTCATGACCCCGCTGCAGCTCTTTCTGCCCATGGGTCCTTCCCTGTGCTTTAATGAAATCACCTTTTTGCACCAAAGACATCTCAAGAATTCTTTCTTGGCCATCAACTTCGAACCCTAAGTTCTTTCCAACATCAAGGAATTATATCATGTGAGATAATATTGAGAAAGAGATAGGGTTCCTTATGAACTTTTAGGGGGGATTACAGGTTGGTTCTTTACAGAGTCATGGTCTAAAAAGGATCTCAATTCTGATACCTATTTAAGTTAGGAAGTGTCTATAATTCAGGTGGAATTTCACTCAAAGAATATGGGTTCAACAGCTACCACTTTAAATACTACATTTTAACATATAAAGGGTTAGAAAAATTTACCAAAGTTTTATTATGTTTGCGCTACATTTTTGTGAAAAACACTAATATAAAATTGCTCTGGTTTCTGTAGAACATGAGCCTATATTCTCCAGTCCAGCCTGACATAAATCCATGTAGAGAGGGAATCTTTGTGATTTTACTTTTGGACCTGAAGCTGGGAAGGAGAACTTCTCTCATTTGCTCATATGACACTGTATTAGACCCTGGCATGCCTTCTGTAGATAATTCTCAGCCAAAGTTACACTCTGGAATGCTAAGGAGGGATAGAGAAGGATACCTGAGTTGTTAAAATTCATCTTATTTTGAACTCGCTGTGAAAATGTGCTGTGACTTTGTTTTGGTCATCAGTGATAGAGGTCTCTGACTCTTTTTGAGCAAATTTTGTTCATTCCATTTTGGTGTTGTTTATACTTAGAACTCAAGAAATGTGAAAGGACACTTTTCTTCTGTTTTTTGGTTGTAGAGTAATCTGTTACACACTCTGCAGGGACTGCAAAGGAAATCATAGAGGTTTTAAACAAGAGGAACTTCAAATGCAGTGAGAATAAGAGAAATGGAAAAGAAAGAGTTGGTATTAATAATGAGGCATATCTGGAAAGGTCCCCTACTAGTTGACTGAGCATCATATCTGTGTCTGCATAATAAAAGAAGTTGAAATAATATAGTAGCATTAAAATTTTTAAATTTAAATCTTAAAAAGAGGTAATTATTTTTTAATTACAAACAATATACATGCTCAAGGTAAAAACCAACTGTCAGATGAGTTTAAGGTAAAAATAAAAAATTCTGACTCTAGGTTCATATTCTAAGTAGCAGTCTATAATTTCTTGTGTTTAGTTATGCTCAATGCAAATATACCTATATTCATTTATTTGGGAGTCTGTCAGAAGTATTAACAATGAAATTGAAAAAGGTCTTAAATTAAAATAATATTTACCCATTTAGTAATGAAAGAATGTTAACCTCTTTTTTGCTAATATTATCTTATAATGTAGTGGTATACTGGATCTAGATAATCTATCAGTAATACCAGAGAACCCAAGCTATGAAATGCAGGTCACATGGAATGCATCACAGGAGAGAAGTTTATAGCAATTCTAGCAATCTTGCTTATTGCATAAGTTGTCCCACTTTTCAGTCATTTATGTATGTTGGTAGGTAAGTCAAACTGCAGTTCCTTCAATACATATAAACAAGGTTGCAGTCTCCTCAGAGTCTGAGGTCAGTTTTATACTGTAGTTAAGGAATTTTTTGGAATTTTTAAAAAAGTAACACAGTATATACATCAACATTGTATATTTTGTAACATCCACAGAGGAGCTAGGCAGTGTCATATAATCAAATACATTAATGTAGGAATAGTCAGATTCTGCTGTCAAATAAATTATGAAGAACTTCAAGTTTCAGAACCTTTCAGATTTCAGAATTGTGAACTGGCAGGATAACCCTCTTCTTTAATCTTGATAATGAAAAAAGAAGTCAAGAGAACACATCCAGAAGATATTAGCATTAGATTGAATTTTTTTTTCAGACACTGTTCTCTTATGGAGTTAAGAAATATGAATTCCAGAAATATCATTATCTAGAGTATATTAGTCAATCAGGTAAATTACTGTATGAGTATACAAAATAAAAGATAAAAATAAATGGGTTCATTCAGAAGTTTGTAGTGAGTAACTGTCCTAGTTAGGACTTCAGAGCAGCACAGAGCCTTTTTTAAACAACAAAATCTAGTTCTGATGGAGTAGCTTGAGGTAGTATTTGGAAATTAAAGAAGTTCCTTCTATGAGGATTTTGACTAAGAACACTGAAGTTCTTAATAGAGAATTTTCTTAATTCATGCTTTTATGGCTTACATCAGGGGTGGCACCTGTTTAAATGAAATGTCTCCTATAAAACTGTAGCTTGCTTTTACATTTCAAGTAGTTGTTTAGATACCTGGTCTCTATTGTGTGATCCTCTGATTTGAGCATAGTTTGTCTTTCATTTCCATCCAGTTTCCATGGCTAAAACCCTCAGGTTAGGCCAGAATATGGTAATGGAGGCAATTATGACATTGAGCATGTGGGCCTAGCTCTCAGATTAATGTTTTGCACCTGGGTATCATTATTCTTTCCCATATTAATTTATTATTTAAGGGCTTATTATTTGAAAGCCCTTATATCACATAAGCAATTAGAGTAGCTAAGTGTCTCTCTGTTAAATGTATTTATTTTGCTTTCCTAGCTTTTTATGCCAAGATAATTAAATCCTCTTCTAATGTGTCAGTAGCAGACTGTTTTGAAATTGACAACACTCTTTCCTCTCCTCTTTAATAAGAAAAAAACAGAGACTTACAGATAAATAACAAACTTTTAAAAAGATAAAAGGAAAGAGAGCAAACCTATTGGCCGAGAGGATATGCCCCCACCAAAAATCAGCAAATTTTACTGAATATATTTGATTTAAATATAATTTTTTTTATTTTTGTCTCAACAGAGTTCACAAATGCTGTTTTGTTGACTGTATAAAAAACAACTTGCTCCTTGGAAATGAATATTCCATGTAGTAAATTTGTCCAACATAGTGTGTGAGTAACAAGACATTACACTGAGCATCTAAAATTAAGTGACCTATTGCAGAGGACACTTTTGGGAGAAGAAAATGGATTGGCTTGACCTCACAGGAATATTCATTTGCATATGCTTTGGATGCAATGAACACTTTGCAAGTTTTGAATTTTACCATGTGGCTGTTGTAGCAGAATAGCTAGTCTCTTTTCTAAAGAGTATATTTGCATATGATAGTTTAACAGCTTTTCCTTTTGTTCCTAGAAGATTGAGTCTCAGTCCTAGGAGAAAATAAATTAAAGGTGGTTCCTTACAATTTGAGAAAAAAGTAAAATTTGAAGATAAGAGCAAACTCTGAAAAGCCGCTTTTATTTCCAAAAGCTCAGTCTAAGAAATACTGTTTTTCTCTCTGTGTGCTAGCAGAGCTGTCCCTGATTCTTGGTGGCAGATGTGTCACCAGAAGCCCTGTGAAGTTGAAATACCTCATCAAAATCTTCTACATCTATTGTTAGTCTGCCTAGAGAAATGCAGCCTTCAGCATTTTACTCCTTTGGTTCAGGTTTGGACCCTTTCTTTAAAATTCAAATTTTCTTGGTAGGTGAATGGAGGGAGCACAGAGATGAGTGCTTTCTGAACAACAGTGATTTCCTCAGTTGGGAAAAAGGCTCTGGGCTTAAAAAAAGATTAGGCAACTGCAAAGCCCACACCTTTGGAGGGTCACAGTATACATGAACATTTTTAAAGACCCTTACTTGGTGGGAGAAAATCCTTTCAATTTTTTTTTTTCAGGTGTTTCTAATTTTTGACTTTGGTATCCCTCCCCACCTTTACACCCGCCAATATCTATTAGAGTCCATGGAACTAGTATCTCCTGGAATACATTTTGGGGTATTATGTAATTTCCTGGATATTATCTTGGAATTGTTTATGGATCACTGAAGAATATTCATTTCAATTTTACAAGAATGCAATTTCCTTGGGATGCTTCATATTCCTAGTTCCCATGAGACTATGGCCAGCCAGAGACCATAGAGTTCTCTGTCTCACTACAAGGTAGCAAATAGATGGAATGTGAAGCCACTGGTTTGTTTCTTGAAGAGTCTTAGGGGCAGTAATCAGGAAGCTGGCCGAGTGACAGTTTTAGCTTTGCTTAAACTTTGACAAATGGCATATAGAAAAACCTTTGCTAAGCTTTTATCAGAATCTATATTCCATTGGAGCGCTGCCAGTTCTTTGGGGTGACATTGTTCTTTACCAAACTTTGTCTCCTTCAATATTCTGAGGGATGGAGTAAGGTTTCAAAATAGCACGCAAAAGCAGAAGGACTAGATTTTAAAAATCTCTCTTGGGTTTTCTTATGTATATATTTGTGATTGTTCTTCTATTGAAGTTGATTCAGCTGTTTATTTTTCTGTTTTAATTTTTTTTTTCCTTTTAAACAATGGAAAAGAGGCTAAGTAACACTGAAGCAATTTTCAGGTTGAAATAAAAGGGACCTTGTGAAGTTCATCTATATTTTGTATTTTATTTACCAAGATACTTCTAAAAATAGTACCTTCTTTTCCCAGCTGTTGCTAAAATAGGTCTTTAGTGGATGCAGAGTCCTACAACAGCAGATTAAACAATATTGCACTTCTGAATGAAATTAAGAAATTGAAGACTTGAATTTGCAACATAACAAAAGTCTGTTATCTCTGAGGAAATGGGTGCTATTGATTGTAACTAAAAATAAAAATAGTACGCTCTGATATACTAGAGGAACAGTTTAAAAAACCATTAGGATGATGGTGATAGTGATATAGATTTACTCATGATATAAAATAACAGAGTATAATACTTTGGTTTTTTAAAAAATGTACTCCTTTCCTTTGAAAAAAAAAAAAGATTTTATTTATTTATTTGAGAGAGAGTGAGCATGCATGAGCAGAGGTAGGGGCAGAGGGAAAAGAATAGGACTCCCAGCTGAGTACAGAGCCCACCACTGGCTCTTTGCAGGGCTAGATCCCAGAACCAGACGCTTAACTGACTGAGCCACGGAGGCGCCCCTAGAGTGTAATACTTTGGAAACACTTGTGATCTCTTCTTAAATATTTTAGTTGAAAACCGTCTTTGACAAGACTGTTGTTCTCCGAACAAATTATTTATTGTACTATTAAAGTATAACACACTTTGCGGCATGCTTTTGAGGAGCCTATTCCAAAAAACCCAAATTATCTATAGTTTTTTTTCTAGCACATGTCTGAGAGTTGACTTCTATACTTCTTTAACTGGTAAAATTAGATTAAGTCATGTAGGTTAAATGACACATAGAATCAAATGAACTGAATATCTAAACAGTGGTATCCTCCCCTACCCATCACTTCTAAATGAATAGATAAACCATTTCAAGAAAAATAATGTTGATCAAATAAGCAGTGTTTCCTTTAGATCCAGAGTATGTTTATAGAATGCCAGGAATCTATGAAAATTTAAAATGTGGTTATGTATCTAGATATTTGAAATCATTAGTCCTATTAGAACAGACATAGAGTCCTGTTTTGCTCACTATTTTATTCCCAGCATTGCCTGGTAGTTAGCACTTAATTAGTAAATGTTTACAAGATGGATAGGGCGAGTAAAAAAGTGACATATTTAAATACCTTTGATTTTTTATCCTGATATTTCACATTGCATAAACAATAAGAGTAAGCTTTCAAACTGATTGGTTGGTAGTATGAGGTACCCGCTGACCTAAGACACAACTCTGCTGTCTAATGAAGTCTTTTCCATTTGCAAAAAACCCCACAAAACAACCCACCAAAAAAAAAAAAAAAAAAAAAATCCACACAGGAAACTAAAAGATAGGATTCCAACTAATATATAGGAGTTTCCTATACTCAAACATTCATTGCTGATCTAAGATTCAGATTTAACTAGGGATCCTGGTTTTTATTTGCTAATTATAGCAATTATGCATGGAAGGAATAATGTTGATAGTGTCCACAGTTGGTTTCTGTAGAAATCTCTGCTGGGGTCCCATGCAGATCCCCTTGAATCACTCTGTGTACCCATCCCCCAGCTTTTTGAGGTTTTGCTACTAACCGCTAACACCTTCAACTTAGACAAGAGGTTTGCCATTGGGCACTGGAGCCTCCTGGCTCTTTAGAATGAACTCTCCCTCCTGGGTCAGGGCGAGTGTCAGGGTTGATCAGAAAGGAAATCCCAGCCTCGATTGTCTTCTTCCTCTTTTTGTCCCACTATTTCTCCCACTCCCTTACCACCTTCTCCTGGGAGCTTCTGCCCTGAGGAAGCTGCTGATGGTGTGTCTGTGAGTGTTGTTTCCAGAAGAATTAGTAGAATTAGTAGACTGAGTAAAGAAGATGACCCTGACCAATGCATGTGGGCACTGTCCAATCTGTTGGTTCAAATACAACAGAAATTGTAGAAGGGTGAATTCTTTATCTTTCTTCTTGAAGTTAGACAGGTTTGGATCTGCTTTTAAGAGACCTGATCTTAGATAGTTTACCTCTATAAAAAGAATGTCTGCTACCAAAACCAGGGAGTTTAGGTCTTGAAAATTTTTCCTATTAGAAAGAAATCTTTCATTTTCACTAAGCTTTAAATAATAAGTAAGTACTCTATTTACAGCAAGTGGTTCTAAAGAATAGTAGCAGAACTTCCCTAACTGTGGTTAGGGCACAATGGCCTAGAAAAACTGTCTTTGTCATGGCAGACTCAGAATTATAGCAAAAATGGAATTGGGCTAACTTAACAGGGCTGTTGTATGGATTTTCCAATGAAGACAAGAACTGCAATGTGCTAGGTGAGTTCATTTATGGAAACTTTTCTCTGGTATGATATTTTTTACAAACATCTACTTTAGTCTTACATTTTTTTGAAAGATTTGTGGATTATGGTTGGGTCATCTTGTTCCCAGATTAAACCTGGGTTGCTGTCTAATTCATATAGCTCAGAGAATTTTGACTTGATACACCCTGGTGAAGAACTGTATTCATTATCTATTTTTGCATGCAAATTATTATAAAATTTAACAGCTTAAAACAACAAACATTTATTATCTCACATATTTTCTCATAGTCAGGAATCTAAGAGTTGTTTAGCAGGGTGGTTCTGGCTCAGGGTCTTTTGTGAGGTTGCAGTTAAGTTGTCAGCCAGGCCTGTAGTCTCTGAAGACTATGCCAGGCATGAAGGATCCATTTCTAAGTAGGAATGGCTCTTGGCAGGAGGCTTCAGTTCCTTATTATGGGAGCCTCTCATAAGGCTGCCCACCATATGACTTCCCCCAAAGTGAGTGACTGAGAGAAAAAGTGAGAGAGAGCAAGAGAGCACACTGACATCCAAAATGGAAGCTGCATCTTTCATAACCTAGTCTGTAAAGTGACATACCATTATTTCTACCACATTCTATTCATTAGAAACGAATTACTAAATCCAGATCATACTCAAGGGGAGGAGAGTTAGGTTTTACTTTTTGGAGGGTGGAGCATCAAAGAATGCAAGGATACATATTTAAAACCACCACCAGCTGTGCTCCACAGTAATATTACTTGAATGGATTCTTTTCATTCAATATATGAATACACATATTATATACTAGTCCAAGAAACTGAAATGAAAAGATGAATAAGACAAAATCTCTTAATATATTCATGGTCCACGGGAAGAATGAGCCATGTATCATCACACTACTGCAGTGGAAACACACTTTAGAGAAGAGGTTCTCTACCCTGGCTATAGAATCTTGTCAAGAGTATTTTAAATATTCTGATATTTGGCTCCACCCAGATCACTGAATCAAAATCTTTGTGAGGGGGGCCCAAATATCAATATTAAAAAAATTTTTTTCTGGGTAATTATTGTATAGAGCCAGACTGAAAATTCTGTTTAAAATTTAAGTTTAAAATTCACCAGACACTAATTACAGTCTGACTTAGTTTGAGTTCTTCCAAAAACTGAGCTTATAATAAGGATTTTAATACAGGTAATTTATTGGGAAGAGATTCTAGAAAGCCTCGCCAAAGGATTGGGGAAGTGAGATGGGCTAGGCAAGGAAGCCAATGCAGGTGCATTCGCAAACAGGTTATGACCATCATAGGAAAGTCTGGAGGGGGTATACATGACTCTTAAGCATCTAGCCCACCTTTCCTACACCACAGGCATAAGGCACAAAGAGTATCTGCCATGTGTGTCAATTTTTAAATCTGTAGACTATGTTTACTGATACCTCCTTTGTGAGGTAATGAAGTAATTAACCTGTATGAAGTACTTAGCACAGTGGCTAGGACGTCATAAGACTCCAGTGTTGGAGTAGTGAATAAGACTTTGTGTGCTGCTTAGAAGTTTCAGGAGCACACACACATAAAGATGAATTAGGGCAGTTAAGTGAAGTGCTGATTTTGTATAGCTTACGGTAGATCAGGAATTAAGTGAATTTGAGCACTCATAAATGCCAAATAACAAGAATATAGAGTTATGTTTGGAACAGAATTTTGGCTTTAGATATAGGTAGGTCTGGGTTCAAAACCTGACACTACTGTTTTTTAGCAATTTGGACCTGGGAAGTCACTTATTCTTTCTGAGCCTCATTAGTAAAGTGGGAATAATACTAATAGCTACCCTAGAGAATTGCTATTAGAAAGATATGAAATAAAATCTGTAAAGGGTATAGTACAGTGCTTGGTATATTATTAATATTTAGTGTCCCAGAGATCCCCATCCTGTGCTTGGAGTCTTATTAACATCAATACCACTTTCTTGCTAACTCTAAGTTCTCATTCTTGTAGAAAATGCAGCAAGTTGCAGAGTTCTATTAGCAAAGCATTTCTAGGAATTCTCAGAATAGCAACTTATGTGTGCTCATTAGTAGTCTCATTTCTATTATGGCCAGGTAACCAGGGACTCCCAGACACTGACACTGACTTACCAGTAAAATCATGTTCCTGTGTCAGGTCACTAGAATTAAATTCCGCTGTCACTCCTTGGTGATGGTGGAACTGTGGCATTGCATAATAACATTTATTGAGTACTTACTGTGTTTTCATCACTCTTCTAAGTGTTTCACTAAATTTCATCTAATCATCAGAAGAAACAATGTTACTATATCCAATTTACAGATAAGAATGTTAAATCACATAGAGTTGAAACAACTTTATTGTTTGTTTGTCTCCCTCCCCTCTCTTCCCTTTCCCTCCTATTTCCTGTTTTCTGAGATTGGATCTATGATTTAGTATCTGTCATTATTTTTGGGAAAACTCTTGACTATTATTTCTTCAAATATTTTTGTCTGCCTTATTCTCTCTTTTCTTTTTGAGATTTTAATTATATTTATATTAAACGGTTTGATATAGTCCTGCAGCTCTTGGATCTTCTGAATTTTTTTTCCCACTTTTTTCTCTGTGTATTTCAGTTTAGGTAGTTTCTATTGACTTATCTTCCAATAAATTGATTCTTTCCCCACATGGCTACTTCAGATGTACTGATGGAATACGTTCTTCATCTTTGTGTTTTTCATTTGTAGCATTTCTTTTTTTTTTTTAACTTAAATTCAATTAGAGAACATACAATACACCATTAGATTTTGATGTAATGTTCAGTGGTCCATTAGCTGCATACAACACCCAATACTCATCAAGTCATGTGTCCTTCTTAATGCCCATCACCCAGTTACGTCATCCCCCTACCCATCTCCCTTTCCAAAACCTGCAGTTTGTTTCCCAAAGACAAGAGTCTCTTATTGTTTGTCTCCCTCTCTGATTTCTTCCCGTCAGTTTTCCTTCCCTTTCCCTATGATCCTCTGCACTATTCTTTATATTCCACATATGAGTGAAACCATATGATAATTGTCTTTCTCTGATTGACTTATTTCACTTAGCATAACACCCTCCAGTTCCACCCAGGTTGATGTAAGTTGTAGATATTCATCTTTTCTGATGGCGGAGTAATATTCCCTTGTATATATAAACCACATCTTCTTTATTCATCTGTTGAAGGACATCTCGGCTCCTTCCACGGTTTGGCTTTTGTGGACATTGCTGCTATGAACATTGGGGTGCATGTGCTGCTTCTTTTCACTACATCTATATCTTTGAAATTGCTGGGTTGTAGGGTAGCTCTATTTTTAACTTCCTGAAGAATGTCCATACTGTTTTCCAGAGTCGCTGTACTAGCTTGCATTCCCACCAACAGTGTAAGACGGTTCCACTTTCTCCACATCCTCGCCAACATTTGTTGTTCCCTGTCTTGTTGATTTTAGCCATTCTAACTGGTGTTAAGGTGGTATCTCATTGTGATTTTGATTTGTAGTTCCCTGATGGCAAGTGAGGTGGGGCATTTTTTCATGTGTCTCTTGGCCATTTGTATGTCTTCTTTGGAGAAATGTCTGTTTATGTCTTCTGCCCATTTCTCAACTGATTATTTGTTTTTTGGTTGTTGAGTTTGATAAGTTCTTTATAGATCTTGGATACCAGCCCTTTACCTGTAATATCATTTGCAGATATTTTCTCCCATTCTGTAGGTTGCTTTTTAGTTTTGTTGACTGTATCCTTTGCCATATGAAAGGTTTTTTTATCTTGATGAAGTCCCAATAGTTCATTTTTATTTTTGCTTCCCTTGCCTTTAGAGATGTGTCTTGCCAGAAGTTGCTACAGCTGAGGACAGAGAGTTACTGCTTGTGGTCTCTCCTAGGATTTTGATGGATTCCTGTCTCACATTTAGGTCTTTCATCTCACATTTAGGTCTTTGACGTTATCTTTGTGTATGGTGTAAGGGATTGGTCCAGTATCATTCTTCCCATGTGGGTGTCCAGTTTTCCCAGGATAATTTATTGAAAAGACTATCTTTTTTCCTTTGGATATTCTCTCCTGCTTTGTTGAAGATTGATTGACCATAGAGTTGAACATCCATTTCTGGGCTCTCTATTCTATTCCATTCATCATGTGTCTGTTTTTGTGCCAGTACTATGCTGTCTTGATGATCACAGATTTGTAATATAGCTTGAAGTCAGAAATTGTGATGCCCCCAGCTTTAGTTTTCTTATTCAACATTCCCATTTCTGGCATTTTTATTTCATTTTTTTTCTGATAGTTTCTATTCCTGTGTTAAAATTACTTATCTGATCTTGCATTTTATTTACCTTTTCTGTTAGACCTCTTTACACATTAATTATAGTTATTTTAAATTTCTTGCTAAGAATTCTAATATCTCTTTATATCTATATCTGATTCTGTTAATTGCTTTGTCTTTTGAGAGTGTGTTGTTTTTATTTGTGCTTTTTTGTATGTCTTATAACTTTTGTTGTTGAAAGCCAAAAGTCGTATGTAACACAGTAGAAACAGGTAGTTTTTATGCTTAGAAATGGGAATATCTTTTGTCCCCCTTTAGTGTGGGGATATGAGTTAATCAAGTCAGGTTTGGGATTTGTTGTTGCTATGATTACTTTTGGTGTACCACAGGCTACAAATTTCTCTGGCATTACCTTGTGTTTAGGGTAGGGACTTGCTTGCCAGAAGTTTTTCTCAGTATTTGTTCCATTCTTAGTTTCAGGTGTGCCCTTTGTGCTATGTCTCAGGGAAGTCCTCTCTTCATGTTCTTGCCCCTCTTCCATGTTCTTGCACCAGGGTTACTTGTTATTTAACACCTATTAGCCTGGTCCAGGGGGAGGGTAGAAGAGGGTCATTATCTGTGTTTGTGATTAAGCCTCAGTGGTGGGCAGGTACTGGGTCTCTGAGTCTCAGAAGTATGTCTCTCTTAGGATTTGTACCCCAGCCCCAGCCAGAGGTGTGGGCACAGCATATATTCTTGTCCCTTAACCTAGACGAAATGGGTTTTCATCAGAGTCCTAAGGTTAACAGTGTTTATTTTGCTTCCCATAGCAACCTAAGGTTTTGGTTCTATAGGGTAGACTGGGAAAGGGGAAAATAATCTGGGTGACTGCTGTTGCTTCCCCCAGTCTGCATCATGAAGAATTCTTTCTTCAGCCTCCCTCTAATCTTTTAGTTAATTAGTGGCAAAGAACGTATAAGTGGGTGTAAAATTCCCTATGTCTGGAGTTTCTAGAGGTCTATATTCTCTCCTGAGCCCATACTTGGCCTTTCCTATACTTGGCCTTTACCAGCTTGTTGAGAGTTTTTGTTGAATTCTTCTCAGTGTCTGGCTGCATCTGCTTTAGGTATGAAGTGTTAGTGCCCTTGCTCTTCTTGAAAGTACCTGTCTTTCCTTACATTTCCAGTTAGTTTATTGCCCAGAATTCTCAGCTTTCTGATGAGTTCAAGAAAGATTAGGTATTTTCAGATTGTCTGGTATTTTTTGTTTTGGTTTTGTAAGGGCGGGAACATCCCTTACCTACATCCTACATCTCAGACAGAAGCTGGAAGTCCCATATGTCACCCAGGTTAACTTTTTACCTTGTTAATAAGAGGTAGAACCAGGATAGGAGTCAGACAGTTGGTTCCAGGCTTCATATTCTTGACCACAGAGCAACTGAGTTGCTTTATTTTGGTTACAGTGAAGCTTCATAGGCTCTTTGCTGCTGACCAGTGATGCTTTTAGTCTATATTGTCTAGTACAGTAGACACTAGCTACACATGACTATTTAAATTTACAGTTAAGTTAATTAGAATTAAATAAAATTAAAAATTCATTTCCTCTGTCACACTAGCCATATTTCAGATGCTAATTAGCCACATGTTCTAGTGGCAGCCCTCTTGGACAGAACATTTTCATCATTGCAGAAAGTTCTCAGCTCGGCTGTAGATTCTGACAACATGACAGTCCCCTAACATGAGGGGAAAAACCCAGTTTTCCTACTTCTGAGCAGTGTCATACTTATGCCCAAATGTGTAACAGAATCTTTGCTCTTAAATCTACTCACCCCTTATAAGATTAGGCCACTTGGGCACACTGTGATTTTTCTGCCCTCAAAATGATTTCTCTCTCAGGAGACTATACTTGACTGAAGTTTGGCTTTCTTCAGGTTTTCCGTAGTCAGTCAGACACATGGATATACACATCTGTTTTTCATACATGCACATGAAACACATCTTTATTGGTCTGTATTGCAACTGTGCTCTGAACCCAAGTAATTTCCCAACAGCCTTCTTAGCTCACATGCAAATCCGTGGACCCAGACAGAACATGAAGATCTGCCACATAACCCCACCCAAGTACCAGAACTAGTACTGTCTGTCATTAGATACTGTCAGAAATTGTGTTTGTTCACTCATGCTTTCTTGGCTAAGATTTTATTTGGGGATATTAAAACACATGTACCTTTAATTTCACCTCTGAAATTTAGAAAGCAACACCAAATATACAACATCCATCAAATATTTTTATCACTACCCATTTGTTAATAATTTCAACTGATCTAAAAACTTGTGTTTAGTTTTCTTTCATTTTGTACTCATCTACTTTAAGCATTTTTCTTTTTCCCAAAGCCTCCATATTTGGAAGGGAAAATAATAATAATAATAATGATAATAATAATAACAAATATGTGGATGGCATTCAGCATACACTAGGCACATACCCATTTATTCTTCACCGCTATCCGATAAAAGAGGTACAATTAATACTGCTGCGGTTCATAGATTAGGGAAACTGATGCACAGAGAGGTTAAGACCCTACTGCTAATATAGTAGAGCAGGGATTTGAATCAAAATGTCTGGTTTCAGAGGCCAGGCGTTTAACCTGAATGTTAATTATCTAAAGTGACTAATTACCTGCTTAACATTTCCCTATTTTTCTTCAAAATTCTCTGAATATCTTCCCTACTAGAGAAAAGTACTGGTCGTATTTTCCAATCTAGGGTGCTCCTGGCTTGTTAATCAATTAACAATTTTGCTCTGACCAGTTAGTTTTCACATATTGCCTAGATAATCCATTCCCTAAGTTCACCCTCTGACTCTCCTTTCTGACTGCTCTGACCCAGATGTGTGTTACTGGGTTTTCCTTTTGTTGTTTGTTTAAAGAAATCAATTCCTGCTACCTCCAACACAAGCTTTTTTTCTTAATACCTTAAATCCTTAAGCTAGGGTTTTTCAAAATAGGGTAAGTATTATTTTTTTATATAAATTAAAAGGTAAAGATGTAACCATGTAACTAAAGTCATATTAGTTTTTGTATCTTTGCTAGAAAACATGAATGCCATGATTGAAGGAAAATTATTAAACTGTGCCATTCATTAGTTTTCTCAGTTTTGAGACCCATTATTTAATTCCTTTTTTCTACTTGCCATTATCCATCTCTCCCCAAATTTCCAGTTTTTCTACATCACACACTGGGGTTGTATCAGCCTTTAGGAATTATTTTTAATGAAAATGTTTAAATGCAATATTTATCATGTTAATATAATATATAATAATAAAGTGACCTGATGAAGAAAAATAGCACATGTAAACTGTATTCATATATTGCTTTTAAAATGTATGAATGTTAAGAGAATTGAGGTGCTAAACATGCTCAGTTTATATGTACTGAGTATGTGCACTTGGTGACATTCCCTTCTAATACATATTAAGGCTAGATTAGTCACTGTGCTGTGTCGTTTATCTAAACACGATTTGTGACCTTAAATTTCCTATTTGTTCTCATCTAAGCTCACCTAAGAGCCAAATTTAATATGTTTTTTCCCCTAGTACAGTGCTTACAGAAACCCATAGTCCCTGACATTTAGAAAACACTGTTGCCCACAAAAGCCATTAACATCTAAAGAGATTAAATTAAAATTCATTTAAAGGCCTCACAGGTCCCCTGAACATTCTTATTCTTATTTTAAGGCTTCAGTGTAAGTTGAACTTTTCCCAAATTCCTGATGATAATTTTTTTATCTTATAATAGTTAAACTCATCTAAACTCAGTGTCTTTCCTTCTCTTCCTAATAGATGCTAAAATAACGGTCTATTGGGAAATTTGACTAATTGTACAGAGAGGCATCTTGACATATACATATTCTTATTTATCTAAATACAGCTGAGAAACTAGTTTCTCTTCTCTTGTCTTCTTATCACTTTAGGCTGAGAGGAGGTAAGACATGGAGCTAAGAACTGTAATATCCTATTAATCTACTTGCTTATATTTTATTCTGAATGTGTTATATATTTACATATGCCAAATATTTCCTTTATGATTTGTCTAGGCTATTAAAATATCAGAAGAGATATAAACTACCAAAACAGGAGATCAAATTATTTATATTGTCCTTATTAATATAGCAGTGGGCCTAAGAGCATATTTGAAGAATGTAATACGTATATCAACTAAAACCAATAAGAGGTAGAAGAAGAAATTTAGCTTAGACCAGATAGAGAGATCCTTCGGGTGGAATTTGTAAGGTAATATTATATCCAAGGATCAGAATGAGAGTGTGAAATATATGCAATAAACAATCTGGCTAGAAATGCAGTTTCTGCCACAAACATATAAATAGCTCTCTTGCTCTGGGGGTCAGAGGGTTGAAATGAGAAAATTGGTTTGTTTTTTGTTTTTGTTTTTGTTTTTCCTCTAAAGGTCATCTAGATGTAATTCAAAAGATTTTAAAATGAAAATATAGACCTGCATTTAAATTCCATCTTTCTAAGTGTGTGACTTTATGATTTCAGTTACATCTGTGAAATGGGGATAAAAACAGTAGCCACTTCATATGGCTGTATGTAGAGTGCTTCACATATAGCCTAGTACATGGCAAACACACCATAATGGTCACTGCTGCAATAATAACATTATTAATAATATTAGCAGTCACAATAATGGTAATACATATAATTACCAAAATCCTAGTGTGAAAAGATTGTTCCTTTTCTTTTTTAAAGTGCATTAACTTGTTTTCTTCATCCTCTAACTTTGCAGAATTCTAATCGCCTGGAGTCCTCTGCAGAGCTAGGATAGTTCTACCATAATTAACCATGACTGAGTTGAATGAGGGCTCCCCTTGAGATATGTCTCCATTGGACCATCATCATCTCCTAAATTGGTACCCTGTAATACCATTTCTGGCATTGTAAAGTAGTAAATTGTCTGCCTGTGCAGATTTTTAGAAAGACACAAACTACCGAAATTGACTCAAGGAGAAATAGAAACAATGAACAGACCTATAACAAGTGAAGAGATTTAATTGGCAATTAAAACAAAATAAAACAAAACAAAAACTTCCCACAAAGGAAAGCCCTCGTTCAGATGACTTCACTGCAGAGAAATATGAAGTTGGATCCCTGTCTTATATCATATAAGAAATAATTCTAAAATAGATCAAAGACTTAGGTATAAGAGCTAAAATTATAAGACTTTAGAGTAAAACACAAACATATATAAATATTTCTCAATTTGGATTAGATAATGGTTTCTTAGATATGCCAGCAAATATGCAAGCAATAAGAGAAATAATGATCAATTAGACTTCATCAAAATTGGAAGTTTCAGGTTTCAATGGACATTATCAAGAAGGTAAAAAGATAGCCACAGAACGGGAGAAAATATTTTCAAATCATGTATCAGATAAGAGACTTGTATCCAAAATATGTGAAGACCACTTACAATTCAAAAGTAAAAAGATAAATAACCCAATTAAAAAATGGTCAAAGTAACCGAGTAGACATAATTTCAATGAACATCTACAAGTGACCAATAGTCACATAGAAAGATACTCAGCATTGTTAGTCGTATGGGAAATGCAAATCAAAACCATAGTGTGATGTTTCACAGTCGCTGGGATGGTTATAAGAAAGACAGATAATAACAAGTGTTGACAAAGATATGGAGAAATTGAAGCCTTTATAAATTGCTAGTAGGAGTGTAAAATGGTACACCTGCTTTGGAAAATAGTCTTGGTAATTAATGAAAATGAAAATGTGAAACTTAAAGATACTATATGACCCAGTAATTCCACTTTAGATATGGAGCCCTTCTGTTTCGCTTGTGGGGATGTAAAATGATGTAACCACTTTGGAAAATTCTTAAATTTCTTAGCATGTTGAACTTAAGAGTTACCATATGATTCAGTAATTCCACACATAGGTATATACCGAAGTTGATAGAAAACCTATGTGTATGCAAAATCTTGTATCTGATTGTTTATGGCAACTTTGTTATAATAGTTAATGAGTGCAAAGAATCCCCAGTTGTCCAATAATTGAAGAATAGAAAAGTAAATGTGGTTTATTCATACACTGAAGTATTATTCAGCCATTAAAAGAAATGAAGTGCTGATACTTGCTACAACTGGATGAATCTTGAAATTACTATGCTAAGTGAAAAAATCCAGGCACAAAGTCCACATATATGATTCCTTTTACATTAAATGTCCAAGAATCCACATTCATACAGAGAGACAGTAAGTAAATTTACAATTTTCAGAGCTGAGAGTAGGGAATGAGTAAAGACTGCTAGTGCTTACAGAAGTTTTTTTCTGGAGTAATGAAAATGTTCTGAAATCTTGTGATAACTGCACAACTTTATAAATATACTAAAACCCACTGAACTGTAGACCTTAACAGGGTGGATTTTTTGGTATATGAATTACATTTCAACAGTAACAACAGCCAAGACAAAATCACTTTAAAGACACAAACTTCTGCTGGCATAGTTTGAAGTCATCAGGTTATATCCATCTAAGTAAAAATCTGGATTCCAGTGTGTGTGTGAAGTTCTCAGTGTAACCGATGGCAGTGAAATAGTGCACTAATAATATTCTTCTGGATGGCCGTGTGCCCTAAGTGTCCAGCACAGTTGAGGTTTATTCTTTCAGTAGGTTGTCAGAAGACAGTACAGAGCACTGCATATTATGGTTAAGGATTTTATGTTTTTCTTTTTGTTTTTTTTTTGAGGGGATTGAAACTGTTGAATGATAGTCATGGCATTTCTGAAATCTCTTGTTCAAAGGTGTGGGCATAAAAAATGATTGAGTTTGCCCAGTAAATGTCTTTCTAAGTAATTGCTGTCTCTAACAGTTGTAGAATTTTCTTTGGAAAGTACAGCAAGGCAGGTGGGAAATCACACAGAACTTAATTTGAGGAGCTTAAATTTTGATAAGCATTTTGTAAAGGTTTTTGTTAAAATTCAACTGGTAGATTTGAAGATCTAATGGGCTTTATTAACTGATTTATGAATTGGGTAGCATCCCATCTATCAAGTACAGTGATATTCAGAGGAATTGTACAATATGGAAGGTTTTTATGGTAAGGAGGGTGAGGTGAGAAGTTATTACCAAAATAAAAGAAAAAATTGTTTCAGACAATGTCATTTTTCCCATAGGAGGAAGAGCAGAGAGTCTTATCACGTAGATTACCTCACCTTCCTTTGGGAGGTTGAGAGGGCCCACAGGTACCTCACTGGTGCTGACCAGAAATTTCCTGACCTTTGGAGGGGGTGGTGTTGAAACTGCAATTATGTTAAGTGTTAAGCCTCAGTTCAGTGACATTGCCTAAGTGCCTACATTTTGGACTGGTGGTTTTCTTTTTGACAGTTTGCCACATTATGAAATGTTGAAACATATTTGCTCCTAGCTTTATTTAGAGAATTAAGAGTTTTTCTAAAGAGCTAATCAACAGAACCACCGGGTATAAATAAGATTCTGGAGGGAGCACATGTAACATCTAAAATGGAACTCAGAGTCTGGGTCTGCCAACTCAGTTACTTATTTTATTTTACTTCATTAAGACTTTTTTATTTCATTTTACTTCATTAAGAGAGATCACAAGTAGGTAGAGAGGCAGGCAAAGAGAGAGGTAGAAGCAGGCTCCCTGCTGAGCAGAGAGCCCAATGCAGGGCTCGATCCCAGGACCCTGAGATCATGACCTGGGCCAAAGGCAGAGGCTTAACCCATTAAGCCACCCAGGAACCCCCAGTTACCAATTTTAAAATAATAACTATTAAGCCTTCTACCAAAAAGCAATTATATTATAATGGGTAATTATTTTTTCATGCATTGCAGGGGCCACTCTAAAAGAAAAAATATGCACTAGAAATATCATTTAGATTAAATGTTACATAAATTACATAGCAGTTATAAGATGAATGGTCTTAATGGTAAATTTGATATATAGGACATCGTTAGGTGTTTGTCTGTATTGCGTTTTTTGATGTTTCCAAATCCTGGATTTTATGCAATTTGAGAAGTAGTGTAGGACCTACTTATTGCTAGTTGTCTCAGTTGCGTAAAAAAAAAAAAACCAAACCAAAAAACTATCTTAGTTGAATTTCATTTGTAAATGTAAAACTAAGGAAAACACTAGTCTAGGGTTTCAGATTGAAAATGATCTTGAAACCCTAGGCTGCACAAATAAATAGGGATAGCATTAATGCATGATTTCTGGCCAGGAATCTCTATCATTTCTTGAGAAATTCAAGACAACAAATGCCAGTTTCTCTAAATGGAGCTCATTCATTTTGGCCTGCAAAAAGCCCCTGTGATAAAGTCAGGCTTTTTATCCTTAAAATTAAAAATATATATATTTTCCCAAAGGAAAGAAAGAAAATGTGGCTATAAAAGCATTTTAAATATCCATTCAAACTGTTGCATGTAGTATCTTTCAGCTTATCATTTTACTGCATTTTTTTCACCAAATGATAGTTTTAGGTAATAACTTAGATTCAACTCACCTGATTTTATTAGTTCTGTGTGAAGCTGTAGAATCAGAAAACAAATTTAAGAATCTAAGGATTTGAGGAAATCAAGTCATATTCCAATGATGACTTAAGGGTTGACCAAAAATGGGAATATTTTGGGTTTTCTCTTTGAAGAATTACCTCAAATAAATTCAATTTATGATCCTTTGAATTTTTTTTTGAAAACTGTCTGAAAGCCTAAAACAATTTTTGATACCATTATCATTCAGACTAGGTGGAAATAGCCCTCAAAATGCAGAGAAATTACTCTTCCTGACTCTCTCTATGCTATGAGAAATCAAATGTCAGTAGTTAGTTGCATTATCATGTTAAATATTTTTTATTATTGTCACATTTTTTTATTAAGATTTTATTTATTTATTTGACAGAGAGAGATATCACAAGTAGGTGGAGAGGCAGAGAGAGAGAGAGAGGAGGAAGCAGGCCCCTTGCCGAGCAGAGAGCCCGATGCGGGACTCGATCCCAGGACCCCGGGATCATGACCCGAGCCGAAGGCAGAGACCTTAACCCACTGAGTCACCCAGGCACCCCTTATTGTCACATTTTAAAAGACTTTAGTACACTGCAGTGAGGAATTAATAAAAGAGGAAATCAGAATGGCCAAAGCAAGTAAAGTCAGAGTGAGGCAAACCAAGTTTCGCAAAAAAATAAATAAATAAAGTAAAATAAAATTCATAAATGGGAAAAAAAAGCTTTTGCCATGAGTCACTTAAAGGCCTTTCTGACATATATTTGCTATTTTCTCTAAAATTGTGTTTCTCTTTTTTTAACATCTTGATTTTTTTTCAGTATTCCAAGATTCATTGTTTATGCACCACACCCAGTGCTCCATGCAATACATGCCCTCCTTAATACCCACCACCAGGCTCACCCATCCTCCCACCTCCCTCCCCTCCATAACCCTCAGTTTGTTTCTCAGAATCCACAGTCTTTCATCTTTCATCTCCCCTCTGATTTACCCCAATCCATTTTTTCTTTCCTTCTCCTAATGTCATCCATTTTATTCCTTGTGTTCCACAAGTAAGTGAAACAATATGACAATTGACTTTCTCTGTTGGACTTATTTCACTCAGCATAATCTCCTCCAGTCTCGTCCATGCTGATGCATAAGTTATTCATCCTTGGTGATGGCTGAGTAATATTCCATTGTATATATGGAATATATACATATGGCCCACATCTTCATTATCCATTTGTCTGTTGAAGGTCATCTCAGCTCTTTCCACAGTTTGGTGATTGTGGACATTGTTACTATGAACATTGGGGTACATATGGCCCTTCATTTCACTACATCTATATCTTTGGGGTAAATACCCAGTAGTGCAATTGCAGGGTCATGGGGTAGCTCTACTTTTAATTTTTTGAGGCATCCCCACACTGTTTTCCAATGTGGCTACACGAACTTGCATTCCCACCAACAGTGTAAGAGGGTTCCCCTTTCTCTACATCCTCTCCAACACTTGTTGTTTCCTGTCCTATTGATTTTGGCCATTCTAACCAGTGTGAGGTGGTATCTCAATGTAGTTTTGATTTGAATCTCCCTGATGGTTAATGATGATGAACATTTTTTCACGTGTCTGTTAGCCATTTGTATGTATTGATTGGTGAAGTGTCTGTTCATGTCTTCTGCCCATTTTTAGACATGATTATCTGTTTTTTGGGAGTTGAGTTTGAGTTGTTCTTTATAGATCTTGGGTATCAGCCCTTTCTAGTGTCATGTGCGAATATCTTTTCCCATTCCATGGCTTGCCTCTTTGTTTTGCTGACTGTTTCCTTTGCTGTGCAGAAACTTTTGGTCTTGATGAAGTCCCAAAAGTTCATTTTCACTTTTGTTTCCTTTGCCTTTGGAGACCTGTCTTGAAAGAAGTTGCTGTGGCTAATGCCGAAGAGGTTACTGCCTATGTTCTCCTCTACGATTTTGATAGAATTCTGCCTTATTTTGAGGTCTTTCATCCATTTTCAGTTTATCTTTGTGTATGGTGTTAGAGAATCATCAAGTTTCATTCTTCTATACATAGCTGTCCAATTTTCCCAGCACCATTTATTGAAGAGACTGTCTTTTTTCCACTGGATATTTTTTCCTACTTTGTTGAAGATTATTTGACCATAGAGTTGAGGGTCCATATCTGGACTCTCTATTCTCTTCCATTGGTCTATGTGTGTTTTTCTGCCAGTTCAATGCTGTCCTGATGACTACAGCTTTGTTGTAAAGCTTGAAATCAGGCAACGTGATGCCCCTATCTTTTTTTTTTTTCTTTTTTAACATTTCCTTAGTGATTTGGGCCTTTTCTGGCTCCATACAAATTTTAGGATGGTTTGTTCCAGCACTTTGAAAAATTCTGGTGGAATTTTGATCAGGATGGCATTGAAAGTCTAGATTGCTCTGGGCAGCATAGACATTTTAACAATGTTTATTCTTCCGATCAATAAGCATGGAATGCTTTTCCATCTTTTGTGTCTTCTTCAGTTTCTTTCATGAGTATTCTGTAGTTCCTCGAGTATAGATCCTTTACCTCTTTGGTTAGGTTTATTCCAAGGTATCTTATGGTTTTTGGTGCAATTGTAAATGGAATCGATTCTCTAATTGCCCGTTCTATGTTTTCATTGTTACTGTATAAGAAGGCAGCTGATTTCTGTGCATTGATTTTGTATCCTGACACATTATTGAATTATTGTATGAGTTCTAATAATTTGGGGGTGGAGTCTTTTGGGTTTTCCACATAAAGTATCATGTCATCTGCAAAGAGAGAGAGTTTGACTTCTTCTTTGCCAATTTCAGTACTTTTTATTTCTTTTCATTGTCTGATTGCTGTTGCTAGGAATTCTAGTTCTATGCTGAACAACGGTGGGTAGAGTGGGCATCCTTGTTGTATTCTTGATCTCAGTGGGAAGGCTCTCAGTTTTTCCCCATTGAGAATTACGTTTTCTGTGGGTTTCTCATAGGTGGATTTTATGAAGTTGCATATTTTGAAGAGTTTTAATCAGGAAAGGATGCTGTCTTTTGTCAAATGCGTTTTCTGCATCAATTGAGAGGACCATGTGATTCCTCTCTCTTGGAGACCTATCTTGAATTGTTCCATTACATTGATTGATTTGTGAAAGCTGAACTACCCTTGCATGGGGATGCAAGGGTGGTACATTAACTCTTAAAGATAGTCCTATGCCTGCTAAAGGACAGTCTGTCATAGGTCAGTTTGCACTCTGTACATATTTGATAAACAATCACTATGTTTATCTGAAAAAGAAGTAATATGCTAAATTCTAAATGATAGATTTTTTTTTTTTAATGATGGTAGGTTTGGGGGCCAACGTGCATTTGTGTCTATATCCTGGAACTTACACACCTGCTCCTCTGGAGTACAACAGCTGTTTAATAGACTAAGCTGGGGTCATGAAGGAACATTACGTTCAGTTTATTTTACTGCAGAAGGTATGAAGGCATGTACTAGATTTCTGTTAGTTTCACACAAAAAGAATTACTATATTGTTTGTAGAGTTCACTTATGCAAAAATTGCACATTTTGTGGCAGCACTGGGTAAAATTTTGTGCTTATTGAACCCCTGCCTTCATACTAGAAGGTGAGTTAGGACCCTAGGAAGAAAGAAGTCCCATATTGAGTGTCTGAATTATGTTAAAACTGTGTAGACTCCAAGCTTCCAAGCCTTCTGAGAGAAAATACACATGTATATCCACATGTTCATGTACGCACATGCATGAAAGAGAAGACTAAGGAGAAAAGAAGTAAACCTGCCATTGCCTCATTTTCCAGTTCGCGAAATGAGAAAGTCAGGCTAGAAGGTTCTCCAAAGTCATTTCCAGCTCTGAGTGTAGCACACATCTCAAATCCTTGACCTGTATTAGCCCTTTGTGGACTGGGAGAGGAAGAACACAGGTTGCTCTCCAGCAAAACTTAAATTTAGAACTTTAATTAGAAAAAGAATCAGAATTCTCTTTCAGATTGTTTTTTTAATTTTATTTTTAATTGTGCTTTTATTGTTTCCATTTTATTTTAAAAGAATGAAACCTGCAATTTGCCAAATTGCTGCATGCTTTTCCTTGCCATACAACTGCCCTAGCACGTTAACCTAAAACAATTTTCTAAAATGTATTTTTAATGAGAAACTGAGATCCCTGAAATTTGTCTTATACATTTTTTTTCCCTTTAGACCTCCTTTAGGGCTCTGGAGTTTCCGTACCTCGGTGCCAAGAGCATGGCAAAGGAATCCAGCTCAGTTTAGTAATTACCTTGTGTTAGTCTTACTCAAAGTTGTTTTTCTCTTAATGGGTTGGGAGAGCCATTCAAATGCTTTGACTCTAGTCATCAAAGTTCCAGTGGGGAGGGTAGATGAATGTGTATGTAATGTTTAACCTATAAAAATGGCCATACCCAGAGCTTATGCGGAGTAAATTCTTACCAGGGACTCTGAGTAATGGCAGGTCAATGTGGAAGAAAGCATGAGATAATTAATGAGTTGAGGAAAGCCTGGGAGTATCCTTCCCTCTCTAAATTAGGACTCACAATTTTAGTGAATGTTTATTTTTGCCCCCCTCATGGCATGAGGGAAGGATTTTCCCAAAGCCTCCCTGTGTGCTTCCAGAATGCTGACTCACTCCCAAACTCCACCGTGGAGCAGGTACATTAGCCCACAGTTTCTCAGGCTTTCTGTGGTGAAGGGCCAGTTTGCTTCCTCTCATACTCCATCCACCATGGGCTGATACTTGCATAAAATACAGTGCAAATCAATCACTGAAAAAAAACCACACACAAAACAAAGACAAACAGGGGTGCCTGGGTGGCTCAGTGGGTTAAGACCTCTGCCTTTGGTTCAGGTCATGATTCTGGAGTCCTGGAATCAGCCCTGCATCGAGCTCCACATGGGGTTCCCTGCTCGGTGGGGAGCCTGCTTCCCCCACTTCTCTCTCTGCCTGCCTTTCTGCCTACTTGCGATCTCTGCCTGTCAAATAAATAAATAAAATCTTTAAAAAAATCAAAATTAAAATTAAAAAAACAAAGACAAACAAAATATAAGCCTCAATTTTAATTATTAGACTCAGTTACTCTGTCAGATTGTAATAGAAGTTTCTAACGATCCTCAATTTCTGTACTTGTTGTGGATGGTAACCCAGTAATTATTTCGGGAGCATTCTTATGACTTGAGCTGGTGCCATTCACCTGAATGTTGTGACTTTAGTTGAGAACACTGGGACAAGAGTTCTCTGTTTTTTCCTGGCCAGATCCATCTTGGGACATGCTTTTCTCTTAATAGGAAGAGAAGTGGCTTGGGAATGAGTCAACACTGAGAAAGCAGAACCTAGGGATAGTGAGTCAGAACCTAGATCTACTCCTATATTGCAGAGAAATATAAGCCAATAAATTAAAATTAAGCAAGCCAGAATTCATCTGGCTTTCTATCATCCACAAGGGAGTCTTATGTGATACAGTGATTAACTTGCATATTTCTTCATGAACTTTTTTTTTTTTTTAAGATTTTTATTTATTTGACAGACAGATCACAAGTAGTCAGAGAGGCAGGCAGAGAGAGAGAGGAGGAAGCAGGATCCCCGCTGAGCAGAGAGCCCGATGCAGGGCTCGATCCCAGGACCCTGAGACCATGACCTGAGCCGAAGGCAGGGGCTTTAACCCACTAAGCCACCCAGGTGCCCCTCTTCATGAACTTTTAACCAGCTTTTCTTTTGCCAGTCATCTTTCCAAAACAGAGTATGCCATTCTTCTGGTTATGAAGCTGCCCTCAGTGTCACGAAGTTCAAGTTTCTGAAACTGCCATTCAAAGGCATTCACCATTGAGTCCCCTTCTACTTTTTCAGACCAATTTTTTGCAGCTCTCATCCTCAGGCACATACCATGCTTTAGCATGAGCAGACATATATTTTTATATATGTTTATATATGTTCTAGTTTGCTCAGGTTCCCTCTGGCTGGATTCCCACACCCTTTTCTGACTTTCTAAGAATAGAACCTTGAGAACATAAGGTGTTCATTACTCTGAAACATTAGGTATCACCATCATTCCTGCGGATTCAAGGGCTAATTTTGCAAGTGTTGGCAGGAGGGAAACTTGATGCACCCAGACATTTGATAAAAGTTGCAATTAGACCCCAGACATCTCATTTCATAGGGAATTTAATATGGTTTTACTAAACAAATCTCAGAAAGCAACATGCTTAGACAAAGTATGACTTTAAGTTACTATAAAAATGAACAAGCAAGAAATGAAAACGTGCATCCACACCAGAACACATACAGAAATAGCAGATTTATTCATAAGAGCCAAAAAGTAGAAAGAACCCAAATATACAACTGATCAATGTATAAATACAACATGGCATATCTATATAAGGGAATGTGATTTACCATAAAAAGGAAGAAATATTGATACATGGTACAACATAGATGGACCTTGAAACGGTATGATAAGTGAAAGAAGTCAGATACAAAGGCCATATGATTCCATTCATATGAAATATCCAGGATTGACAAGTCAGTAGATAAAGTAGATTAGTGGTAACCTAGGGTGGGGGCAGGAGGAATGAGCAGACTGAAGGGGGAATGAAGCCTGTGGAGAAGAGTTTCTTTTTAGAATAATAAAAATGGGGATGCCTGGGTGCTCAGATGGTTAGGTTTCTGCCTTTGGCTCAGATCATGACCTTGGGGTCCTGGGATTGAGCCCCACATTGGGCTCTCTGTTTGGCAGGGAGTCTGTTTTCTCCCTTTCTCTCCCCACTGTTCCCCCTGATTATGCTCTCTCACTCTCTCTGTCAAATTAAGAAAAAAAATTGAATAATGAAAATGTTCTAAAGTTGATTGTGGTGATGAATGCATAACATTGTGAACTCAATAAAAGCCACTGAATTGCACACTTTTAATGGCTAAATTATATGGTATGTGAATTAAGTCTCAATAACGTGGTCTAAAAAATGTATAGGAGGGTTATTTATAGTTGCCAAAACTGGGGAGCAGCCAAGATGTCCTTTAATAAGTGAATGGATAAATCAACTGTGGTACATCCAGACAATGGATATTATCCAGTGCCAGAAAGGAATGAGCCATTAAGTCATGAAAAGACACAGAGGAGCCTTAAGTGCATATCATGAAGTGAAAGAAGCAAATCTGAAAAGGCTACACACTGTAGAATTCCAACAAGATGACATTCTGGAAAAAACTCTGAAGACAGTAAAAAGATCCGTGATTGCCAGGGATTGGGGGCAAGATGGGACAAACAGGCAGAGCATAGAGGATTTTTAGGGTAGTGAAACTACTCTGTGTGATACTACAATGGTGGATACATGTCATTATACATTTGTTCAAACCCATAGAAGGTACAATGCCAAGAGTGAACTCTAATGTAAACTATGACTTTGAGTGAGAATGCTGTATCATTGTAGGTCCATTGGTTGTAGTAAATGCCCCCTGCTGGTTCTGGATATTGAGAGTGGGGGAGGTTGTGTGTATGGTAGGGAGGCAGAGGGACATATGGGAACTCTGTCCTTCCTGCCCAGTTTTGCTGTGAACCTAAACTGCTCTAAAACATAAAGTCTACACAAAGAAGAAGAGGAGGAGGAGGAGGAGGGAGAAGAGGGGGAGGAGGAACTCCTGAATACCTCACAAGGCTCATCTCAGTTGGCACCAACTATAAAATTTTCCCTAACCCTTCTCTCTTCTCCTTCCTGGCAGAAGACTCCTTTATCTGTGTTTTCATCGTGTTCTTATTCCTACTTCCTTTATAGTTCACGTCATTTCACTTCATTATAGTTGTTTGCAGGTCTCCCTAAACTATGACCTGCTCCGGGGCTGAGGCAATACCTTGTTATTTCTACTAGAAATACTACATAGTAGAGTTCAGTGAGTTCGGTGTGAGAATGAATGAGAGACATCTTACAGCTAGCTACTCTTTTCAATACAGTTTAAAAGGATTTTGCACCAGAATCTGTTCTTCATGCCTTTTTTTATCCTGAAAAAACAGCGGTCCCCATGTGGCTTATCCCAGGGACAGTGAGGAGGATGGGAATGAGAGAGCATGGAGGACTGTCCTTAGAAAATAGAGGACATATGAGAATCTACACTTATCTCTATGGAGTTTCTTCAAATAAAAGCCTATTATGTTACTAGAGCTTTTGGGAAATACTCCTCCTTGGAGATGATACAACCAAGTGTAGTATAAAATCTAGGACCAGACTTATGTGGTGACCCAGGTCAGCTGGGAAGATGTCCTGGGGTTGTGAGAACATCTCGCTCTACCAAAGGCCATCTCTGCCACCTCCGGATGGCTGCCCGAGATGTTCCTGTGAAGGCTTTAGTATAAGGCTTAAGGGTTAGATGTCTGTAAACTGTGTGAAATGTATTCTGTGAAGGATAACATTTTAAGCTTTTGTTACTCACTTTCACCTTACTGAGAGTCCTACGTAATATGGTTCTTGAAAGCAGGTTTTCAGAGGGCAGTAGAGAAAACCTGTCAAGACATTGGTGCCAAGAGTGAAAAGGAAAACGTACCTAAAGGGGTGATAGAATAACAAAAAGAATGTTTCTTTTATCACAAATTTGCCAGCATTGAATAGACAAAGTGGATACTCTCAGCCACATGGCTGCTTTAATTTTAGGACTAAGGTGGCTTTTTAGGATATCACTTATTATTTAAAATAGAGGTCTTGAGAACATTGGGGATTTCATCATCAGTGCTCTATGAGTTACAGCTGAGTGATCTAGCAAAGTCATTTGCCCTCTCCAAGCTTCAGTTTTGTTCTTTCATAATAGAGACACAGTAATACCTGAGCTGCTTACATCATGGGGTGATTGTGAGGTTGCTCCCAGTAAACTTCTTGAGAAAGTAGCAAATCATTTACACTTGCTGTTAGTGTAGGAGGAGAAGTGCTGTGAATGTCCCCTACCGAACTTGGAGGTTATTTTTGGTGAGATT
Source organism: Martes martes (assembly GCF_963455335.1). Classification (NCBI taxonomy): domain Eukaryota; kingdom Metazoa; phylum Chordata; class Mammalia; order Carnivora; family Mustelidae; genus Martes; species Martes martes. Next base: position 22,162,890 of record NC_137900.1, read on the forward strand.
ATATATATATCTTTCAGGTCTTGTTCCTTTAAATTTTGAAGGAACTTCTACCAGGTTCTGAGAAAAATTTTAACTCAAGGCACATAAATGTACGTAAGGATATCTGGCAAACATATGCCCTTTTAAAGGAGAAAAGCCGTTCTTCGACTACCTTCTCAAAGAGTCATTAATTTGAATAAAAAAAAGAGTCATTAATTTGTATCAGATAATCGCAGAGATTAGACATGCAGAGTTGCCTTTCTAAGGAACATGGTGTGTGTGAGCATTTGTGACCCACAGTATCTATCACTTTGTTCCTCTGTTCCAGAGATCACCTGGCAATTCACAAATTTGGCAGGATACCTGTCCTGTGTCCTGTGTAACTCTCAGCCTGCACAGGGCTTTTCCCTAGAACAGCACCATGAGGTCCTTAAGGACAGAGACCAGTACTTAACAGGTGTTTGTGTCTCTTGGCTTCCAAAAGTAACTATTTATTAAATGAAAATATGGCTGAGACTGCATGTCAGGATGAGGAAGAAGCAGTGCCTCTGGGCAGGTCTGATCTTCCAGGCAGGTGACCTGTTCCTGCAGAACTGAAAGGAGACTCAGCCAGGGAGAAGGCTGTCCTACCCTTTCACAGATGACCAAGCTAATAATGCTAGGCCAGGGGTGTCAAATAAAGGGCATCCCAGTTTAAGAAAGACATGAGTAGTTAGGAGGCAGTTCAGCGGACAGATGTCATGAAGATAAAAGCGTTTAGAAAAGAAGATGTAGGAAGAGTGGAGGGAAATACTGGGATTATTTAAACCTGACAAAAAGGAACCTGGAAAAACTGTCACAGGTAGTTGATTTTCAAACATACATGGGATGATAATATAGGGTGGAGCTTCTCAAACACTTTTCCTGGCAAGGCGCTCCTAGGAAAGAATATACAAGGCCCACAAGGCAATCAGGTGAGGCTCTTCAAGACTACATTCTCCAGGAAGGTTGTGACACTCCTGGGTCCCACCCTGCCACCAGAGGAGGGGATCAGTAGCTTACTTAGCAGCCTGTAACCTATCCTGGCCTTTGGGGAGTTTATGAACTATGTTTGTGCTCCTCCCCAAATTCATATGATGAAACCCTAATCCCAATGTGATGGTATTAGGAGATGAGGACTTTGGGAGGTGATTAGGTCATGACGGTGGGGCCCTCATAAATGAGTTTTGTATCCTTAGAAAAGAGACCCCAGAAACCTCTCACCCACTTTTTCTGCCATGTCAGGATGTAGGGAGAAGATACACCTGCCTGTGAACCAGGAGGAAAGTCTCAACAGACACTGAGTCTGCTGTGCCTTGATCTTGGAATTCCCATCCTCCAGAACTATGAAAAATATGTGTGTCATTTAAACCACCCAGTCTATGGCATTTGCTACAGGGCTGCAACTCACTGAGAAGGAATTTGTACACTTATTAGGGTATTGATGTACAGAACACAGTATTTTAGGTAGAGTAAGAAGAACTGGGGTCAATATTTTATGAAAGACTGAAAAAAAAGGAGAAAAAAATTTATTCTTCAATATGAAATATACTGGATTGTTTTGTCAAAGGGTGTGTGTGTGTGTGTGTGTGTGTGTGTGTGTTAGCTTGTCCCCAAACCTTTTACGCAGTTTCGCTTCACTAACTTTAGGAATAGGAGTGCTACAGACTTAACCCCCAGACCATTTGAAAGTTTAATTGTTTACATTCATTTTATATTGATTTTAGTTTTGGGATTATTGAATAATGCATTATTGAGTTTAATTGAGTCAGCCTCTCTGACGGAAGATACTAAAGGCCGAATAAAACAAAAACTGAAATGTGCTGTGCAACATGTACAAAACTAAGTAAGTGTGAAAGAACTTTAAGGGTTTATGTAAGGCAAACACATTTTCTTTTAAAGGTTTTACTTATTTGACAGAGAGCACACAATCAGGGAGCTGCAGGCAGAGGGAGTGGGGGAAGCAGGCTCCCCATGGAGCAAGGAGCCAGATGTGGAGCTTGATCCCAGAACCCTCAGATCATGACCTAGCTGAGGGCGGTTACTTAACTGACTGAGCCACCCAGGTGTCCCAGGAAAACACGTTCTATATGAAAGATGGATCTGAGGACCTATGTGATCCTGAGTGTAAATGTCAGGGTACAAGCAAAAATTCCAGGTAGCCTTGCAGACGGTCAAGGCACAGACCTGGTAAGACCCAAGTCAAGGCCTCAAACATTAAAGGGGGACTCAGGTAATATATGAATTATACATGAAACAAACACAAAATTTCATAAGTTTCATAAATGATGAAAAGGAGTAGGAAAATAGGATGGGAGACCTGAAGGACCTAGGAGGGGTGGAGGGGTCTTCTGAGCTAGTGGGTGGGGGAGGGGCTATGGACACACCTTGTTCAATTTTCCCCTGTCTTTGTGACAGTTACCTGTGATGTAAGCCTGGGGAGGATATATATTCAGCGTGTGCACAGTATAGGCTGTCTTATGATTCAGACAATGGAGTTCAAACACTGGAATGTTCTCTCATTTCTGAATAGTGATACTAAACTATGTCTGAGCTTTGGCTCAATATGCTTAGAGAGTGATCCCAACTTCACCTTCCAGTGTGGGTTGGGATTGCTCCTTCTGTTCCCGTGCTACCTGGTGGGGATTCCATTTCCAACTTGGAAAATTAAAACTACCCAAAAGGTAAGAAATCCTGGGGCGGAGATGGGGGGAACTCAGCATAGATTATTACAGTTTCCATTTCTAATCCCAAATTAATCTATTTTCAAGATTTAAAGAGAAAGCAAGTGAGCAGAGGTGGGGGTGTGGCACAGGGAGAGCTAAGCAGGGAGTGCAATGTGGGGCTAGATCCCAAGACCCTGGAATCCTGACCTGACCCCAAGGCAGACACGTAACCAACTGAGCCATCCAGGCACCCTAATCCCAGGTTTTAAAAGGAGTTTGGTAGAGTGGGAGAAACACCTAAAATGGGAAGTCTTAAGAGAACAGACATTCACTCCTTTAGGAAAAGAGGCCTGGCAGGGGTAAGAGTTAAGGAAGGACTAAGGTTTCTACTTGAAACTACAGCCTATGTAGGTATGGTGGTGGTTCTTGAATAAAATCCCAAACACAGGGAATCTGTAGTCCTGGATTGGGGTATTTTGAGAGGATGGGGTCTGTGTAAGTGAACAAAGTTTCCCAGCACTCGATCATATTGAGTCACATTCCCATGTCCAGCATCACTCGATCAAGACTTCCTTCATGTTCTCCTTCAAGAGAACACTGCTAAGCCTCTGAGAAGACAGTGAGGTCTAAGCTATGAACTAGGATATAGGGTCCTACCTGAGGCAGCACAGATGTGACTGTTGGGTTTCATTTTCTATGTCCTCATTGAACAAAGGTCTTCTGACTGGGAATACCAAGTGTGGACCTCCCAGACAAAGTCATCCTGTGAATTTTTCAAGAAGCAAATATTGACAATATTTTATCACCTTAAAAACTGAAAAAAGCAAGGAACACAATATTCTATTAAAGTCCTAGAATTCTTGGATAAAGAATGTTTCCATTTCCAAGAGAAGAGTAAGACATGGGTCCCATCTGCCCCCCCCCCCATTCTTTTCATTTTTCTTCTAGCGTCAGGGCAGAGCCAAGAGGAGGAGGAAAGGTGGGACTCTGGAAGGTAAGGTTCTGCCTATTCCACCTGAGCTCTCCAAGGCTGATCCTTGCTGTCCTCCCCATGAGGGCCCAGTCCAGGATCTCTGAGGGTGCGAGCCACTAGGTACATTTCCTCTCAGAAAACAGAGGCCTCAGAGGAGAGGCTCATGGAAATGCAGCCAGAGTGGAAAACCGTTCTCAGATTCCCTGCTCTGACCATGACTGAGCATGAAGCAGTGATGGATCTGGACAATGGGTGCTGCCCAATAGGTGTGTGAGATGTCAAGAGTCAGAACTTCTGTCTCCTGACTTTGTGAAAGCTCTGTGACATCATGGATACTTAGGAGTCTTCCCTGACCTCTCTACTTCACAGAGGTTGTCTATTCATCACATGGATAATTTACATGAAAGTATTTTATACAGGAAGCAAGATTACTAACCAGCTTCACATCATTGTCCATTTGCCCTCATCTATTGATTATTGGGGCTTTCAGAGTCCCAACATCCCAAGGCTGTCCCATATGGGGACTCCTGTATCAATATCTATGTTTCTACTTTCACTATATAACTCATTCTCCTGTTTCCTCAGACAACTGATGGTACCAACGGGAAGTGGAGGAGACCCGGAAGCTGATCTCTATTTTATGAAGGTGACCAGTTTTTCCCCTTGATCCTGTTGCCTCTTAGAGCATGTTTTATGCAATTGCAGGATTCACTGCAGTCTGTCATAGCCATGGGAGAGGGTTGCCATAGAAGCAGATATTGGGGTGAATGCTACTGAGTACACTGTCATGTCATAAATGTGGGGCATTGTGAAGGGGCATCAGGCTTCAGATGGCCCCTCCCTTGTCAGGCCTCCATGGCCTCCTCCCCTTGTTCTGGTCCTGGCTGCAGTTTTGAACCTCCTGTCTCCTGCAGCCCCCTCAGACAGCATCATGATACCATCCACTTTCGTCAACTGTTATGTCCAAAACCCCTCCTGTGAGGTGTGTAATAGCACAACTGCTGAGATCAACCGGCTGCTGTTCCTGCAGGCTCTGGAAGAGTCTACTCCCTTGGCTTCCACAGCTCCTGTGACTTCTTCATCGTTCACTCTCTCCCCTGACTTCTCAGCAGTCCCTCCAGGAGAGCTAATCCCAGCTTCGCTGCCTGAGCCTTCCCCACCACCTGCCTCCATCGTCTCACCTAACCCAGTGATCCCTGTGGCTGATTTCTTTCCACCCTCACCACCGGGTGATTCTCTGCCACCAGAGCCCTGTCCTCCCTTGGATTCCAAATTCCCACTGGACCGTTTCCCAGCCCAGCCCCCTGCCTTTCCACCTCCTGTCCCACTCCATCATGCCCATTCAGTGGACCATAGTGTCCAAACAGAGACAGTGTCTCTAAATACCTTCTCTCCAGAACCTACCCTTTCCCAAGATGTCAGTCCCTTACCAGAGTTGTCTCAGAGGGTGAATCCCACTGAGACCTTTGCTCATCATCACGCATCACCAACCCAGTCTGCTTCACCACCGCCAGACTGCAATTTAACTGTGACTCAATCTAAACCGGTTTCCATCTCAATGAAGCCTGTTCCAGAGAGCTCACCCCCAGAGAGCTCTGGTGGGTTTTCTACTTATGCCCCAACAATCATAGGCATTGACCCCTCCAGCTTGTCGATTTTAGACCTCCCTCGGTGGCAAACTCATGCCAAAGACTTCTTCCCTTCAACCCTGGCTCCACATGATTTCCATCAAGAGTTTCTGGCCCTCCATTCTTCAGAAGCCTCTTCCAGGGGAGACCCTGTAGCCAACCTTGTAGAGCCTGGTAACCTCTCACTTCTCAGCCCTGATGCCCTGGCACTTCTAGAGAAATAAGTTCAAAAGAGGAGTGACTTCCTCAGGTGGAAGAAAACAAAGCGTTCTTTTCCAAAGCAAACAATTGCTGATAAGCGTGATTTGGCATCCTCCCTTCTTTTCTGGAGCAGCAAAGGCCAATCAAAGGAGCTTCCTATGCGTCAGCAGCGCCCATATCCTACAACCTTGCAGGAGGGCCATGTACAGCAAACCCCCATCCAGCTCTTCTAGGGCCTCCAAACTCCGCATAGTGAGTCCTTCTTCCCTGCTGCTGATGCCTCAGATAACATGTCAAATGCCTCCCTAGAGCAGGAATCCCCAGTAGTTCCCCATCCACTTCCTCTGTCCTTGCCTGAGAACCTGCCTCAACTCCTGCCTCAAACCCAGCCCCTACCTATCCCTCATGTCTAGCCCCAGGCCCACCTTCAATCGCCACTCCCAATCCTGCCATATGGTCCTCTACCTGACATCAAGATCTGTGGAGTGTGTTTTCACAAACCTCAGAACGAATCCGAGAATCTCATGTTAACTGAAATGCAACATCTGGAATGGAATGTGTTGCACAAGGTGCAGGAACGTGTGTGGGTTTTACCCACTATTGTCCAAAGATCCCAGGAGGATTATTGTCCTTCAGCTCCTAACCCTTCTCACAAACCCTGGGCCTCCCAGGCCCATGCTGCTATCTCTATCCCTCCTGCACAGTTTCCTCTCAGTGACAAGATTTGGAAAAAACTAGAGAGTCACCTTCAAAAGAGGCTCATCCAACACTAGGGGGGTCTGCCCAGCAAGACCTATGAGTCTCTCACACTGATGAGCAGTCCAAGTACTCTTCCACAGCTACCTGAGTCTCAGCACCATCCTGGATGCTCAGGGATCTCTAATAAGAGTGAGATCAAATTGAGTATGGCTAAAAGAGTGTATGTGGAGGACCCAGAAATGCTTCAGCTAGAGGACAGTGACCTGGCAAAGTATAAAGATGACCTAGAGAAGGATAACAATGACTTGGAGAAGGACAACAAAAATCTGGAGAAGGACAATGAGGACCTGAAGAAGGATCAGGGACATATCCCAGAGAATAGCCCAAAAGATGATCTGTTGAGTGACCCAGTTAGCTCTTCAGATAATGAAATGGGGTATGATTCTGAGAAGGAACTTAGGAGCCCATCCGTGAACAACTCCACGGTGTCTGTGGAGACTATGGGTCAGAGACAACTTGAAAATGCCCTGAAGATACATTTAAGCAGAAAGTCTGAGGAAATCAATGAGGGTCAGTTGCCTGGGACTGTGCATAATTCATGGCATATTATGAAGCAGACATCACTTCTTTCTGAGAAATCCCAGACTGAAATAAACAGAAATTTGCCACCATCAGAGGTTGAGGACTACTCCCTGAATACCTTCCAGGAGCTTCCCTTTGTTGAACCTAGTACATAACAGAAGCTGGAAGACCATGTTTAAAGATTTCATAAGAGGGGGACTTGGGGCCTTCCCCCTAGGGTCCTTGAAATCATAGAGCTCTTTTAACTGAAAGAGTCCACATTCCATTCTAGCCTTTCCTCCTCAAACAACATGATTTCTGGGGCAAATTGTAAAGCTGGGAGCTTCAACTCCCTTGATGGAAGCTTGAAATCTCTAGATGGAGACAAAGCAGGAACAGCAAATTCATCCCCCATCCCGGATCATCCTCTCCCTGCCACCTTAACTTTGGGAAGGAAGAACAGAGAATTCTGAGGCAATCGCCCTCTAATATCAACCATCAGTTTGCAGAGGATGTTCTGAAAACTAAGGATGGCAGCCAGACTCTTACGTCTGTCAGACATGACACCACAGGAAACAGACAGCCCCCAAGGCTGCCTACAAGGCAAAGTAGGTTCAGACGTGAGCCAAAGAGTAAGAGTGCAAAGATCAGTGGTAGGAGAGGAGAGGTAGGAGAGGAGGGCACAATAGAACCTGTTGTTGTGCCCACAGATTCCAGGGAGATATTCAGGACCAAGGAATTTCATACACATCAATCTGAACCTAGCATCTTGACAACCAACAAGCCAGTTAGCTCCCAAATTATAAAGTGGAATAAGCATCAAGTCAAAACCACCATCCCACCAAACATACAAATTCCGCAAGATCTTAAGTCATTGAATCTCAAGGAACAGCCCTTGAATGAGTTAAAGCTTACACTGGAGAACAGGGAGCGTAGCCAGGCCCAAGCCCAATGCACTGGCCTCCCCCTGCCTCAGATCATTTGACTTATAAGGCCTCAATGACTCATGCACAGGGTGTCTCCCGCGGGGACACGAGAGTTTCCCAGGTGCTGCATACCCATCCAGAGGACACGGGAATTACTATGGAACAACAGCAGGAGCCCTGGGTCCCTAAGCATGTCTTAAGGAAGTGCCAGAACAAGAATTGCCCATCGGCTGCAAAGACCATGAGGCCTCTGGCCTCCAAGGCACAAGAGCGTGGTCGAGTTGATGCAGGACTGGGAACATCCTAACCAAGAACAGACAGTTTCCCTACTAAGATGTGGCATTGAAGGAGAGGTTCCCTACTCAGGACGTGATATTGAAGGTAAACCTGAGAAGTCAGCTTTCCCAGACCCTATGACAGAAGAGTCTGCTGCCTCCTGAAAGCCTTTCACAGAAGGGTCAGCCTCCTTCTGAAAGCCTTTTTAGTAAAAAAAATGAAGGATTTTTTGCAATGGCTTACTCCTGGGATAAAATCTAAAGGGCAAGAAAACTCCCAGGACAAGCCCAGTCCCCTATCATCTGTGGAAAGCAGAGGCCTACTTAAAGGCAGTGCTGCCTTTACTGGGATGCCTGAAGCTCAGAAAATCATGACAGCTGTTGGGAAGTTCCAAGAGGAGAGAATGGGGCATCGGCATGCAATAGGCAGCACCTGCCCTCAGCAGCCCATTCCCTCCCCAACCAAGTTTGGGAAAGCTCAGCAGAAAGCACAAGTGCAGGCCCAGGCACAACCTATCTCGGGGTTTCCTTTCAACTACAGGGTCACCGCCCGTCAGGAGACAAATACCAGGTCCTGCCATCAAGAAGCTGTCTTTGCTGGCCAAGGCCTTACTGGAAGTAACAGACAGCCCAGAAACAAGGACAGACATTCCCAGAAAGTTGTGGCATTTAAGGATCAGCTACCGTATCAGAAGTGTCCCCTCTCCATGCCCCACAGGGAGCATGCACCCCACCCAAATGCTGCCTGTGGGCATTAAGCTGCCCAGTGGCCTCCCACCACTCTCATGACTCCTAAAGGCACTGTTTGCACAGATGTGTCTGTACTATTTAGACAGAAAACTTCTCCAGAATTTCCAGGGAGAGGGTTTGTGGGGGCATTTCCTCCCCCAAAATAATCCCTTGTGAGGAATAAATATTTCTCTAATAAAGTGATGTCTGTTGTGTGTACTGTCTTGGGAACATGGGTTTTGGGTAACTCAGTTCAGCTGTTACTGATTGCTTCCTTTGGCTTCTAAAAGGTGAACAATCTCCTGGACCTCTTAGGAAATATGTATTGTGTGCCCCCAAAAGCCCCCCAAAGCCCATTCCCTCTCTCATGAAGTTTGAGGAAATGGGCTCTTTCTCCTGTCCCATGGCTTAGCCTTACTGAAAATGTATAGTAGCTCACACTTCTCCCCTCACTGAATGTTTTACACCTTTTACAGCAAGTCTTCTATATCAGAGGAAGATCAAAGACAGGTTTAGTTTTCAGAAAATAATGATGAAGGGGCACCTGGATGGCACAGTGGGTTAGAGCCTCTGACTTTGGCTCGGGTCGTGATCCTGGGGTGCTGGGATTGAGCCCCATATCTGGCTCTCTGCTCAGCGGGGAGCCTGCTTCCCCCCTCTCTCTCTGCCTGCCTCTCTGCCTACTTGTGATCTCTCTGTCGAATAAATGAATAAAATCTTTTTTTAAAAAAAAGAAAATAATGATGAAGCCACTGTTGTTTCTTCACTGTTATTATGCTACAGTAGCTTAATCATTATTTAGAAGTCAGTGATCAGAGGATGCCACAGGTGGATGAACTCTGAATGGGAGTGTTTTCGGGGGGCGGGGTATTGTTCAGGTTGATCTTGGGCTGGTTGGGGTAGCGTCAAAGAATACCCTAGATGATGCTGAAGAATCTTTCCTGTGAGACACGTTAAACTTGACATTGAGGTTTCCACTGGAAGTGCTTCCCTTCCCTGGGTGGTTCTTCAGGCTGCTGGACTGAGGATGTTTTTTGCAGAACAAAAGCATCACTTAGCTGTTAGTGGTAGGAATGTTGACAAGGCAGCTACCAGCTTCCAGGGTAAGACACCTTTGAAGAAATGAAAAGGTGAAAGAGGCACCTTGCTGGTAGAACAGAAGTTTATGTCTAATCATCCCCTTCTCAGGACCCTGTCCCTATCCCCTCCTTCCTCAGTCTGTTCCAGACACCACCACTTTAAGGCAGACTGGAATCTGGCACAGCCTACTGATGCCTTATACCAAAAAGGCATGGTTCTGTTCCTTGAGTATGCAAGCAATACCTGCAGGCTGTCAGCCATGGCATCCCCTTTTGGGGGAAGGTGATCTTGGTGGCTGCCTTCCATCCACACTCGATGAGAATATATAAGATACTGCCTTTACTATGGCGGTATGCCTCCTTCAATATTCACGGCCTTAGTGGAGCCATGGTAGCTCTTCCCCAGAAGACGTGCAACTTATGAACCAGAGGTGAGTTCTAGACTGTGTACCAGGATACAGATGTTTGGGGGCTTACCATGGAACTCCATGGAATGCTTTTCTTTTTGTTTTGTTTTTGGGGCCAAGACAGCACACATTCCCACTCTTACAATAGGGCTCTGGAGGGAAGGCAACTCCACCTCAGACTGGGACTCAAAATGGGGTGAGTGTGCTAGAGAACACCTGAGTAGTCTTCTGGACAGTCTCAGGACTGCTCAGTGCTAAAACAAAAAACTAGATATCCATGACCTCTCTCACTACCATACTTATAGCTTCTTGTCCAGGTTATCATTGACTGTACACTATCTGAATGTTGGGGTCACAGAAAGAATGCAGATTTGATGCTGTGGAGGCCCTGAGGGGGACAATAGGTGGGAAGGAGCCCCGGGCAGGGAAACTGAAGAGGTGAGGCGGGGGTACAGGAGGCTCTAACATCTATGCGGACAGACCAGCCAGTAACCCAGCCTGCCGGTTCCTACATAATCTCATTTTAGGGTCCATTATGGCCAATCCAGTGTACTTCATGCCACCCTGTAGAGCTTATTACCAGGAATACTTCTGCCATCAGAAATAGTATAGTCTGACATTCTGTCCCTCTGCCTCATGCCCCTGTCCTTCCAGCTTATATGTCCCTGTTAATTTTTCTACTCCACATCATTCCCTTTCCACTTCTTGCCTATCCCACAAGGCCTCGCTCTTCCTTTCCTCCCTGATGGTTTGTTGGGCAACCAACATGTAAAAAGCACCAGTCCAGCATAGGAAATAGAGTCCATGGTACTGTAACAGTGTTATCTGGTGACAGATGGTAGCTGCAGTTGTGGTGAGCACAGCACAGCATAGAGTTGCACACCTGACACTAATGTGATATTGCATCAGCCATTCTTCAATTAAAAAAACAAAACAAAACAGGCTTCAATACAAGTGAATGACTCTATCTAATCCCCTTCAGTCCTTTCTGTCTGGCAAAATCTTGTCTCTCTGCCCTTTTTAGAAATGCCTTTCTGTATGTAACTAATTATTGTTGGATTAAATCTCCCATGTCAAAACTGAGTCTACTCACAACTGAGTCTACTGATGCCACATGAAATTCAGCCCTGGCACTATCTGGAAATCATTCATTCATTCCACAAATTCTTATCCAAGATCTACTAATGTGGACAAATAAATGGAGTTAGGTCACTATTTCCTTAGTACATTCTCTCCTCAGTGTTCTCAGATCTAACTTATTTTATTTTAAATTTTATTTGACAGAGAGCAGGAGCACAACCAGAGGGAGTGACAGAGGTAGAGGGAAAAGCAGGTTTCCTGCTAAGCAGGGAGCAGGACTCAATCCCAAGACACCAGGGTCATCACCTATACTGAAGGAAGATTCTTAACTGACTGAGACACCCAGGTGGCCCTCAGATCTATTTCAAATTTCCTTTACTTTCCTCAAACTTAGGCCATCTTCACTTGCCCAGCAGATGTACTGGACCACAGTTCACAGAGGAGCAAGAAAGCAGTGATGGAGCTTCTCACAAAACAAAACAAAATCCTTCCCAAAAAATCTCCCCATTCTTCATTTTCCTCTTCCTTCCTGTTATATGGAAAGAGGTTTCCTTCCCAATCTCAAAGAAAATATACTTTCTGAATGTCTTTACTGAGAGAGAGCTAACTTCTAGTCTTGATGGACTGATCTACCCTTGCCAGGTCTCCTTCTGACCCCTCCTCCCTGTCCTTATGAGGCACCCAACACCTTATTTTTAATGGTTTTTACTACAGAAATGTTTAAGCTTGTCCAAGGGCACACAGAACAATATAACTTCCCACATATCCGCCACCCAAGTTGCACTATTATCATTGGGCGGGTGTGATACACTGTGATGAAAGTGCAAAAGCCCCTTTAAAACATCTTGCCATCCATCTCTGAGACATATGCTATGTATCCACGTCAAAGCTCTCACATTTCTTTGATATTTTTTACCTGTGGAACACACTTATTCACAACAGGTGTACGCAGCATTGGTGACAAAAAGACACTGGGCTTTAGGTGCTTTGGCAATCAGTTTTGCTTTGTTTTATAGTCAACCGCAAGGAGCCATTTGAGTGAATTCCTCAAACCCACACAAAAAGTAATCTTACGGAGCAAATTCAGAGCAGAATTTCACTGTCCCTTAATCACTCAGTAAATGCAATATGCAAAAAGTATAGAAGAACACTGTATATGTTGTTAAAGACTTGACACTATGTGTTTTCAAATATTCAGGAGAAAATTTTGTCCTGTTACTTTTCAAATAAACTACTGTGTTTCAACTTAAATGATGTAGATCAAACACTCCCCTCATTCTAAAATGGCATTTAAGGTAAAAGATTAGATGAAAACTGCTCAATATCATTAACCATCAGAAAAATGCAAATTGAAATCAATATTTGCCAAAATTCCACACCCACAAGGATGGCTAAAATAATAAAGAATACAAATGTTGGTGGGAATGTGGAGAAATTAGAACCCCCATGCAACGTTGGTGGGAAAGAAAAATGTAACAGCTAATTTGGAAACAGTGTGGCAGTTGATCAAAAAGTTAAACATAGAGTTAACACAGGACCCAGCAGTTCCACTTCTTGGTATATACTCCCCAGAAATGAAAACATAGGTCTACACAAAAACTTGTAAACAAATGTTTATAGCTATCTTATTTATAAGGTCAAAAGATGGAAACAATTCAAACATCCATCAACTGAGAAATGGGTAAATTAAATATTTATTTAATTTATATTAATTACATATTCATAATTACATATTCATATAATTAATTACATATTCATATAATTACATAAATACAATTTATATTAATTACATATTAAAATACATATTCCTCTGATACAATATTTTTTGGAATAAAAAAGACCAATCCATGCCACAACAGGGGTGAACTTTGAAAACACGTTAAATGAAAGAAGCCAGTCACTAATGGCCACTTATGACTCCATTCACATGAAATGTCCAGAATAGAAAAATCTAGAAGCAGAAAGTAGTACATCTTAGAGCTGGAGGGAGGAAGGGAGAGGAGAATTATAGCAAAAGGTTGCAGATCTGTTTCTCTTAAGTCATGACAACGTTTTAAAATTAACTGTGGTGGGGCGCCTGGGTGGCTCAGCTGGTTGAGCGACTGCCTTCGGCTCAGGTCATGATCCCGGACTTCCAGGATCGAGTCCCACATCGGGCTCCCAGCTCCCTGGGGAGTCTGCTTCTCCCTCTGACCTTCTCCTCTCTCATGCTCTCTCTCATTCATTCTCTCTCAAATACATAAATAAAAATCTTTAAAATTAACTGTGGTGAAGCATATACTGAAAATCAAGGAATTATACATGCTAAATGAGTGAATTTTATGGTATGTGTGCTGTTTTTCAATAAAGCTGTTAAAGGATTTAAAAATAAATGCTTAAAGATGACAAGAAGGGGAGCGTAAGGCCAAAGGTTGTCAACACATTTTTGGAAGATGGAAATCTGGTGGAGGACTGGTAACTGACTAGCAGAGCAAACATAGTGCTGGCAAATCAATTCACACTGCAAAACCCAGGAGACAAGCAACCTGGTGGCACTAGAGAAAAAGGAAATTAGGTGTTCCATGTTAAGTAAGCAATGTTGATGTTGAATTTTTGTTCTTTGTTGTTTGTTTTATATTGCATATAATTTCTAAAATTTTTTTTGAATAGGGGTGCTCTTTGCCAGTTTTGTATAACCTTGTTGAAATGTTAGCATGTTTCAAATGTGCATAGAAGATCCCAAATTTCTTGCATTGGACAGAACTTGAGACAACTGTTTTAAAGTTGGCATTGCACACATCTGGGGTTGGGGTATGGTGGAGGCAGTAGCTTCTTGAATCAAAGTCAGAAATCTCAAAAGTTGGTTTAAATTCATTTTTAAAATGTATTTGAAAATAAAGTTGTAGAAAAGTTGCATAGATGGTACAGCCATATAACCTTTATCCAGATTAACCTATTAAGATTTTGACCTGTTTACAATCTCTCTCTCCTTTTCTCCTTCCCCTTCTCTACATATAGGAAGACACATATATGCATATGAAAATTATGTATACATTCTTGAATATTTGAGAATGCATTTCATGCATCACACACTTTCTCCCTGAATATTTCATAGTGTATTTCTTATTAAAAAGAATATTCTCTGACAGCACAGTTATCTCTTATGGTAAATTTCATGACATAAAACTTTTAACTATTCTCCCACTCAAATTCCATTTTTATCAATTTATCAAGTAATGTCCTGTGTGTGTGTGTGTTTGTGTGTGTGTGTGTAAACCTCCTTACAGTATTTAGTCTAGAATCACATACTACATCCAGTTGCTATGTATCTTTAGTTTCCTTTAATTGGGATCAGTTTCCCACCCTCTTTTAGAACAAGGCCAGGTTTGAATAATCAATTCGATGTGCCATATTTATAACCCCTTCAACCAGGAAATTTTTTGGGGTGGAACTTATCTTGCTCACACTTTAAAGGATGTTTTTATAGTTGTGAGTCCTAGGGGCCTATTAAAAAACAATTCCAGAAATTCAAAGATATGTGGAGGGATATCTCTTAACAGATATAAGTCCTGCAGTCAAGGGAGTGTATGTGAAGTGGGCAGGCTAGAAGTGTACTTTCCTTGGGAGAGACAATGGTGAAGCTGTGGACACAGGTTAAGAGAGGAAAAGAAGGCTGTCATTACTGGCAAACCCTCCTCATATGGGAGGGAAAGGATTGGGTGTCTAGGGCCAGGACTGATTCATCAGTGAGGGAATTTAGGCAAGTCAAGAAAGGAAATGATACAGAGCTTAATTTCAACAATTTATAATCTAAATAATGAAGCCATAAGGGTTCTAACTATTAAATGATTAGGTAGCATGGAGAGAAGAAATAAATACATATAACCATCAACAAAAATGATATTATTATTTAATATTGGTAGAGATGAAAATAAGGTATTTTGGTGAGAAGGTAGAAGCTATGTGGGAAAAACCATTTTCATGGAAGAAATAAACATAGTTGTCATTCAAAAATCCAAAAGATATTGCTAGGTATAGTTACAGTTGTGCTCATTAGACATTATGCTAGAGGAGCCCACTTCCTAAATCAAGGTGAGTTTGATCTGCTGTGATGCAGCACACTTGCTCTGTAAAATAAAGAAACCTTTAAAAATGCTGGGGGGAGAAGGGTGACTTGGCAGAGAGGGAAGAGGGAGCAGCAGGGAGAGACACTATACATGTGGAAGAGAACCTGTAGGGCATGAATAGCCTAAGAGGGATTTGAGGAAATGAAAGAATTACTAAAAGTTTTTAAGTTTGCCTCAGTTCCATGGGTATGCCATGCCCGCGTCTCCCTCTTTGTCATGCTTTCTGTTCCTTGGTGTAGGCTATTCTGCTTTCTCATGCTTTTTAGTGAACTTTTGAATACTTTTTGGTATTCAGTACTTTTGGATACTTTTGAGGAGCTATGGGGATGGGGCTGTTGCTCAGTCCATTTCTGGCTTCATACAGGGAAAAATGCTTGAGGGAGAGCTGCAGCTGAAGGCAGAGTAGATCTTGAGGGTGTAAATCCCGGGGTAGAGCAAAACTTCAGAGATGAATTGAGGTCCAAAGTGAGATCATCAAGTAGAGAGAAGGGTCTCAGGTAATATCAGGGTGACAGGGGACCGAGAACATTTCACTAAGGTAAATATATGATATGGGACTAGGTGGAGCAGGAAGGTAGGCTGGAGGCATCTAACAGGCCTGGAAGGATGGATACATCCGCTGGGCTGGATAGTGGGGGAAGGGTTGCATGTGAGTTTCTCTCTCCTGTGTTGTTCCCTCCCCAGCACTCAGGAACCTTTGGTGTCTATCCTAAAGCCCTGTGATGTGGGTCTGGAACTCTCGTCTAGCACATGGATTCTCCATGCCCAGCTGCCTGAGGCAGCAGTGCATTTGCAATGATGTGAATCATCTTTGTCTGAGAAGAATTACTGCACCATGGCTGAACTCCAATTACACTTGCTCAGTCTTCCCATCCTTGCCTTCCTGGGTCGGGTGGGGCTCCTTCTTCTGGCGCTGTGCTAACAAAAGAGGAAACTGTGTTTATCAGTATTTTGGAAACAGAGATGTCAATCAGGTAAGTAAAGTCCCTCAGAGATACTAAATCTTTCTTTTCAAATAGATGAATTCAAAACAACTTCCAAATGATGCTTTTGCTGAATCTTACAAATTTTAAGTAGTTTATTTTTTTGTTCTATTTTATTTTATTTTATTTTACTTTATTTTATTTTATGAGACTCTTTGCTCAGTGTAGAGCCCAAGACAGGGCTTGAACTCATGACCCTGAGATCAAGACCTGAGCTGAGACCGAGAGCTAGATGCTTAACTGATTGAGCCACCTAAGTGCTCCTTCAGTTGTATTTTAATTTTCATGTGGCTTAAAATATTTTTTTTTCTTTTGAGTCTCCTTTCTTGGCCTATGTATTAGTAGTGTGTCATTTAATCTAGTCTAAACATGTTGGGATTTCCAGTTATCTTTCTGTAGTTGATTTCTAGTTTAAATCTACTATGGTCTGAAAACATACTTTGTGTGATTTCTATTTTATATTCGTTAAGATGTGTTTTATGGCCCTGAATATAGTCCATCTAAGGGAACGTTCCATGTGATCTTGAGAAGTATGTGTATTCTGTGGTTGGATGAGGTATTCTATAAATGTCAATTAGAGCAAGTTGGTTGAAAATGTTGTTTGGGGCAACTATATCTTTACTGGTTTTCTGCCTGCTGAATCTGCCCATTTCTGATAAGGGCTGTTGAAATCTCCAACAATAACAGTGATTCATCCATTTTTTTTTTGCAATTATACCAGTTTTTGCCTCACATATTTTTACACTGTGTTGTTACATGTGTACCTGTTAAGGAGTGTTCTGTCTTCTTGGAGAATTGACCTCTTTGGTGTTATGTAATGATCTTCTTTACCCCTGATAATTTTCCATGTTGTGAAGTTTGCTTCGTCCAAAATAATAGAATTATTCCTATTTTCTTTTCATTAGTGTTAGCATGGTATATTTTTCTCTGTCTCTTTTTTTTTTAAGATTTTATTTATGTATTTGACAGAGAGAGATCACAAGTAGGCAGAGAGGCAGACAGAGAGAGAGGAAGGGAAGTAGGCTCCCTGCTGAGCAGAGAGCCCAATGTGGGTCTTGATCCCAGGACGCTGGGATCATGATCTGAGCCAAAAGCAGAGGCTTTAACCCACTGAGCCACCCAGGCACCCCTGTCTCTTTGTTTTTAATCTATCTGTATCATTATATTTAAAGTGAGTATTTTATAGACAACATATAATTAGGTCTTGGTTTTTTTTTCTTTTTTTTAGAAGATTTTATTTATTTACTTGACAGAGAGAGAAATCACAAGTAGGCAGAGAGGCAGGCAGAGGGAGAGGGGGAAGCAGGCTCCTTGCCATGCAGAGAGCCCGATATGGGGCTCAATTCCAGTACCCCGAGATCATGACCTGGGCGGAAGGCAGAGGCTTAACCCACTGAGCCACCCACACGCCCCTGGTCTTGTTTTTTTTTTAATGTGCTCTGACAGTCTCCTCTTTTAATTGGTGAATTTAGACTATTTCCATTTAGTGATTTTATTTTATTATTTTTTAAAGATTTTATTTATTTATTTGACCGAGAGAGGGAGCACAAGTAGGCAGAGCAGCAGATAGATGGAGAGGAAGAAGGAAGCTCTCCGCTGAGCAGGGAGCCCCATGCTGGGCTCAATCCCAGGACCTTTGAATCATGACATGTGCAGAAGGCAGCTGCTTAACCTACTGAAACACTCAGGTGCCCCAAGTGATTTTTAAATATAGTAGGATTAATATCTCTACCTTGTCTGTACTGTTTGCTATTCATTATACTTATCCTCCACCTCTTTAACTGCCTTTTCTGGTTTTGAAAAAGCATGATATATAATTCTATTTTCTCTCTTTTGTTAGTCGATCAATTATTCTCTGTTTAAAAATATTTTAGTGATTGTCCTGGAGTTTGTAATATATATTTACAACTATTCTAAGTCCACTTTCATATACTGTTATATCACTTCATAGATAGTGTGGGAGTGTCCAATTCCTCCTGTCCATTTTAACATTGATGCCATTCATTTTACTTATCCATATACTATAATCACCCAACACATTACCATTATTATTATTAGGTCAATTGAGAATAATATGAATGAAAGTTTTATTTGATCCTCATTCATTCCTTCTCTTCCTTTCCTTTACGTAGATCTGAGTAATTTTCTTTCTCGCAAAAGAACTTCTTTTAACATTTATGCATGGCAGGTCTGTTGTTGATGAACTCCCTGTTTTTATTTGTCTAAGTTTTTATTTCTCTTTTACTTCTGCAGGATAATATCACTTGATATAAAATTTTGGATTGGTGTTTTTTTCTTTCAACACTAAACATTTCACTCCAATCTCTTACTTTCATGGTTTATGATAATAGGTCATAATTCTTATGTTTTCTAACTCTAGAGGTAGGGTTTTTATTTACCTCTGGATTATTTCAAAATTTTATCTTTTGTTTTCATACAGTTTGAATATGATATGTCCAGGTATAGACTTTTGAAATATTTCTCTGCTTGGTGTACTCTGAACTTCCACAATGTATCGCTAACCTGTTATTAATCTTGGAAAATCCTTAGCCATTATTACTTCAAACATTTTTTTCTGTTCTTTCTTCTTGTGGTATTCGAATTACATATCTATTATACAGTTTGAAACACAGTTCTTGGATATTCTAGATTTTAGCATTAGGAAAATTCTTTTCCTCTTTGTATTCCAGTTTGGAAAGTTTCTACAGACATTTATGCAGACTCACATATTCTTTCCTTGACTTTATGCAACCTACAGAGGAGTTAATCAAAGGCATTCTTCATCTGTCATACTGCTTTTGTTTTCTAACATTTCCTTTTGATTCTTTCATAGAATTTCCTCTACTGGCTTACATGCATCATCTGCTTTCGTATACTGTCTATCTTTTCAAGTAGAGCCCTTAACAGAATAATCATGGTTATTTTAGCTTCTACGGATGAGAATTCTGAAATATGCCATATCTGAATGTACATCTGATGCTTGGTTTGTCTTATCAGTTTGCTTTTCCCTGCCTTTTAGCATGCCTTGTAATTTTTCTTTGAAAGCCAAACATGATGTATTGGGTAATGGGAACTGAAATAAAGAGACCTTTAATGTGAAGTCTTATGTTAATCTGGTTAGGTGTTGGCATGTCTTTAATATTTACTGTAGCTATATATATCAGAGGCTGCAGTTTCCTCTAGTGTCCTTGTTTTTGTCTCCCCTAGTGTCTTTAGGTTTCCCTAAATCTCCCTAAATAAAACCTATACCTTGCAGCTCTTTTAAGCTATAATCCTGTTCCTACACCAGAGCTGTCAATAGTGTAGTAAGGTGTCAAGGGAGGGAATATGATTAATCATTCATCTTTTAATGGCCTTATGTTCCTGGATTGTGATGTTCACTAGTATTTCAGAGATTTTTGTTTTATTTTCTTCCACTCTATAGATGAGAGAAGAAAGCTAGAGAGGGCTGCTGAAGTTGGGTAATTTGCCTTCTCCCATTGGGCATAAAGCTCTGGTAGGCTTTTCCCATTGAGTAGGTTTGTGTTATGGAAAACACTCTGGGAATATTTCACAATGTTTTCAAAATGGGTTACCTTTCTCCTTTCTCTCAGACACTACAGTCCCCTGCCAGAAAGAAGAGCATTTTGGGGGGGGGGTAGCTCTTTACTATGAGAACCAGGTGGAGTTCCTGGTAATATAACCCATGAATAAATGGGAGGCCCCCATTAGATTGTGACCCCAGGAGTTTCTCACTCTCATGCTAGCCCATACACATCCTCCAGCAATTTGTCAAAGTGTCTGTTTAAGTGTTCCTACCAGGGGAGCAGTGTTGAGTGTCCAGTGCTTTCTGTTTCAGGTAAGCAAATCTTAGGTATGATTTTCTGCACTGACACTCTTGGAAGATTTGAGGTAGTGGTTTGCCACTATGGTTCCAAGAAATGTCATTGATTTTTAGTCTGTTCAGCATTTTGCTTCTTTCACAGACTGAAGTGATGACTCCCAGGCTTTTAAAATGTTACTGGAACCAGAAGTTGCCATTCAGAAAATGACCGTTTATTTTCCTGTTCCTCTTCCCATATTTCTAAGTGAGTTTGGTAGGGTCAGAGAAACACCTAAAATGGGAAGTCTAAGGAAAGAATAGACATTAACTCCTCTAGGAAAACAGATCTGACAGGGTGAAGGATTAAGGAAGCACTAAGGTTTCTACTTGTAACTCATAGTCTATTCGCATATGGTGGTGGTTCCTGGGTAAAATCCCAAACACAGGAATTCTGCAGTTCTGGATTGGGTTATTTGGAGAGTATGAGGACTGTGTAAGAAAACAAGTTTTCCCAGGTCTTGATCATGATTCACATTCCCATGTCAAGCATCACTCAGTCAAGCCTGCCTTCACATTGGGATGATCAGGAGAACAGTGTTGAGCCTCTGAGAAAGCCTGGGGTCTGAGCTATATCCTAGGATACCAGATCTACCTAAGGGAGCACAGATGTGACTCTCAGGCTTCAGTTTCTATGTCCTCATTGAACAAAGAACTTCAGACTGAGAATATCAAGTGTGGACCTCCCAAATAAAATCCTCCTTTGTTTTTCAAAGTAAATATGGAAAATATTTTATCACCTTAAAATTGAGAAAAGCAAGGAACACAAAGTTCTAAAAGTTAAAGTCCTGGTATTCTAGGATAAAGAATGTCTCCATTTCTGAGAGAAGAGTGAGAGATGAGTCCCCACCCCTCATTCTTTTCTTGTTGTTCTAGCATCATGGCAGAGCCAAGAGGAGGAAAGGTGGGACTCTGAAAGGTAAGCTTCTGCCTGTTCCAACTGAGCTCTCTAGGGCTGACCCTTCCTGTCCTTTCCATGATGGCTCAGGTCCATAATCTCTGAGGATGCCAGCTGCTAGATACATTCCCTCTCAGAAAACAGAGGTCTCAGAGGAGAGGCTCATGGAAACACAGTCAGAGTGCAAAACCCTTCTCAGATTCCCTGCTTTGACATGACTGAGCATGAAGCAGTGATGGATCTGGACAATGTGTGCTATGCAATACGTGGCCATGTGAGACATTAAGAGTCAGAACTTCTGAAGTTCTGAGACTTTGTGAAAGACCTGTGACATCACGGATACTCAACTTTCTCTTTGAGGTAACCGTTGACCTATGTTTCACATAGGGCAGTTTTTAGTAACCCATGGGATAGATAACACATACAAAAGCCCATTGTGAATGATCAAATAATGCAAGCCTTATTATTATTATTGATCATGTGACCTTGCATCCTAATTCTTGGAGCTCTCCAAGTCCAATCTACCAAGGATATCTTTAAAGGTCACTCTATTCAGCCTCTTTAAGATCTCTTGCTTCTATCTTCATCATTCTCTTGGTTTCCCAGGGTGGAGAACTTGTCAGAAGTAGGGGAGGCAAGAAAGGTGCTTTCTCTTCTGTAAAGGTGAGTAAACATTAATTCTTTCCTGTACTGCTCTTTTAAGCAGAGTCTATGTATTTCTAGGGCCTCAGGGAAGCCTGGAATTGACATGGGATGGAAAATTCTCAGAGTTAGAATGTGAAAGTCTTGGGGATGTTGGTGGGTGGGGGGCTACCTTTGCCAGAGCAGCCAGGGTCACATATGTTTGTTCTGGTCCTGGCTGCAGCTTTGTACCTCTTGTCTCCCACCACCCCCTAGACTGGCATCATGATACCATCCACTTTCATCAACTATTATGTTAGACCCCTTCTGTGGGTTGTGTAACAACACAATTGCTGAGATGAATTGGCTCCTTTTCCCAGAGGCCCTGGAAGATGATACTCCTTCTCTGAACGCCTTGGTTTTACAGCTCCTGTGAGTCACTCATCATTCGCTTCATCTCCTGACTTCTCTACAGTTGCTCCAGGAGACCTAATACCAGCCTCTTTGTCTGAGCCTTTCTCCATCTTCTCACCTAACCCAATGACCCCTTTAGCTGACTTTTTCTTACTCTCACCCCTGGGCACTCCCTGTCATTAGAGCAAAAGCCTAGGATTCTTTATTCCCAGGGAACCATGGCATACCTCTGTCCCTTCCTTTGACATCTTTCCTACCATATGATGCTCAGACAACCAGAGGCCACTTTACCTCTGAATACCATCTCTGTTCTTGACCCCACCATTTCACAAATCTGTCACAGACAAGGAATCCCACTGATTCCTTTGCTTGTCATCATGCTCCACCAACACTGTTTCACCACTGCCAGACTTCCTTTTAACTGTGAATCAATCTAAATCGATTTCCATCTCATTGAAAACTGTTCCTGAGAAGTCATCTCCAGATAGCCCGGTGGGTTGTCTACTTATGTCCCAACAATCAGAGGTAGTGACTGTTCAAACCCATCAAGTTCAGAATTCTCTTATTGACAGGCCCATGCCAAGAACATGTTCCTTTCCTCCCCACATTATCACACTCTGATTTTCAGCAAGAGCAAGTTTACCTCCATCAACGAGAAACCTATCTCTGGAGAGACTCTGCTACTAAGCACAAGGAGGCCAGTGGGATTTCTTTCCCTGCCCTTAACATCCAGGCCCTCTTGGAGAGATAAATGAAGAAGAAAATGGATATCAAGATTTTAGAGAAGGAAGTAAAAGAGGAGGGGCCATTTTCCAATCAAATGTGGTCAGAGTACCAGTGGACATCTTTAGGGAATTTGTTGCATCTGTTTGATGTACAGGTCACCACAGCCCCCAAAACTGGCTGGAACATTGAAGGCAAACCAGAGCAGCTCTCTATTTATCAACAGCTCCTCTATGTCAAGGCTTTGGCAGAAAACTTGCATCAGAAATATAGCCAGCTCTTCTGGGGTCTTCCTTCTTTGCACAGTGAGTCCTTAGTAGCCACTCTCCTGTTTTCTGGTAGTACTTCCCCACTAGAGTCTCACTTTGTCTTATTCAATGGAATTCATAATACTTCTGCCATCAAAATGCAAGAATCTCCACCACTTCCTCATTCCCAACAATTTACTCTCCATTTCCTCTCCCCATTGTACACCCCCAATCCTTGCCTCAAACCCTGTCCCCATCCCAGCCCCTACATTTCACTAATGTGAACACCCATGCCCATTTTGAATTCTGCCTCCTAATCATACCACCTTCTTCATCCCTGATTAGGGACGGTAGAGTATCATTCCATAGATCCAAGAATGAATCAGACTCTACTATCCTGACTGAAAATCAACATGTGGGAAGTCACGTGTTGCAGAATCAACAGGAAAGTTTGTGGGCTTTAGTCCCTTTGTTCCAGAAACCTAAAGAAATCATTTGTCCTTGAGCTCCCAACCTTCCATTGGTTTGCCAGCCATCCCATGCCTATATACCAGTCTCCATCCTTCCTGGCCATTTTCCTATCATCTGTGAACCCCAGGAGACAATGCAGTACATAGCCTAAGGATGGTAATCCCACACTGGTTTCTCCATGACTGTAGAAATCTAGACTCCCTAGCAGTGATGGAGCCTCAGCGTAAATCATCAGAACTCTCTCAGCAAAAAGGCAGACACGTTCATTTACAATTCTCTGAGTTCCAGGGCCATAGTAACAGGGATCTAGCAAAGACTGAATTGAGTCTCCCCGGAAGTTTCCATGAGAGGGTCCAAACAAAGTTTCAGCTAAGGAAGGATATGAGGTGGAAACTTGTGTATATCCTAGAGAAGTGTCCAGAAGACAGTCCACATAGGGTCTCAGAATGCTACCTAGTGAAGGGACTGAGGGCTGCCTTGGAGACAAGTAACTGTATGTGTCATTCAAGGAATCACTCAGCGAATGAATTATTGAATGTCTCAAGGAAGGACATAGACCAAAATCAAATGAAAAGTATTCTTAGTTTACATGTGAGCAGGAAGTTTTGGCAGATCACTGTGGGTAGGATTCCTATAGGTGTGTGTTATTCATGGCTGGCTGATGACAATACATTGCCTTTCTCTGGGAGTTCCCAGACTGCTACAGAAAACACAGATTCTAAAAAGACAATGGTGGGTAGGGTTTACTGCCAGAGCACCACTCTAGAGAATTCATTTCTTGATCCCAGTACACGACAGGTGCTAGAGGCCCATATTATAAGATTTCACATGAGTGAGAGGTGGGGTATACCCCTCAGGGTTCTTGAATCCATAAAATTCTATATGTCGGGAGAAGTCAAAACATGGCCTCTCCCCCAATTTGACTTTCCCTCCTCAGCCATGCATATTTCTGAGGTGGATTCCAAAGCTGAGTTTTTTAAACCCCTTGAGGGAAGCTCTAAACCTTTTTTGGGAAACAGGGTGAGAACAACAAAGTCAGTCCCCACTGTGGATCCTCCTCTTCCCGCTATGTCATCTGTGAGCAGTGAAGGAAAGGGGGCCTGAAGGCATCAGACTCTGACACTGACCATAAGACTGCAGAGTGTATCCAGATAGCTGAATGGGGCAGCCAGAATTTTCAGCCCCTTACACACAGCATCAGAGTTTAAGTGCGACCCAGTGAGACTGGACAAGACAACACATGTGGCCCAGAGGCACCCTCAAGGCAAGCTGGGGCTGGACATGAGCCAGTGCATGAGAATGTGAGTTCCAGTAACAGAGTAGAAATGGAACAGAAATGGAAAGTGATGGTGGAGAATAATTTAGAACATTTTGCCATGTCCAGGCTGTCCAGGGATATATTCGACAACAAGGAGCTCTGTCTCCTTCAACCCCAATCTTGGGACACCTTGACAACCAGTGAGTTGGGAAGCTCCACAATGATAAATGTCAACATGAGCAAAGTAGAAACTGCCCTGACCATGGAACACCCCTCACCAAAAATACTGGTTCCCCATGATTCTTAACTATGAGACCTGAAAAGACAGATCCTGAGTGAGTTAAAGTTTAAACTGGAGAGTGAGGAGCATAACCAGGCTCAAGGATGTCCCACTGACATGCCCCTTCCTTCAGATAGCTTGACTTCCAAGGCTTCACTGACTCAGTCCCAGAATGTGTGCAGCAGGACATGGAAGCATCCCAGGTGCTGCACGTCCAATTGAAGGACAGCAGAATTATCACGGAGCAGATGCAAGAATCCTTGGGCTCGAAGCTGGCCTTCTGTAAGGGCCAGCCTACGAATTTCTCACAAAGTAAAAGTGCAAAAAAAGTGAGACTTCAGGATTCCAAAGCAGGAAAATGCAGAAGTGAGGACTCAGGAGTAGGGACATCTGAAGGCGGAGAGGAGAGCCTCCATGCTGAGGACAGAAAATTAGAGAGTGCTTCCCCAACTCTGTCAGAGAATGAACAGTTTCCTCTTGAAAGTTACTTCAGAAAAAAGATGAGGCAATTTTCTCAGTGGATCAATTCCAAGAAAAAAATCACAGGGCATCAAGAAAGTCCCCAGCAAAAAGCCAAGTTCATGTCCACCTTACTTCAGCACCAAGACCCAGTTGAAAGTGTAGCTACTTTTGGGAGTGATCAGCATCCTGAAGCTCACAAGCTCACTACCTTTGGGAACGTCCTAGAAAAGAAGCTGGCACATATATATGGATTATATACGGATATGAGGCCTCAGAGTTAAGCCAGCAGCAGGAGGAACTACAGGTCTGACAAGAGACCGCCCTCCAACTACTGGGCTCTCTCTGAACCACAATAAAACAAACCAGCAAGTATCAAGTCCTGCAGCCAAGAAGCTGTCTGTGCTAACCAGAACCAGCTTATAATTGTCAGACAGAACAGGGACAGGGTCAGACATCCCCAGAAAGCTGAAGCCTTCAAGGATCAGCTATTAAGCTGGGGTCAACCCCCTTCTTCTCTGCCCTCTGGGGAGTCTGTGCCTCATCCAAGCCCCACCTGTGTGCATCAAGTATGCCAGGTCCTTTGGGCCACCAGGGGGGACCCTGATGAAAGTACTGTGTTTAGAGATTTGACTCTTCTACTCAGGCAGAAAATGCTTCTCCAGCACTTCCAAGGAGAAAAATTTCTCTAAAGAAATCATTCAGTCCTTATTGAGGAAGCTTCACAATTTTCATGACAATATATCCTCTGATGAGAACAACCTTCAGTACAACCAAGAATGTTAATCCTCCTCAATAAATATTTCTTCTAATAGAGAGTGGTGATCTCTGTGTGCTGCACTGGGACTGGGGCTAGGGCTTGTGCTCACAGAAGGGAAGCAGTGTGTTCAACTCTGAGTAGTTAAAGCTTTTGGCTTCTACCAGTGCACCAGTCCCTTGTACAAAGCCTGACAGTGGCCTTCTCAGTTTTATCCTGGGGTCCTTTATTTTGTTCTGCTCTGACGTCCTGTATTTAAAACATTTACATTTTTGGGGTGTGCCGGTGGCTCAGTGGGTTAAGCCTCTCCTCTGCCTTCAGCTCAGGTCATGATCTCAGGGTCCTGGGATTGAGCCCTGCATAGGCTCACTGCTCAGCAGGGAGCCTGCTTCCTCCTCTCTCTGTCTGCCTGCCTCTCTGCCTACTTGTGATCTCTGTCAAATAAATAAATAAAAATCTTTAAATAAAACATTTACATTTTTTTCATAAACAGCATAACATGTTTACTCTGAAAATCCTCAGGCTTTTACAAATAGTGAAAAAAACACTTTAAGTCTAGAACTTGAAATAAACTCTCTTTCATCTGCTCCCAAACTATTTGTTGGGTAGGATACTATGTCAGCTAGGCCTCACTTCCTGGAGGCTACTCAGGCCCAATGATACCATTTCAACATATGAATATACAGGATAGTTTTTGAGCTTGAAGACGGTGCCCTCAGGGATGTTGCCAGGGACATTGTCCTCCTATATGGTTCCTGCCTTCCCAGACATGCAACATTTTACCCCAAGGTTATAGTAATTGAGGGGTGCCTTAATTATCTATTGCTGTGTAATGGATATTCCAAAATTTAGTGGGTTAAAAAATACATACTTATTACCTCATGGCTTCTGTGGGTCAGAAATTTGGGAGAGGCCTACCGGGATTCTCTGCTTCAAGGCTCCATTTAAGGTGTCAGCTGAGGCTACTACATTCTCAACTGGAGGCTTGACTGGGGAAGAACCAGCTCTCATACTCATTCATATAGTTGCTGGCAGGATGCAGTTCCTCAAAGTCTGTTGGAATGAGATCCTCAGTACCTTGCTGGCTCTTGGCTGGGGCTGGCTTGTTCCTTATCAAGTGGGCTTCTCCAGCATGGCAGCTTACTTCATCAAAGCAAGCAGAGAGTTTGCAAACAAGATAGAAGTTACAATCTTTTGGAAACTAGTAATGGAAATGACATCCTATAACCTTTCCTTTATCCTATCACTCAGAGGCAAATCACTAAGTCCAGCCTATGCTTAAGGGCAGGTGTAATTACACAAGGGTGTGAACACCAGAAGTGGGGATGATTGGAATCTTCTCAGAAGTCTTCCTAATGCAAGGGTTTCTTCTTGGACACCTCCCTCAGCTTGCTGGTGCAAAAGTCTCCAAACATGCTAAGTGGATCTTTGTCCTGATTCATGTCAAAGTCATCAACGTCAAAATTGCTTAATGGGTAAAGGAAGTGGCACCTGGTAAGTAACCATCAAAGAGATTGGAGCATCCAAAAAGGAAGGAAATGTGACATAGAGAAGTCAAGGTAGTTTGAGTTTATCCTGAATGGTTAAGTAAAATAAACCCTGAGAACCACCTGACTTATCAGTATTCAAACTGGGGAGTGGGGAGGGAAGCTGGTGTAATAAGTTCATCCAGCTCTACTACAGTCTCTCTCTCTTTTGCCCTAGCTCCCAGACCATAGGTGTGTAGAAGTAACCCTCAGCTTCTGTAGACTTAGCCCACATTAGAGAGGAAGGGAGCTCTACAGGTTGCAAGGTTTGATTTCTGTTCTTGTTAATATATTTAATACAGCACATCCATCATTTGAAATTTAATTCTCATCACTTGAACATCAGAGAGAATGGGTCACTCAACTGTTGGAAAAGGCAGTACTAGGGATCTTAGAGCACATACTCCCATTTTGGGATATTTTCCACATACCTATGTCTTGAAGGCTCTGATGCCTGGGAACTCTGTCACACTCAGGCACCCCTGTTCTTTCCATGATCCCGGGAATCCTGAGACCACATTGCCCCTCCTAGGATTCTGCCTGCTTCGGCACCTAGGAGTCTTTCAGGCAGGGCCGTCCCTCACTGGAGCTGACTTCTGAAAGTTCTGATTTTGTGCTCTGCTACTCTATCACTTGCCTGTAGCCAGCTGACGGAGGCTCCTTACACCCCATGGATTATCTTCCCATATTATCACCTTGGATTCCCTCCTTTCCACCTCCTACCTGGCAGAACATGGTCACTTTTCTGTTTGTAGAGTTGTGGGTATTCTTTTTGCCAATCTCCCCTTGATTTTGCAGGTGTTTGGAATGATTTGATAGCTGTCTAGCTGAATTCCTGCAACCAGACAAAACTAAGGTCTCTTATTCCTTTGCCATCTTGGACTGCAATCTCAATGCTTATTTCTTAATTCCTTCTCATAGTAGGGCAACCTGAAGGACAGAGAATGTAATAAATATTTAATGGGCTAGCATGAGAGTGGGAGCCAGGGATGGAGAGCCCCCTTATACTGTGAGGAATTATTTGGATGTAAGTGACAGGAAATATAACTTAACTGACTTAAAAAGGAGAATCTGTTGACTTAGGTACCTGAAAGTCTGGGAATAAGGTTGGACTAAGGTACAAGGGTTCATGCTGGGGCTCAAATGATGCCTTCAAGATTCACTTTCTATCCATTTCTTGGCATTCTGGACTGACTTTCTGTCAGACAATGTTTTTAAAAAAATTTTTTTCCTCTTTTCTTTCTTTCTTTCTTTCTTTCTTTCTTTCTTTCTTTCTTTCTTTCTTTCTTTCTTTTTGCTTTATTTATTTTTTTATTTTTATTAACATAGAATGTATTATTAGCCCCAGGGGTACAGGTCTGTGAATCATCAGGCTTACACACTTTTCAGCACTCACCATAGCACATACCCTCCCCAGTGTCCATAACCAACCACCCTTTCCCTACCCACCTTCCCCCAGCAACCCTCAGTTTGTTTTGTGAGGTATCTCATTGTGGTTTTGATTTGTATTTCCCTGATGCCGAGTGAAGTGAAGCACTTTTCATGTGTCTGTTGGCCACCTGGATGTCTTCTTTGCAGAAATGTCTGCTCATGTCCTCTGCCCATTTCTTGATTGGCTTCTTTGTTCTTTGGTGTTGAGTTGGATAAGTTCTTTATAGATTTTGGATACTAGCCCCTTATCTGATATGTCGTTTGCAAATATCTTCTCCCATTCTGTCAGTTGTCTTTTGGTTTTGTTAACTGTTTCCTTTGCTGTGCAAAAGCTTTTGATCTTGATGAAGTCCCAATAGTTCATTTTTGCCATTGAATTTTCCCCTCATGGTCCAGTAGTTGTTTGTCTCTCTTTTGCTCAGCTTCTTTATTCTCCATCATTTGGCCTTCTATATCACTAATTCTCTCTTCTGCCTCATTCATTCTAGCAGTAAGAGCCTCCATTTTTTATTGCACCTCATTAATAGCTTTTTTGATTTCAGCTTGGTTAGATTTTAGTTCTTTTATTTCTCCAGAAAGGGCTTTTATTTCTCCAGACAGGGTTTCTCTAATATCTTCCAAGCCTTTTTTGAGTCCATCTAGCACCTTGAGAACTGTCATTCTGAACTCTAGATCTGACATATTACCAATGTCCATATTGATTAGGTCCCTAGCCTTTGGTACTGCCTCTTGTTCTTTTTTTTTGTGGTGAGTTTTCCTGTCTTGTCATTTTATCCAGATAAGAATATATGAAGGAGAGAATAAAATACCAAAAGGGTGCCAAAGGTTGCCAAAGACCCCAGAAAAATATGTGCTAACCAAATCAGAAGAGACCCCAAATCAGGGGGAGAAGAAAGGGGGTTAAAAGAAGTTAAAAAATTTTTTTTAATTAAAAAAATATATATGCATATATATGTATATATATCTATTAGACTGGTAAATAGAACAGAACCACCCACTTGATTTTTGGTGTATTTTGGTCTCCTAGAAGAAACTACCTCCCAGAATTTTAAAGAAAGAAAAACTATATATATATACACAAAAATAAGAGTAAACATGATGAAGGGATGGAATATGACTGTAAAGATGAAAATTTAAAAAAAAATTCTAAAAAAGGAATTGATTAGAGAAGTTGGTTGGAAAAAGAAAGAAAAAGAAGTTGAGAGAATTTTCTCAGGCTGGAGACTAGAACAAAGCCCTGTGCTAGATTTAGGGTAAATTTTTATCTATTAGAATAAATTGTATCCCAACGTTTTTTAGAAGAAAAAACCCGATATGTATATAAAAAATAAAATTATATACAATGAAGGATAAAATATGAGTATAATAATGAAGGTTTAAAAAGATTTTTTTAGAAAGGTATTGTTAAGATAAACTAGTTAAAAAACATTAAAAGAGGAAAGATGAAAAGTTCAAAAAAATTGGAGTAAGAAAAAAATAAAATTAAAAAAAATTAATTAACTTTGCAAGACTAAAGAATCATGGGGAGAAAGCCATGAATTCCATGCTTTGCTTTCTCCTCCTCTGGAATTCCACTGTTCTCCTTCATCAGTGAGCTTGGTGTGGGCTGATGTTCTTGCTGATCTTTAGGAAAGGGCGCCTGTTGCAGTGATTCTCAAATTTTTGCCCGAGGCGAATTGCACCACCCTTTTCAGGGGCTGGGCTAAGTAATCTGCTCAGGTTTGCTCTAGGGAGCTTTTGTTCCCTGAACACTTTCTGTAGAGCCCTGGAGGATGGGGATGAAAATGGCGGCCTCCCAGTCTCCTGCCCAGAGGAGCCAAGAGTTCAGGGCTGCACTCCTCAGTGTGCCCTCGGAGAAAAGTGCTCAATCACTCCCGTCTCCCTGGTCTCTGGCCGTGCTCCAAGCTCACATGGCCTGTGACTGAGCATTTCTGTCTCTGGCATGCAGCCCCATTTAGAGTCTTCAAGCCCAACAGATCCTGTTGCTCTGCTCTTCTGGCGGATGAAGATTGTCCTCCCTGGATCTGCCACTTATGGGGTCCCTGTTTAAAGAGCACTGGTCTGTCTGTGCCACAGATCACAGTTTGAGGTAACCCTGAGCTGAGAGCTCACTCCTCAGCTCTGTCTCTCTAGATGGCTTTTCTGCTCTGATACCTGTGAGCTCTGCCACAATCAGACACCTGCAATCCTTCTGTGACCCCGTGGGACCTGAGACCACACTGTCCCTGGGAGGGCTCTGCCCCCACTTAGCTTCTGGAGTGATGCCCCTCAGTGGAGCAGACTTTTAAAAGTTCAAATTTTGTGCTCCATTTCTCCACCACTTGCTGGGAGCTGGCCCCTCCCCCCATAGTCTATCTTCCTGTTGCTTCAGATTCACTTCTTCCCACATCCTACCTGTCAGAGAGTGGTCGATTTTTCTTTCTAAAATTGCTGCTCTTCATCTCTTCTATCTCCTGTTGGGTTTGTAGGTGTTTGGAATGGTTTGATAACTATCTAGCTGAACTCCTGCGACCTGATGTCATCTCTGTCTGCTACTCCCCCACCATCTTGACTCCTCCCCCCTCCGGCTGACAATTTTGTAGCTTTAAGTGTATCTTCCAAGTTTTAAGTGAAGCTAAAAATGGTTGGGTCTCTCAGTAGTCCTGCAGAAAATCCCACTGTGCCTTATTGGCTCCACTTTTGGGTCAGTTTTGCCCATCCCTGACCAATCGCTGTTGTCAAAAGCATAAAATCATCTTTTGGCCAAGCTGGAGTTATAGATGCATTCTTAAAATAGGAGTGTTAGGGAAAGACAACTCCACCTGCCCACAGACTGAGACTGAGAATGTGTTTAGTTCTCTAGACATGAATAAAGGGACTGTTTCCAGAAGGTGAGTGAATGCTAGACATCAAAACAAAAACAGATGTCTACTCCAGACGTCTTTCTCTCTGACCCATTTCTGCTTTCTTGTCCAGAGTTATGCCATGACTAAAGCTTGGAGTTGCAGGAAACGCTGATTCTGAGGAGACTTAGGGATAAGAAAGAGGTAGGATGGGGCCCAGGAGAGGAACTTGAAGTAGGAGGAATCAGTCAGAGTCCCCAACATCCATGTGGATAGACTATCCAATAATCTGGTCTCTCTCCATCTACCCCTTCTCATCCCTGAGACCTTTACTTCTGTTCCAGTTTAGTTATGGCCATATCCTAGAACTTATCTCCAGGAACACTTCTGCCATCTGAAAAGACAGTCCAGCATTCCACCCGAGTTAATCCTTTCAGCTTATGCCCTCAGTATGAAAATTCTCCAACTTAGTCAGGAACTACAAGACACTTTATACATCTCCCTGTCCATCTGAGAATGGTTTGTCTCATTTCCTCCCTCTCCAAGGAAAACTTCATTGTTTGTCACTTAATTCCAAACCTAAAGTGCTCTACTTTTGATAGCTTTTCATTTGCCTTTCATCTGTCGTGCTGGGCAAAAGTGAGTGTGTCTTTTTAAGACCCATATTCTAATAAAGGGGTGATTCATCTAGGATAAAATCAACACAAGTAATTATGTTGATGCCACCATAAATGTTCTATAATAATGGTCAGCTTCAACACTCCCTGAAAACAATCCATTAGTTCCTTCAGTGTTTACTGTGTACTAGGCATTCTTCGAAGCATTAGGGGCACACCAGGGAAGGAAACAAAGCTCCCTGTCTTAGCCGACCTCATATGATTGTTCTTTAGTCAATTCTCTTGTCTAAGTGCTCAAAACACTTTCACTTTTCTACAATTTCTCCACTCTCTTCACTCATTGAGCATGTGTGCTGGGGAATAAAAAGTCACCAGAACTTTTCAGCATTAAAAAACTTCAAAAGAATAACAAAATCAAAACGTGAACACCCATCCCTTCTTTCTTCTTTCTTCTTTCCTTCCTATTATACTGGAAGGATTTCCTTGGGGATCTGTCCTGCTTTCCAACTTACAACACTTTTTTGAACTACCCATCTACTCCTAATTTTTTGGAGGAAGATGATAGATAGATAGATGATAGATAGATTTGATAGCACCATGGGCAGTTGGCTGCTTATCGATCTTGCCTCTAGGAATACTATGTGCTCCAAGTTATTTCTAAAGACCATTTTAAGTCAGACCCCTCTTGGCTGCCATTCATACTTTGCTAACCATGCTATTCCAAGATCCTGTCATCCCCATTGTTTCTAGGGAACTCAACTCTATAATAGTTACTAGTTCAACCCACAGAGGACAGGCATTACTGTGCATTGCAGTGATGTTGATGTGTTCTTCCCCAGTTCATTCCTTATTACTTTAATAAATGGAGTGCTCTCCAGACCTCTTAAGGAAAATGACCAGCTGGTAGGTTTTCCAGTTGTATATAATTGATCCATTCTAGGAGCCTCAGCTCTATAACCCTATTTCTCACAATGTTCCATGGCCTCTCTAATTTAATGCCAGCTATTGTTTTCTTTTTTCCTAAGCCTGTTAGAAGCATCACTTAGGGTTCTTCCCAGGTAGTTAAATCCTGTATTATTAGAAAGTTTTCTCATATTGTAAATCCCTTTATCTAGCTTTATACCCCACCTTCTTGATCTAGCACCTTCAGGATTCAATCCCAGACATATTTTCCTGGTTCCTGCCAGTGCATTCTACCCATGTCCTATAGCAACTTTGATGTCTAATCCCTCCTCAACCCTGACAGGTCCAGGACTTCTCCAAGCTGGCTCTGCTGAGATTTGATTATATTAAAGGGCCTGGAGTATGGGTGGAGATGAGAGGGCAGATTCTAAAGAGGTTATTCATTGTTTTGTCTGGCACCTATCTCATTGGAGGCCTCTGCAGTCTTAAATGAGGTGACAGATCTCTCCTCCAAAAGAAGTAGGTCACTTCTTCTGGCTAGGTAGGCTCAGAGAAATTAAGGATACAAGATCACAAGTTCATCTACCTACAGATCCTCATCTCAAATCTCAGAGTTCCACTCTTTCCCTCTCTAGGTCCTGTAATGTTATGGGAGATTTGCTGAGGCCAAGAATTCTTCAAAGCTCTGCCAATATCACACTTAAGTTCTCTGTCTACAGCCATTTCCACCCTCTGGCTTTGGGTGATGGGAATCTTTTCAAAAGCTACCAAGGAGGCCTCTGACACTCACACTTTACTTTGAATTATTAAGAGGTCTGAACCTGTGATTTTCTTTCTTCACTAAGTCAATGGTACTTAGCAACAGCCACTTAATTTCAGTCTTTGGAGTTGCTACTTCCCCATTATCTCTCCAGTGCCTGAGAAATTGTGCCAGTTAGTGCATCCCCTCCACCTGCATCTCATCCAATTCCCCTCAAGTGAAAGTCTTACTAGTTGCCTGTTACAGAGTCCCAAAGACTATCAGTACATCACCTACAACTCGTGATCCAGCTGGCAAGTTAGATATAACTACAAAATTCTACCCTTAGCATCTGCTTCTCAGATCTATTTCTAGGACAAACCAACTTAGGTTGAATTTCTTAAAAGTGGAGCGTGAGATGGGGATTCTTATTCAAGTCACTAGAGGAGTATTCTCAGGAGAAAAGGAGTGAACAGTGCCTGACAGAGCAGGCCATAAAAGCTAATCATGAATATGGTCTCAATCAAAGATGAGCTTTAGTCTGAATCCAGGAGGAAGTTTTGGAACATATCCTGCACTAAGTAATCTCACCCTAAGATGAGGAACCAGGCTTTCATCCCTTGGTACCAGTCAATTGTTAACTGAAATTTGTTGGGTGGGTACTGTGTAGCTTTCCAAGTGAGGAAGCTCCTGTTTGGCCAGGGGTAACTCTGGCCAGCTGTGAGTTGTTAGCAGCAAGCACTTGTGGCAGCTAAAGGATGGGCACAGTGGCAGATGAAAAGGATCCATACACCAATACCATCCCTACAACAGATCAGCGGGATGTCTGAGATTCTGTACTCCAGAACAGTTCTTGGGTGATGCCAATGTGCCTAGGCCAAGGACCACACTTTGAGTGGTATGAAATAGATTGTTTTGTTTTCAGGTTTTTCTACCTTTTGTCCCTACATCCCTTTTACTTTTTGTTCCTTCATTTTTCTTCTTTCTAATTACACTGATTCTATGTCTGATCTCCAAACCAGTTTGTGGGACTGCATTCAGAGATTTGGGTTATCTCCCAAGTTTTTCCTCAGAAGAAAGGCAAGAAAAGCCTCAATTTACTACTTTTCTTTTGATATATCCAGTTACCTAAAGTTGATTTTAAGCAGGATGCTTTCTTCACATGAATGAACAGTTCTTTTTACTTTTTACATTATTTATTTCATTTTTATTTTTTATTTGCATATAGTTGATACACAATATTGCCTTAGTTTCAGATGTACAACTTAGTGATTTGACAAGTTTTTGCATTATGCTGTGTTCCCCACAGGTATAGGTATAGTTATTTTGGACAGGTTTATTCATTTATTCATTCATTCAAGATTTATTCACCCATTGGGAAGAGAGAGTGTGCACATGTGCATGGAAGTAGGGGGAGAGGCAGAGAGAGGGAGAGAATCTCAAGCGGACTCCCTGCCATTCGGGGAGCCCCACCTGGGGCTCCATCTCAAGACCCATGAGATCCTGACCTGAGTGGAAATTATGAGTCTGATGCTTAACCTTAACCAAATGAGCTACCTAGGGGCCACAGGTCTTTTTAAATATTATAGTCTTGGGATCTGATTCAAGAACAAGGCAGGACTCTCAGCTTTTCGTGAGAAGACCAGCAACAGCAAAACTACCTCAAAGTAGTAACCACAACCAATGTTTTGATTTCAGTGTAGCACTAAAAGAAGTATTTACAAGCCTAATTACTATGGGGTCCGATTGGATGGGGGCCCCCAAATGTGAGGTGAGCCGATCTGGTGGAAGCCTGCAGGGCACGAGTGGTGAAAGAATTCACCTAAGGCAGAACAAAGGAGATAGAATACACCTTGAACACACTGCAAGGGAGCAGCAGGCAGGACAGCAGAACAGAGACTGGGGCAGGCTGTCGTTATAGGTGGAAGGTGAGGAGGTATGGGAACATACAGAATTTTCCTTTTTTGGTACCTGTGTCTTGGTGTAAGTAACCTTTTGATCAGCTAGGGCTTAGGGATATTTTGATGTGGGTCACCCATTGGGCTTGTTCGAACTCAGTCAGTGTGTCACTGTGGGCCCTTTGGCCTGACTCACGTTTTCATTGTTCAAGTTGATTGCCTGAAAGTGGCCTCTACAACTACTTCCAACTTATTTGGAAATGCTGAGATCCCAAACAGTTAAGGAATGTATTCAAGGTCACACAAGAAGTGACTGGCAAGTTTTCAATAAGGTACATCCTCATCCTTGGGCCTCTTGTTTTGCTATGCTACAATTAATTTGAAATTAGATCACTGCACCTTGAAAACAATTTTCAAAGTAGGGCTACCAGCCACCATTTTTATACTTGCGCTTTATTCTTAAAGCACAGTGGAGTAGAGCATTGACATGAAAATACAAACACTGTGTCAAAGCCAAGCTTCAGGGCTCTAGACACCCTAGAGTGGACTGAAAGGTCTGACATAGTTTAGGATGCCAATATTCACTTTAGAGAAAATCTCCCATTATTATAGCATCATCCTCTTTACTGTAGAAAAATTTTTAATAAGACCATGATATCTGCTTCAGATTGGAGAAGATGACTTTTATTGCTCTCTGCTGTTTCTTAAGTGTTGCCATTTTTCATGGCATGGAGGTGACTGGGAAACAGAATGTATTCAGTATAGTACAAGACTATCTTTCTCTATTCACATTAAAATTAGGACATTATTACCATAATCATTAACATTATCCCCCTTCTCCTCCCCTTCCTCCTCATCAAAATTATTAAGTCTCACTGAGGTCTATGTACCAGGCATCTCTTGGCTTCCAAAAGTAACTATTTATTAAATGAAAATGTGGCTGAGACTGCATGTCAGGATGAGGAAGAAGCAGTGCCTCTGGGCAGGTCTGATCTTCCAGGCAGGTGACCTGTTCCTGCAGGACTGAAAGGAGACTCTGCTGGGCCAGGGAGAAGGCTGTCCTACCCTTTCACAGATGACCAAGCTAATAATGCTAGGCCAGGGGTGTCAAATAAAGGGCATCCCAGTTTAAGAAAGACATGAGAAGTTAGGAGGCAGTTCAGAGGACAGCTGTCATGAAGATAAAAGAGTTTAGAAAAGAAGATGTAGGAAGAGTGGAGGGAAATACTGGGATTATTTAAACCTGACAAAAAGGAACCTGGAAAAACTGTCACAGGTAGTTGATTTTCAAACATACGTGGGGATGATAATATAGGGTGGAGCTTCTCAAACATTTTCCTGGCAGGGTGCTCCTAGGAAAGGATATACAAGGCCCACAAGGGCAATCAGGTGAGGATCTTCAAGACTACATTCTCCAGGAAGGCTGTGACACTCCTGGGTCCCACCCTGCCACCAGAGGAGGGGATCAGTAGCTTACTTAGCAGCCTGTAACCTATCCTGGCCTTTGGGGAGTTTATGAACTGTATGTTTGTGCTCCTCCCCAAATGCATATGATGAAACCCTAATCCTAATGTGATGGTATTAGGAAATGAGGACTTTGGGAGGTGATTAGGTCATGACGGTGGGGCCCTCATAAATGAGTTTTGTATCCTTAGAAAAGAGACCCCAGAAACCTCTCACCCACTTTTTCTGCCATGTCAGGATGTAGGGAGAAGATACACCTGCCTGTGAACCAGGAGGAAAGTCTCAACAGACACTGAGTCTGCTGTGCCTTGATCTTGGAATTCCCATCCTCCAGAACTATGAAAAATATGTGTGTCATTTAAACCACCCAGTCTATGGCATTTGCTACAGGGCTGCAACTCACTGAGAAGGAATTTGTACACTTATTAGGGTATTGATGTACAGAACACAGTATTTTAGGTAGAGTAAGAAGAACTGGGGTCAATATTTTATGAAAGACTGAAAAAAAAGGAGAAAAAAATTTATTCTTCAATATGAAATATACTGGATTGTTTTGTCAAAGGGTGTGTGTGTGTGTGTGTGTGTGTGTGTGTTAGCTTGTCCCCAAACCTTTTACGCAGTTTCGCTTCACTAACTTTAGGAATAGGAGTGCTACAGACTTAACCCCCAGACCATTTGAAAGTTTAATTGTTTACATTCATTTTATATTGATTTTAGTTTTGGGATTATTGAATAATGCATTATTGAGTTTAATTGAGTCAGCCTCTCTGACGGAAGATACTAAAGGCCGAATAAAACAAAAACTGAAATGTGCTGTGCAACATGTACAAAACTAAGTAAGTGTGAAAGAACTTTAAGGGTTTATGTAAGGCAAACACATTTTCTTTTAAAGGTTTTACTTATTTGACAGAGAGCACACAATCAGGGAGCTGCAGGCAGAGGGAGTGGGGGAAGCAGGCTCCCCATGGAGCAAGGAGCCAGATGTGGAGCTTGATCCCAGAACCCTCAGATCATGACCTAGCTGAGGGCGGTTACTTAACTGACTGAGCCACCCAGGTGTCCCAGGAAAACACGTTCTATATGAAAGATGGATCTGAGGACCTATGTGATCCTGAGTGTAAATGTCAGGGTACAAGCAAAAATTCCAGGTAGCCTTGCAGACGGTCAAGGCACAGACCTGGTAAGACCCAAGTCAAGGCCTCAAACATTAAAGGGGGACTCAGGTAATATATGAATTATACATGAAACAAACACAAAATTTCATAAGTTTCATAAATGATGAAAAGGAGTAGGAAAATAGGATGGGAGACCTGAAGGACCTAGGAGGGGTGGAGGGGTCTTCTGAGCTAGTGGGTGGGGGAGGGGCTATGGACACACCTTGTTCAATTTTCCCCTGTCTTTGTGACAGTTACCTGTGATGTAAGCCTGGGGAGGATATATATTCAGCGTGTGCACAGTATAGGCTGTCTTATGATTCAGACAATGGAGTTCAAACACTGGAATGTTCTCTCATTTCTGAATAGTGATACTAAACTATGTCTGAGCTTTGGCTCAATATGCTTAGAGAGTGATCCCAACTTCACCTTCCAGTGTGGGTTGGGATTGCTCCTTCTGTTCCCGTGCTACCTGGTGGGGATTCCATTTCCAACTTGGAAAACCAAAACTACCCAAAAGGTAGGAAATCATTGGGTGGGGGGGGAGTGTCTCAGCATAGATTATTACGGTTTTAAGATTTTATTTAAGAGAAAGCAAGTGAGCAGAGGTGGGGGGGCACAGGGAGAGCTAAGCAGGGAGTGCAATGTGGGGCTCGATTCCAAGACCCTGGAATCCTGACCTCAGCCCAAGGCAGACATTTAACCAACTGAGCTATCCAGGTACCCCCAATCCCAAATTTTAAAATGAGTTTGGTAGAGTCAGAGAAACACCTAAAACAGGAAGTCTTAAGAGAACAGACATTCATTCCTCTAGGAAAAGAGGCCTGGCAGGGTTAACAGTTAAGGAAGGACTAAGATTTCTACTTGAAACTCACAATCTATCTGGGTATGGTGGTGGGTCTTGAGTAAAATCCCAAACACAGGGAATCCATAGTCGTGATTGGGTTATTTTGAGAAAATGGGATCTGTGTAAAAGAACAAAGCTTCTCAGCACTTGATCAGGAGTCACTTTCCCTGGTTAAGCATCACTCGATCAAGCCTTCCTTCATGCTGGGCTGATAAGGAGAATAGTGATGAGCCTCTGTGAAGAGAGTGGGGTCTGAGCTATGGCTGAGGATACAGGGTCCTACCTAAGGGAGCACAGATGTGACTGTTGGGCTTCATTTTCTATGTCCTCATTGAACAAAGGACTTCTGACTGAGAATACCAAGTTTGGACCTCCCAGACATACTCCTCAGAGTTTTTCAAAGAAGCAAAAAACTGAAAAAAGCAAGGAACACAAAGTTCTATTTAATAAAGTCCTAGTGTTCTTGGATAAAGAATGTCTCCATTTCTGAGAGAAAAGTAAGACATAGGTTCCAACCTTCCTCATTCTTATTTTTCTTCTAGCCTCAGGGCAGAGCCAAGAGGAGGAGGAAAGGTGGGACTCTGAGAGG
This sequence comes from Martes martes, assembly GCF_963455335.1. Classification (NCBI taxonomy): domain Eukaryota; kingdom Metazoa; phylum Chordata; class Mammalia; order Carnivora; family Mustelidae; genus Martes; species Martes martes. Next base: position 22,203,178 of record NC_137900.1, read on the forward strand.
TAAGGTTCTGCCTATTCCACCTGAGCTCTCCAAGGCTGATCCTTGCTGTCCTCCCCATGAGGGCCCAGTCCAGGATCTCTGAGGATGCAAGCCACTAGGTACATTCCCTCTCAGAAAACAGAGGCCTCAGAGGAGAGGCTCATGGAAATGCAGCCAGAGTGCAAAGCACTTCTCAGATTCCCTGCTCTGACCACTACTGAACATGAAGCAGTGATGGATCTGGACAATGAGTGCTGCCCAATAGGTGGCCGTGTGAGATGTCAAGAGTCAGAACTTCTGTCTCCTGACTTCGTGAAAGCTCTGTGACATCATGGATACCTCAGTCTTCCCTGAGGTAACCACTGACCTCTCTGCTTCACAGAGGTGGTCCGATCATCACACGGGATAATTTACATGAAAGTACTTTATACATGAAGCAAGATTACTAATCAGCTTCACATCATTGGCCATTTGCCCTCACCTGTTGTTTATTAGAGCTTTCAGAGTCCAACAGCCCAAGATAGTCCCATAAGAGGACTCCTGTATTATTACCTATGTTTCTACTTTCACTACATAACTCATTCTCCTGGTTTCCCAGACTACAGATGCCATCGAAGAGAAGTGGAGGAGACCCAGAAGCTGATCAATGTTTTAAGAAGGTGACCAGTCTTTCCCCTTCTATCCTGATGCATCTTAGAGCACATTTCAGGCAATTTCAGGATTCACTGCAGTGTGTCATGCCATGTGAGGGGGTTGCCAAAGGAACAGATATTGGGGTGAAGGCTACTGAGTACTCTGTGAAGTCATAAAGGTGGGGTACTGTGAAGGGGCATCAGGCTTCAGATGGCCCCTCCCTTGTCAGGCCTCCATGGCCTCCTCCCCCTGTTCTGGTCCTGGCTGTAGTTTTGTACCTCCTGTCTCCTGCAGCCCCCTCATGATACCATCCAGTTTCATCAACTCTTATGTCCAGACCCCTCCTGTGATGTGTGTAATAGCACAACTGCTGAGATCAATCGGCTGCTGTTCCTGCAGGCTCTGGAAGATTTCACTCCCTTGGCTTCCACAGCTCCTGTGACTTCTTCATCGTTCACTCTCTCCCCTGACTTCTCAGCAGTCCCTCCAGGAGAGCTAATACCAGCTTTGCTGCCTGAGCTTTCCCTACCACCTGGCTCCAACTTCTCACCTAACCCAGTGATCCCTGTGGCTGATTTCTTTCCACCCTCACCACCGGGTGATTCTTTGCCACCAGAACCCTTTCCTCCCTTGGATTCCAATTTCCCAATGGACCATTTCCCACCCCAGCCCCCTGCCTTTCCTCCTGTCCCACCCCATCATGCCCATTCAGTGGACCATAGTGTCCAGAGACAGTGTCTCTAAATACAATCTTCTCTCCAGAACCTACCCTTTCCCAAGATGTCAGTCCCTTACCAGAGTTGTCTCAGAGGGTGAATCCCACTGAGACCTTTGCTCGTCATCACGCACCACCAACCCAGTCTGCTTCACCACCACCAGACTGCAATTTAACTGTGACTCAATCTAAACCGGTTTCCATCTCAATGAAGCCTGTTCCAGAGAGCTCACCCCCAGAGAGCTCTGGTGGGTTGTCTATTTATGTCCCATCAATCACAGGCATTGGCCCCTCCAGCTTGTCAATTTTAGATCTTCCTCGGTGGCAAACTCATGCCAAAGACTTCTTCCCTTCAACCCTGGCTCCATGTGATTCCCCTCAAGCCCTGCATTCTTCAGAGGCGTCTTCCAGGGGAGACCCTGCAGCCAACCTTGTAGAGCCTGGGAACCTCTCACTTCTCAGCCCTGATGCCCTGGCACTTCTAGAGAAACAAGTTCAAAAGAGGAGTGACTTCCTCAGGTGGAAGGAAATAAAGCGTTCTTTTCCAAAGCAAACAATTGCTGATAAGCATGATTTGGCATCCTCCCTTCTTTTCTGGAGCAGCAAAGGCCAATCAAAGGAGCTGCCTATGTGTCAGCAGCGCCCATATCCTACAACCTTGCAGGAGGGCCATGTACAGCAAACCCCCATCCAGCTCTTCTGGTGTCTCCAAACTCTGCATAGTGAGTCCTTCTGCCCTGCTGCTCATGCCTCAGATAACATCTCAAATGCCTCCCCAGAGCAGGAATCCCGAGTAGTTCCCCATCCACTTCCTCCATCCTTGCCTGAGAACCTGCCTCAACTCCTGCCTCAAACCCAGCCCCTACCTATCCCTCATTTCTAGCCCCAGGCCCACCTTCAGTCGCCACTCCCAATCCTGCCATCTGGTCCTCTACCCAACATCAAGATCTGTGGAGTGTGTTTTCACAGACCTCAGAATGAATCCGAGAGTCTCATGTCAACAGAAATGGAACATCTGGAATGGAACATGTTGCAGAAGGTACAGGAACATGTGTGGGGTTTACCCACTGTTTCCCAAAGATCGCAGGACGATGACTGTCCTTCAGCTCCTAACCCTTCTCTCAGCCACAAGGCCACCAAGGCCCAAGTTGTAATCTCTGTCCCTCCTGGACAGTTTCCTCTGAATGAAGAACTTTGGAGAAAACTAGAGAGAGACCTTCGAAAGAGGCTTATCCAACACCGGTGGGGCATTCCCCACAGAATCTATGAGTTTCTCTCACTGATGAGTGGTCCGAGTACTCTTCCACAGTTACCTGAGTCGCAACGCTTTTGTGGACGCTTGTGGACCTCTAAGAGTCTGAGCAAATTGAATGACACTAAAAGTGTCAATGACAAGGACTCTGAAATGCTTCAGCTAGAGGACTGTGACCTGAAGAAGGATCAGGGACACAACCCAGAGAATGACCCAAAAGATGACCTGTTGAGTGAACTAGAGAGCAATTCAGATAATGATATGGGGTATGATTCTGAGAAAGAACTTAGGAGCCCATCAGAGAAAAACTCCACGGAGTCTGTGCAGACTACAGGTTAGAGACAACTTGAAAATGTCCTGAAAATACATTTGTGCAAAAAGTCTGAGGAAATCAGTGAGGGTCAGCTCCCTGGACTGTGCATAATTCATGGCATATAATGAAGAAGACATCACTTCCTTCTGAGAAATCCCAGACTGAATTAAAACAAAGAAGTTTGCCACCATCAGAGGTTGAGGACTACTCCCCGAATACCTGCCAGGAGCTTCCCTTTCTTGAACCTCGTGTACAACAGATGCTGGAATACCATATTAAAAGGTGTCGTTGGAGGGTGCTATGGGGCCTTCCCTCCAGGGTCCTTGAATCCATAGAGATCTTTAAATCAGGAAAGGCCACATCCCCTTGTAGCCCTTTCTGCTCAACCAAACTTATTCCTGTGGCAAATTCTAAACTTGGGGGCTTCAACTCCCTTAGAGGAAGCTTGAAATCTCTCCATGGAGTCAAAGCAGGAACAGCAAATTCAGCCCCCATTCTGGAAGATCCTCGCCCCGCCACCTCAACTGTGGACAAGGAAGAGCAGAGAATTCCGAGGCAATCATCCTCTAATATCAACCATCAGCTTGTAGAGGATGTTCCAAAAACTAAGCATGGCAGACAGACTCTTAAACCTGTCAAACATGTCACCATAGCCAACAGATGGCCCCCAAAGCTGCCTGCAAGGCAAGGTGGGGCCAGACATGAGCCAAATGATAAGAGTGCAAATTCCAATGATAGCAGAGGAGGGGGGCAACAAGGCATAAAGATGAAGAATCCAGAAACTGTTGTGACCACAGAGTCCAGGGAGATATTCAGGACCAAGGAATTTCATACACATCAATCACAACCTAGCATCTTGACAACCAACAAGCCAGTTAGCTCCCCAATTATAAAGGGGAATGAGAATCAAGTCAAAACCACCATACCAAACATACCAGTACTGCAAGATCCTAAATAATTGAATCTCAAAGAACAACTCTTTCATGAGTTAAAGCTTACACTGGAGAACAGGGAGCATAGCCAGACCCAAGCCCAATGCACTGGCCTACCCCCTGCCTCAGATTGTTTGAATTATAAGGCCTCACTTACTCCTGCCCAGGGTGTCTCCCGCAGGGACATGAGAGCTTCCCAGGTGCTGCATGTCCATCCAGAGGACACAGGAATTACTATGGAACAACAGCAGGAGCCCTGGGTCCCTAAGCATGTCTTAAGGAAGTGCCAGAATAAGAATCCCCCACCTGCTGCAAAGACCATTAAGCCTCTGGGCTCCATGGCACAAGAGCGTGGTGGAGGGGATGCAGGACTGGAGACATCCCAACTGAGAACGAACAGGTTCTCTACTGAAGATGTGGCACTGAAGAAGAGGTTCCCTACTCAGGACTCGGTATTGAAGGTAAATCTGGGAATCCAGCCTTCCCAGGCCCTATCACAGAAGGGTCAGCTGCCTCCTGAAAGCCTTTCACAGAAGGGTTAGCCTCCTTCTGAAAACCTTTTCATTAAAAAAAGATGGATTTTTTGCAATGGTTTATTCCTGGGATAAAATGTAAAAGGCAAGAAAACTCCCAGGAGAAACCCAGTCCCCTATCATCTGTAGAAAGCAGAGGCCTGCTTAAAGGTAGAGCTGCCTTTACTGGGACACCTGAAGCTCAGAAAATCATGACAGCTGTTGGGAAGTTCCAAGAGGAGAGAATGGGGCATCGGCATGCAAAAGGCAGCACCTGCCCTCAGCAGCCCATTCCTTCCCCAACCAAGTTTGGGGAAACTCAGCAGAAAGCACAAGTGCAGGCCCAGGCACAGCCTATCTCGGGGTTTCCTTTCAACTACAGGGTTCCCACCTGTAAGGAGACAAATACCGGGTCCTGCCATCAAGAAGCTGTCTTTGCTGGCCAAGGCCTTACTGGAAGTAACAGACAGCTCAGAAACAAGGACAGACAGCCCCAGAAAGTTGTGGCATTTAAGGATCAGCTACCGCATCAGAAGTGTCCCCTCTCCATGCCCCACAGGGAGCCTGTGCCCCACCCAAACGCCACCTGTGGTCATCAAGCTGCCCAGTGGCCTCCCACCACTCTCAAGACTCCTGAAGTCACTGTGTGCAGAGATGTGTCTCTACTACTTAGACAGAAAACCCTCCTCCAGAATTTCTAGCATGGAGGGCTGGGAGCAGAATTTCCTACCCCTAAATAATGTGCTGTGAAGAATAAATATTTCTCTAATAATAGTGATGTCTGTTCTGTGTACTGTCTTGGGAACATGGGTTTTGGGTAACTCAGTTCAGCTGTTACTGATTGCTTCCTTTGCCTTCTAAAAGGTGACCAGTCTTGTGGAGTTCTTGAGAAATGTGCATCATGTGCCCCCCAAAGCCCCCAAAAGCCCATTCCCTCTCTGATGAAGTCTGAGGAGATGGGCTCTCTCTCCTGTCCCATGGCTTAGCCTTACTGAAAATGTATAGTAGCTCACACCTCTCCCCTCACTGAATGTTTTACACCTTTTACAGCAAGTCTTCCATATCAGAGGAAGATCAAAGACAGGTTTAGTTTTCAGAAAATAATGATTAAGCCCCTGTTGTTTCTTCACTGTTATTGTGTTACAGTAGCTTAATCATTATTTAGAAGTCAGTGATCAGAGGACTGCAAAGGTGGGTTAACTCTGATTAGGAGTGTTTTTGGGGGGGGGGTGTTGTCTGGGTCGGTCTTTGGCTGGTTGGGTTAGGGTTGAAAAATAGCCTAGATGCTGCTTAAGAATCAGTCCTGTGATCATGTTAAACCTGACATTGAGGTTTCCCACTGGAAGTACTTCCCTTCCCTGGGTGTTTCTTCAGGCTGCTGGACTGAGGATGTTTTTTGCAGAACAAAAGCATCACTTAGCTGTTAGTGGTAGGAATGTTGACAAGGCAGCTACCAGCTTCCAGGGTAAGACACCTTTGAAGAAATGAAAAGGTGAAAGAGGCACCTTGCTGATAGAACAAAAGTTTATGTCTAATCATCCCCTTCTCAGGACCCTGTCCCGCTCCCCTCCTTCCTCAGTCTGATCCAGGCACCGCCACTTTAAGGCAGACTGGAATCTGGCACAGCCTACCAATGCCTTATACCAAAAAGGCATGGTTCTGTTCCTTGAGTATGCAAGCAATACCTGCAGGCTGTCAGGCATGGCATCCCCTTTGGGGGAAGGTGATCTTGGTGCCTGCCTTCCATCCACACTCAATGACAATATATAAGATACTGCCTTTAAAATGGCTAGGCTGGCAGTATGCCACCTTCAATATTCATGGCCTTAGTGGAGCCTTGGTAGCTCTTCCCCAGAAGACGTGCAACTTATGAACCAGAGGTGAGTTCTAGACTGTGTACCAGGATACAGATGTTTGGGGGTCTATCATGGAACTCCATGGAATGCTTTTTTTTTTTTTTTTTTTTTTTTGGCCAAGACGGCACACATTCCCACTCTTACAATAGGGCTCTGGAGGGAAGGAAACTCCACCTCAGACTGGGACTCAAAATGGGGTGAGTGTGATAGAAAACACCTGAGTTGTCTTCTGGACAGTCTCAGGACTGCTCAGTGCTAAAACAAAAAACCAGATGTCCATGACCTCTGTCACTACCACACGTGTAGCTTCTTGTCCAGGTTATCATTGACCCTATACTATCTGAATGTTGGGGTCACAGAAAGAATGCAGTTTTGATACTGTGGAGTCACTGAGGGGGACAATAGATGGGAAGGGGCCCCGGGCAGGGAGCCTGAAGAGGGGAGGAGGGAGTACAGGAGGCTCTAACATCTATGTGGACAGACCAGCCATAACCCAGCCTGCCGGTTCCTATATAATCTCATTTTAGGGTCCATTATGGCCAATCCAGTGCACTTCGTGCCACCCATAGAGCTTATTACTGGCAATACTTCTGCCATTGGGAATACTATAGTCTTACATTCTGTCCCTTTGTCTCATGCCCCTGTCCTTCCAGCTTATATGTCCCTGTTAATTTTTCTACTCCACATTATTCCCTTTCCACTTCTTGCCTATCCCGCAAGGCCTTGTTCTTCCTTTCCTCCCTGATGGCTTGTTGGGCAACCAACATGTAAAAAGCACCAGTCCAGCATAGGAAATAGAGTCCATGGTACTGTAACAGTGTTATCTGGTGACAGATGGTAGCTGCAGTTGTGGTGAGCACAGCACAGCATAGAGTTGCACACCTGACACTAATGTGATATTGCATCAGCCATTCTTCAATTAAAAAAAAACAAAACAGGCTGCAGTACAAGTGGACGACCCTATCTAACCCCTTCAGTCCTTCCTGTCTGGCAAAATCTTATCTCTCTGCCTTTTTGGAAATGCCTTTCTGTATGTAACTGATTATTATTGGATTAAATCTCCCATGTCAAAACTGAGTCTACTCACAACTGAGTCTACTGATGCCACATGAAATTCAGCCCCAGCACTACCTGGAAATCATTCATTCATTCCACAAATTCTTATCCAAGATCTACTAATGTGGACAAATAAATGGAGTTAGGTCACTATTTCCTTAGTACATTCTCTCCTCAGTGTTCTCAGATCTAACTTATTTTATTTTAAATTTTATTTGACAGAGAGCAGGAGCACAACCAGAGGGAGTAACAGAGGTAGAGGGAAAAGCAGGTTTCCTGCTAAGCAGGGAGCAGGACTCAATCCCAAGACACCAGGGTCATCACCTATACTGAAGGAAGATTCTTAACTGACTGAGACACCCAGGTGGCCCTCAGATCTATTTCAAATTTCCTTTACTTTCCTCAAACTTAGGCCATCTTCACTTGCCCAGCAGATGTACTGGACCACAGTTCACAGAGGAGCAAGAAAGCAGTGATGGAGCTTCTCACAAAACAGAACAAAATTCTTCCAAAAAAATCTCCCCATTCTTCATTTTCCTCTTCCTTCCTGTTATATGGAAAGAGGTTTCCTTCCCAATCTCAAAGGAAATATACTTTCTGAAATGTCTTTATTGAGAGAGAGTTAACTTCTAGTCTTGAAGGACTGATCTACCCTTGCCAGGTCTCCTTCTGACCCCTTCACCCTGTCCTTATGAGGCACCCAGCATCTTTTTTTTTTTTAATGATTTTTACTACAGAAATGTTTAAACATGTCCAAGAACACAGAGAACAATATAACTTCCCACATATCTGTCACCCAACTTGCATTGTTATCATTGGGCGGGTGTCATACACTGATTAAAGCGCTAAAGCCCTTTTAATCCTTGCCATCCATCTCTCAGACATATGCTATGTGTCCACGTCAAAGCTTTCACATTTCTTTTGATATTTATCACCCGTGGAACACACTTATTCACAACAGGTGTACGCAGCATTGGTGACAAAAAGTCACTGGGCTTTAGACGCTTTGGCAATCAGTTCTGCTCTGCCTTATAGTCAACCCTGAGGAGCCATTTGAGTGAATTTCTCAAACCCACACAAGAAGTAATCTTACGGAGCAAATTCAGGGCAGAATTTCACTGTTCCTTAATCACACAGTAACTGTAATATGCAAAATGTATAGAAGAACACTGTATATGTTGTTAAAGACTTGACACTATGTGTTTTCAAATATTTAGAAGAAAAACTTGTCCTGTTATTTTCCAAATAAATTACTGTGTTTCACCTTAAATGAAGTAGATCAAACACTCCCCTCTTTCCAAAATGGCATTAAAAGTAAAAGATGAAAACTGATCAATATCATTAATCATCAGAAAAATGCAAATTAAAATCAATATTTACCAAAACTTCAAAGCCACAAGGATGACTGAAATCAAAATGAATAGAAATGTTGGTGGGAATGTGAAAAAATTAGAACCCGCACACAATGTTGGTGGGAATGAAAAATGGTACAGCTATTTTAGAACACAGTGTGGCAGTTGCTCAAAATGTTAGACATAGGGTTAACATAGGACCCAGCAGTTCCACTTCTTGGTATATATTCATGAGAAATGGAAACATAGGTCTACACAAAAACTTATAAACAAATGTTCATAGCTATCTTATTTATGAGGTCAAAAGATGGAAACAATTCAGACATCTGTCAACTGAGAAATGGGTAAATAAAATATAACATATCCCTATGATACAATATTTTTTGGAATAAAAAAGACCAATCCATGTCAAAACAGGGATGACCTTGAATACATGTTAAATGAAAGAAGCCATCAAGTAATGACCACATATGATTCCATTCACATGAAGTCTTCAGAATAGGGAAATCTAGAAGCAGAAAGTAGATTCATCTTAGAGTTGGAGGAAGGAGGGGAGAGGAGAATGATAGCAAAAGGTTGCAGATTTGTTTCTCTTAAGTCATGACAACATTTTAAAATTGACTGTTGCGATGCCTATACTGAAAATCAAGGAATTATACATGTTAAATGGGTAAATTGTATGGTATGTGAACTGTATTTCAATAAAGCTGTTAAAACAAGTAAAGGATTTAAAAATTAATGCTTAAGGATGACAAGAAGGGGAGCATAAAGGACAAAAGTTGCCAACACATTTTTGGAAGATGGAAATCTGGTGGAGGACTGGTAACTGACTAGCAGAGCAAACAAAGTGCTGGCAAATCAATTCACACTGCAAAACCCAGGAGACAAGCAACCTGGTGGCACTAGAGAAAAAGGAAATTAGTGGTTCCATGTTAGTAACCGTGTTGAACTATTGTTCTTTGTTGTTTGTTTTATATAGCATGTAACTTCTAAAATCTTTTTTTTTTTCCTGATGGGGGTCGTCTTTGCCAGTTTTGTAAAATCCTGTTGTAATGCTAGCATGTTTCAAATGTGCAAAGAGGATCCCAGGTTTCCTGCATTGGACAGAACCTGAGGCAACTGTTTTAAAGTTAGCATTGCACACATCTGGGGTCGGGGTATGTTGGAGGCAGTCGCTTCTGAAATCAAAGCCAGAAATCCCAAAGGTTGGGTTAAATTCATTTTTAAAATGTATTTAAAAATAAAGTTGTGGAAAAGTTGCATAGATGGTAAAGCCATATACCCTTTATCCAGATGTACCTATTAAGATTTTGACCTGTTTACAATCTCTCTCTCCTTTTCTCCTTCACCTTCTCTACATATAGGAAAACACATATATGTATATGAAAATTATACATACATTCTTGAATATTTGAGAATACATTTCATGCATCACATACTTTCTCCCTGAATATTCTATAGTGTATTTCTTATTAAAAAGAATATTCTCTGACAGCATAGTAATCTCCTTTGGCAAATTTCACATTGATCTTAAACTTTTAACTATTCTCCCACTCAAATTCCATTTTTATCAACTTATCAAGTAATGTTCTGTATGTGTGTGTGTAAACCTTCTTACAGGAGTTAGTCTAGGATGACATACTACATCCAGTTGCTGTGTATCTTTAGTTTCCTTTAATATGATAAGTTTCTCAGCCTCTTTCAGAATAAGGCCAGGTTTGAAAAATCAATTCGATGTGCGATATTTATAACCCCTTCTCACCTGGAAATTTTTTTGGGTGGAGCTTATCTTGCTCAGACTTTAAAGTATGTTTTTATAATTATGAGACCTAGGGGTCTTAGGGACAGTTAAGACCACACTTTCTATTTAAAAACAATTCCAGAAATTCAAAGATATGTAGAGGGATTTTTCTTAAGGGACATACATCCTGCAGTCAAGGGAGGGTATGTGAAATGGCGGGCTAGAAGTGTACTTTCCTTGGGAGAGACAATGGTGAAGCTGTGGACACAGGTTAAGAGAGGAAAAGAAGGCTGTCATTACTGGCAAACCCTCCTCATATGGGAAGGAAAGAATTGGGTGTCTGGGGCCAAGACTGATTCATCAGTGAGGGAATGTAGTCAAGTCAAGTAAGGCAATGATACAGGGCTTAATTTCAACAGTTTATAATCTAAATAATGAAGCCGTATGGGCCCCAACTATTAAATGATTAGGTAGCATGGGGAGAAGAAATAAACACATATAACCATCAACAAAAATGACATTATTATTTAACATTGGTAGAGATGAAAATAAGGTATTTTGGTCATAAAAGACTCAATCTCAAAAAACAGACTGAGGGTTGCTGGGGGGAGGGGGGACGGGAGAGGGCGGTGGGGAAATGGACATTGGGGAGGGTATGTGCTATGATGAGTGCTGTGAAATGTGTAAACCTGGTGATTCACAGACCTGTACCCCTGGGGATAAAAATACATTATATGTTTATTAAAATTAAAAAAATAAAATAATTTTTTAAAAAAAGGTATTTTGGTGAAAAGGTGGAAGCTATGTGGGAAAAACAATTTTCATGGAAGAAATAAACATAGGTGTCATTCAAAAAACCAAAAGGTATTGGTAGGTATAGTTACAGTTGTGCTCATTAGACATTAGCCCAATTCCTAAATCAAGAGAGTTTGGTCTGCTGTGATGTGGCACACTTGCTCTGTAAAATAAAGAAACCTTTAAAAATGCTGGGGGGAGAAGGGTGACTTGGCAGAGAGGGAAGAGGGAGCAGCAGGGAGAGACACTATACATGTGGAAGAGAACCTGTAGGGCGTGAATAGCCTAAGAGGGATTTGGGGAAATGAAAAGAATTACTAAAAGTTTTTAAGTTGTTTGCCTCAGTTCCATGGGTATGCCATGCCCGTGTCTCCCTCTTTGTCATGCTTTCTGTTCCTTGGTATAGGCTATTCTGCTTTCTCATGCTTTTTAGTGAACTTTTGAATACTTTTTGGTATTCAGTACTTTTGGATACTTTTGAGGAGCTATGGGGGTGGGGCTGCTGCTCAGTCCATTTTTGGCTTCATACAGGGAAAAATGCTTGAGGGAGAGCTGCAGCTGAAGGCAGAGTAGATCTTGAGGGTGTAAATCCCGGGGTAGAGCAAAACTTCAGAGATGAATTGAGGTCCAAAGTGAGATCATCAAGTAGAGAGAAGGGTCTCAGGTAATATCAGGGTAACAGGGGACTGAGAACATTTCACTAAGGTAAATATATGATATGGGACTAGGTGGAGCAGGAAGGTAGGCTGGAGGCATCTAACAGGCCTGGAAGGATGGACACATCCGCTGGGCTGGATAGTGGGGGAAGGGTTGCATGTGAGTTTCTCTCTCCCCCGTGTTGTCCCCTCCCTAGCACTCAGGAACCTTTGGTGTCTGTACTAAAGCCCTGTGATGTGGGCCTGGAACTCTAATCTAGCACATGGATTCTCCATGCCCAGCTGCCTGAGGCAGCAGTGCATTTGCAATGATGTGAATCATCTTTGTCTGAGAAGTCTCTCCCATTACACTTGCTCAGTCTTCCCATCCTTGCCTTCCTGGGTCAGGTGGGGCTCCTTATTCTGGTGGTATGCTACTGAAAGAGGAAACTGTGTTTATCAGTATTTTGGAAACAGAGATGTCAATCAGGTAAGTAAAGTCCCTCAGAGATACTAAATCTTTCTTTTCAAATAGATGAATTCAAAACAACTTCCAAATGATGCTTTTGCTGAATCTTACAAATTTTAAGTAGTTTATTTTTTGTCCTATTTTATTTTATTTTATGAGTCTCTATGCTCAGTGTAGAGCCTAAGACAGGGCTTGAACTCATGACCCTGAGATCAAGACCTGAGCTGAGACCGAGAGCCAGATGCTTAACTGATTGAGCCACCTAAGTGCCCCTTCAGTTGTATTTTAATTTTCATTTGGTTTAAAATATATTTTTTTTTCTTTTGAGTCTCCTTTCTTGGCCTTTGTATTAGTAGTGTGTCATTTAATCTAATCTAAACATGCTGGGATTTCCAGTTGTCTTTCTGTAGTTGATTTCTAGTTTAAGTCTCCTATGGTCTGAAAACATACTGTGTGTGATTTCTTTTTTTTTAATTTAAAAAAATTTTTAATATTAACATATAATGTATTATTAGCTCCAGAGGTACAGGTCTTTGAATTGCCATGTGTGTGATTTCTACTTTATATTTGTTAAGGTGTGTCTTATGGTCCTAAATATGGTCCATCTTAGTGAACGTTCCATATGAGCTTGAGAAGTATGTGTATTCTGTGGTGGGATGAGGTATTCTATAAATGTCTGTTAGAGAAAGTTGATTGATGATGTTGTTTGGGGCAACTATATCTTTACTGGTTTTCTGCCTGCTGAATCTGCCCATTTCTGAGAGAGTGCTGCTGAAATCTCCAACAATAACAGTGGATTCATCCATTTTTTCTTGCAATTATACTAGTTTTTGTCTCACGTATTTTTACACTATGTTGTTACATGTGTACCTGTTAAGGAGTGTTCTGTCTTCTTGGATAATTGACCTCTTTGTTGTTATATAATGCTTTTCTTTACCCCTGATAATTTTCCTGTTGTGAAGTTTGCTTTGTCCAAAATAATAGAGTTACTCCTATTTTCTTTTCGTTAGTGTTAGCATGGTACATTTTTTTCTGTTTCTTAGTTTTTAATCTATCTGTATTTTTATATTTAAAGTGAATATTTTATAGACAACATATAATTAGGTCTTTTTTTTTTTAATGTGCTCTGACAGTCTCCTCTTTTAATTGGTGAATTTAGACCACTTCTATTTAGTGATTTTATTTTTTTTTAAGATTTTATTTATTTATTTGACAGAGAGAGAGTGAGTACAAGTAGGCAGAGCTGCAGACAGATGGAGAGGGAAAAGCAAGCTCTCCACTGACCAGGGAGCCCCACGCAGGGCTCAGTTCTAGGACCCTGTGATCATGACCTGAGCCAAAAGCAGTCACTTAACCTACTGAGTGACCCAGATGTCCCAAGTGTTTTTTACATATAGTAGGATTAATATCTCTATGTTGTCTGTACTGTTTGCTATTCATTATACCTATCCTTCCCCTATTTTTCTGCTTTTTCTGGTTTTAAACAAGTATTATATATAATTGTATTTTCTCACTTTTGTTAGTCTTTCAATTATTCTGTTTAAAAATCTTTTAGTGGTTGTCCTAGAGTTTATAATATATATTTACAACTACTCTAAGTCCACCTACATATAATGTTATACCACTTCACAGTGCAGGAGTGTCCAATTCCTCCTGTCCCTTGTAGCATTGATGCCATTCATTTTACTTATCCATATACTAAAATCACCCAACACATTATTATTATTATTAGGTCAATTGAGAATAATATAAATCAAAGGTTTTTTTGATCATCATTTATTCCTTCTCTTCATTTCCTTTATGTAGATCTGAGTTATTTTCCTTCTCTTCAAAGAACTTCTTTTAACATTTATGCAGGGCAGGTCTGTTGCTGATGAATTCCCTATTCTTATTTGTCTAAGTTTTTATTTCTTTTTTACTTTTGCAGGATAATATCACTAGATATAAAATTTTGGATTGATGGTTGTTTCTTTCAAAACTAAACATTTCACTCCAATCTCTTCATTTCATGGTTTATGATAATACATCATAATTTGTATGTTTTTTTCCTCTAGAGGCAGGGTTTTTATTTCCCCCTGGATTCTTTCAAAATTGTATCTTTTGTTTTCCTACAGTTTGAATATGATTTGTCCAGCTATAGACTTTTTTAATATTTCTCTGCTTGGTGTACTCTGAACTTCCACAATGTATCACTTACTTGTTATTAATCTTGGGAAATCCTTGGCCATTATTACTTCAAACATTTTTTCTGTTCTGTTTTCTTCTGGTATTCCAATTACATATCTATTATACAGTCTGAAACACAGTTCTTGGATATTCTAGATTTATATAGATTGGATATTCTAGATTAGCATTAATAAAATTCTTTTTCTCTTTGTATTTCAGTTTGGAAAGTTTCTACTGTCATATATGCAAACTCATATATTCTTTCCTTACTGTATGGAACCTACAGATAAGTCAATCAAAGGCATTGTTCATTTGTCATACTGCTTTTGTTTTCTAATGTTTCCTTTTGATTCTTTCAGGGAATTTCGCTCTCTTGGTTGTTTTTGCATGTTGTCTACCTTTTCTGTTTTTGTATATTGTCTACCTTTTCCATTAGAGCCCTTAACATAATAGTTGTGGTTATTTTAGATTCCACATATGAGAATTCTGAAATTTGTCATATCTGAATTTGCACCTGATGCTTGGTTTGTCTTACCAGTTCACTTTTTTGTGCCTTTAGCATGCCTTGTAAGATTTCTTTGAAAGCCAAACATGATGTATTAGGTAATCAGAACTGAAATAAACAGATCTTTAATGTGAAATTTTATGTTAATCTGGTCAGGTGTTGGGGTGTGTTCAATATTTATGTAGCTATGCATATCAGAGGCTGCAGTTTCCTCGGTGTCCTTGTTTTTGTCTCTCCTAGTGTCTTTAGGTTTCTCTAAATTTCCCTAAATAGAATCTATACCTTTCAGCTCTGTTTAGCTATGACCTTTTCCTACACCAGAGCCATCAATACTGTAGCAAGGTGTCAGGGGAGGGGATATGATTAATCATTAGTCTTTTAATGGGCTTATGTCCCTGGATTATGATGTACACTAGTGTTTAAAGGTTTTTGTTTTGTTTTGTTCCACTCTATCGATGAGAAAGGAAGCCTAGAGGGGGCTGCTGTAGTTGCATAATTTACCTTCTCCCATGGGGCATAATGCTCTGGTAGGCTTTTCCCATTGAGTAGGTTTGTGTTATGGAAAACACTCTGGGAATATTTCACAATGTTTTCAAAATGGGTTACCTTTCTCTTTTCTCTCAACACTACATTTCTCTGCCAGAAACTTGAGCACTTTTTAAAAATTTTTTATTTTTGGTAGCTCTACTGTGAGAACTAGGTTGGGTTCCTGGTAATATAACCCATAAATAAATGGGGGTCCCCCATTAGATTGTGACCCCAGGAGTTTCTCACTCTCATGCTAGTCCATACACATCCTCCAGCAATTTGTCAAAGTATCTGTTTAAGTGTTCCTACCTGGAGAGCAATGTTGAGCCTCCAGTGCCTTCAGTTTCAGGTAATTGAATCTTAGGTATGATTTTCTGCACTGACTCTCAGAAGATTTGTGGTAGTGGTTTGCCACTATGGTTCCAAGAAATGTCATTGATTTTTAGTCTGTTCAGCATTTTGCTTCTTTCACAGACTGAAGTGATGACTCCCAGGCTTTTAACATGTTAGATCTGGAACCAGAAGTTGCCCTTCCCACATTTCTAAATGAGTTTGATAGGGTCAGGGAGACACCTAAAATGGGAAGTCTAAGGAAAGAATAGACATTAACTCCTCTAGGAAAACAGATCTGACAGGGTGAAGGATTAAGGAAGCACTAAGGTTTCTACTTGTAACTCATAGTCTATTTGGGTATGGTGGTGGGTCTTGGGTAAAAGCCCAAACATAATGATTCTGCAGTTCTAGATCGGGTTATTTGGAGAGTATGAGGTCTGCGTAAGAAAACAAATTTTCCTAGATCTTGATCATGATTCACATTCCCATGTCAAACATCACTCAATCAAGCCTGCCTTAATGTTGGGCTGATCAGGAGAACAGTGCTGAGCCTCTGAGAAGAGACTGGGGTCTGAGCTATATCCTAGGATACAGGGTCTACCTAAGGGAGCACAGATGTGACTCTCAGGCTTCAGTTTCTATGTCCTCATTGAAAAAAGAAATTCTGACTGAGAAAATCAAGTGTGGACCTCCCAAATAAAATCCTCCTTTGTTTTTCAAAGTAAATATGGAAAATATTTTATCACCTTAAAATTGAGAAAAGCAAGGAACACAAAGTTCTATAAATTAAAATACAGTCCTGGTGTTCTTGGATAAAGAATGTCTCCATTTCTGAGAGAAGAGTGAGAGATGAGTTCCCACCCCTCATTCTTTTCTTTTTGTTCTAGCGTCAGGGCAGAGCCAAGAGGAGGAAAGGTGGGACTCTGAAAGGTAAGGTTCTGCCTATTCCACCTGAGCTCTCCAAGGCTGGCCCTTCCTGTCCTTTCCATGAGGGCCCAGGCCATGATCTCTGAAGATGACAGCTGTTTGACACATTCCTTCTCAGAAAACAGAGGCCTCAGAGGAGAGGCTCATGAAAACGCTGTCAGAGTGCAAAACCCTTCTCAGATTTCCTGCTCTGACCATTACTGAGCATGAAGCAGTGATGGATCTGGGCAATGGGTGCTATCCAATATGTGGCCATGTGAGACGTTAAGAGTCAGAACTTCTGAAGTTCTGAGACTTTGTGAAAGACCTGTGACATCATGGATACTCAACTTTCTCTTTGAGGTAACCGTTGACCTATGTTTCACATAGGGCAGTTTTTAGTAACCCATGGGATAGATAACACATACAAAAGCCCATTGTGAATGATCAAATAATGCAAGCCTTATTATTATTATTGATCATGTGACCTTGTATCCTAATTCTTGGAGCTCTCCAAGTCCAATCTACCAAGGATATCTTTAAAGGACATTCTATTCAGTCTCTTATAAGATCTCTCACTTTTATCTTCAACATTCTCCTGGTTTCCCAGGGTGGAGAACTTGCTAGGGAGACATAGAGGAGGCAAGAAAGGTGCTTTCTCTTCTGTAAAGGTGAGTAAACATTACCTTCTTTCCTGTACCCCTCTTTTAAGCAGAGTCTATGTATTTCTAGGGCCTCAGGGAAACCTGGAATTGACGTGTGATGGAAAATTTTCAGAGTTAGAATTTGAAAGTCTTGGGGATATTGGTGAGTGGGGCTACCTTTGCCAGACCTGCCAGGGTCACATATGTTTCCTCTGGTCCTGGCTGCAGCTTTGTACCTCCTGTCTCCCACAGCCGCCTAGGCTGGCATCATGATATCATCCACTTTCAACAACTATTATGTCCAGACCCCTTCTGTGGGGTGTGTAACAACACAACTGCTGAGATAAATTGGCTGCTGTTCCAGAGGCCCTGGAAGATGCTACTCCCTCTGTGATCCCTTTGGTTTCTACAGCTTCAGTGACTGACTCATCATTCACTTCATCTCCTGACTTCTCTGCAGTTGCTCCAGGAGACCTAATACCAGGCTCTTTGCCTGAGCCTTCCCCTCAATCCCCTCCATCTTCTCACCTATCCCAATGACCCCTTTAGCTGACTTTCTCTTACCCTCACCACTAGGTACTCCCTCCCACTAGAGCCAAAAGCCTAGGATTCTTAATTCCCAGAGAACCATTCCATACCTCTACCCCATGCCTTTCCTCCTTTCCTACCATATGATGCTCAGACAACCAGAGACCACTTTACCTCTGAATACAATCTCTGTTCTTGACCTCACCATTTCACAAGATAACAACGTCTTACCACATCTGTCTCAGAGAAGGAATTCCACTGATTCCTTTGCTTGTCTTCATGTACCACCAACTCTGTCTGTTTCACCACTGCCAGACTGCCCTTTAACAGTGACTCAATCTAAATCAATTTCCATCTCATTGAAACCTGTTCCTGAGAAGTCATCTCCAGATAGCCCTGGTGGGTTGTCTACTTATGTCTCAACAATCAGAGGTAGTGACTGTTCAATCCCATCGAGTTCAGAATAGGAGAATTCTATTGGCAGACCCATGCCAAGAACATGTTCCTCCCCACATTATCACACTCTGATTTTCAGCAAGAGCAAGTCTACCTCCATCAACCAGAAAACTGTCTCTGGGGAGACTCTGCTACCAAGCACAAGGAGGCCAGTGGAATTTCTTTCCCTGGCCTTAACATCCAGGCCCTCTTGGAGAGACAAATGGAGAAGAGAATGGCTTTCCAGATTTTAGAGAAGAAAGTAAAAGAGGAGGGGCAATTTTCCAATCAAATGTGGTCAGAATACCAATGGACATCTTTAGGGAATTTGTTGCATCCGCTTGATGTACAGGTCACCACAGCCTCCAAAATTGGCTGGAATATTGAAGGCAAACCAGAGCAGCTCTCTATTTATCAACAGCTCCTCTATGTCAAGGCTTTGGCAGAAAACTTGCATCAGAAATATAGCCAGCTCTTCTGGGGTCTTCCTTCTTTGCACAGTGAGTCCTTAGTAGCCACTCTCCTGTTTTCTGGTAGTACTTCCCCACTAGAGTCTCACTTTGTCTTATTCAATGGAATTCATAATACTTCTGCCACCAAAATGCAAGCACCTCCACCACTTCCTCATTCCCAACCATTTCCTCTCCCCATTGTACACCCCCAGTCCTTGCCTCAAACCCTGTCCCCATCTCAGCCCCTACCGTTCACTAATGTGAACACCCATGCCCATTTTCAATCCTGCGTCCCGATCATACTACCTTCTTCATCCCAGATTAGGGATTGTGGAGTGTCTTTCCATAGATCCAAGAATAAATCAGACTCTCCTATCTTGACTGAAAATCAACACCTGGGATGGCATGTGTTGCAGAATCAACAGGAAAGTTTGTGGGCTTTAGTCCCTTTGTTCCAGAAACCTAAAGAAACCATTTGTCCTCAAGCTCCCAACCTTCCATTGGTTAGTCGGTCATCCCATGCCTATGTACCAGTCTCCATCCTTCCTGGCCATTTTCCTATCATCTGTGAACCCCAGGGGACACTGGAGTTACATAGCCCAAGGACGGTAATCCCACACTGGTGCCTCCATGACTGTAGAAATCTAGACTCCCTAGCAGTGATGGAGCCTCAGCATACATTATCAGAACTCTCTCAGCAAAAATGCAGACACGTTCACTCACAATTCTCTGAGTTTCAGAGCCACAGTAACAGGGATCTAGCAAAGACTGAATTGAGTCTCCCTGGAAGTTTCATTGAGAGGGTCCAAACAAAGTTTCAGCTAAGGAAGGATATGAGGAGGAATCTTGGGTATATTCTAGAGAAGAGTCCAGAAGACAGGCCACAAAGGGTCTCAGAATGCCACCGAGTGAAGGGTCTGAGGGCAGCCTTGGAGACAAGTAACTGTGTGTGTCATTCAAGGAATCACTCAGGGAATGAACTATTGAATGTCTCAAGGAAGGACACAGACGAGAATCAAATGAAAAGTATTCTTAGTTTACATATGAGCAAGAAGTTTTGGCAGATCACTGCGGGTAGGATTCCTATAGGTGTGTGTTATTCGTGGCTGGCTGATGACAATACATTGCCTTTCTCTGGGAGTTCCCAGACTGCTACAGAAAACACAGATTCTAAAAAGACAATGGTGGGTAGGGTTTACTGCCAGAGCACCACTCTAGAGCATTCTTTTCTTGATCCCAGTACACGACAGGTGTTAGAGGCCCTTATTATTAGATTTCGCATGAGTGAGAGGTGGGGTTTACCCCTCAGGGTTCTTGAATCCATAAAATTCTATATGTCGGGAGAAGTCAAAACATGGCCTCTCCCCCAATTTGACTTTCCCTCCTCAGCCATGCATATTTCTGGGGTGGATTCCAAAACTGAGTTTTTTAAACCCCTTGAGGGAAGCTCTAAACCTTTTTTGGGAAACAGGGTGAGAACAACAAAGTTAGTCCCCACTGTGGATCATCCACTCCCCGCTATGTCATCTGTGGGCAATGAAGGACATGGGGCCCTGAAGGCATCACATTCTGACACTGACCATAAGACTGCAGAGTGTATCCAGATAGCTGAATGGGGCAGCCAGAATTTTCAGCCCCTTACACACAGCATCAGAGTTGAAGTGAGAACCAGTGAGACTGGACAAGACAACACATGTGGCCCAGAGGTGCCCACAAGGCAAGCTGGGGCTGGACATGAACCAACGCATGAGAATGTGAGTTTCAGTAACAGAGTAGAAATGCAACAGGGCAAAGTGATGGTGGAGAACTTACAACATTTTGCTATGTCCAACCTGTCGAGGGATATATTTGACACCAAGGAGCTGTGTACCCTTCAATCCCAATCTTGGGATACCTTGACAACCAGTGAGTTGGGAAGCTCCAAAATGATAAATGTCAAACTGCCCTCACCATGGAACAGCCCTCATCAAAAATATTGGTTCCCCAAGATTCTTAACTATGAGACCTGAAAAGACAGATCCTGGGTGAGTTGAAGTTTAAACTGGAGAGTGGGGAGCATAACCAGGCTCAAGGATGTCCCACTGACATGCCCCTTCCTTCAGATAGCTTGACTTCCAAGGCTTCACTGACTCAGTCCCAGAGTGTCTGCAGCGGGGACACGGGAACATCCCAGGTGCTGCACGTCCAGCTGAAGGACAGCAGAATTAGCATGGAGCAGAGGCAGGAATCCTGAGACTCAAAACTGGCCTTCTATAAGGGGAAGCCTACAAATTTCTCACAAAGAAGAAGTGCAAAGAAAGTGAGGCCTCAGCATCCCAAAGCAGGAAAATGCAGAAGTGAGGACTCAGGAGTAGGGAGATCTGTAGGCAGAGAGGAGAGCCTCCATGCTGAGGACAGAAAATTAGAGAGTGCTTCCCCAACTCTGTCAAAGAATGAACTGTTACCTCTTGAAAGTTACTTTAGAAAAAAGATGAGGCAATTTTCTCAGTAGATCAATTCCAAGAAAAAAATCACAGGGCATCAAGAAAGTCCCCAGCAAAAAGCCAAGTTCATGTTCACCTTACTTCAGCACCAAGACCCAGTTGAAAGTGTGGCTACTTTTGGGAGTGATCAGCCTCCTGAAGCTCACAAGCTCACTACCATTGGGAAGGTTCTAGAAGAGAAGCTGGAACATATGTACATATCTGAGCCCTCAGAGTTAAGCCAGCAACAGGAGGAACTACAGGCCCAGGTAGGGCCTGACAAGAGACCTCCCTCCAAATATCAGGCTCTTTCTGACCCACAACAAGAAAAACGGGCAAGTATCAAGTCCTGCAGCCAAGAAGCTGTCTGTGTTGACAAGAACCATCCTACACATATCAGACAGAAGAGAGCCAGGGTCAGACAGCCCCGGAAAGCTGAAGCCTTCAAGGATCAGCTATTAAGCCAGAGTCAATGACCTTCTTCTCTGCCTTCTGGAGAGTCTGTGCCTCATCCAAGCCCCACCTGTGTGCATCAAGTATGCCAGGTCCTTTGAGCCACCAGGGGTGACCCTGATGAAAGCACTGTGTTTAGAGATTTGACTCTTCTACTCAAGCAGAAAATGCTTCTCCAGCACTTCTAGGGAGAAAAATTTCCCTTAAAAAATCATTCAGTCCTTGTTGAGAAAGCTTCACAATTTTCATGACAATATATCCTCTGATGAGAACAACCTTCAGCACAACCAAGAATGTTAATCCTCCTCAATAAATATTTCTTCTAATAGAGAGTGGTGTTCTCTGTGTGCTGCACTGGGACTGGGGCTGGGGCTTGTGCTTAGGGAAAGGAAGCAGTGCTTTCAACTCTGAGTAGTTAATGCTTTTGGGTTCTACAAGTACACCAGTCCCTTGTACAAAGCTGGACAGTGGCCTTCTCAGTTTTATCCTGGGGTCCTTTATTTGATCCTATTCTGATATCCTGTATTTAAAACATTTACTTTTTTTTCATAAAAAGTATAATGGGCTTACTCTGAAAACCTTCAGGCCTTTACAAATAGTGAGAAAAACCCTTAAAGTTTAGAACTTGATTAAAACTGTCTTTCATCTGCTCCCAAACTATTTGTCAGGTAGGATACTATGCCAGCTAGGCCCCACCCCCTGGAGGCTACTCAGGCCCAATGATACCTTTTCAACATATGAATATACGGGATAGTCTTTGAGCATGAAGACAGTACCTCCAGTGATGTTGTCAGGGACGTTGTCCTCCTATATGGTGCCTGCCTTCCCAGACATGCAAAATTTTACCCCAAGGTTATAGTAATTGAGGGGTGCCTTAATTATCTATTGCTGTGTAGTGGATATTCCAAAATATAGTGGGTTAAAAAATATATGCTTATTATTTCATAGCTTTTGTGGGTCAGAAATTTGGGAGAGGCCTACCGGGATTCTCTGCTTCAAGGTTGCATTTAAGATGTCAGCTGAGGCTACATTCTCATCTGGAGGCTTTACTGGGGAAGGACCAACTCCCATACTCATTCATATAGTTGCTGGCAGGATGCAGTTCCTCAAAGTCTGTTAGAATGAGATCCTCAGTACCTTGCTGGCTCTTGGCTGGAGCTGGCTGGTTCCTTATCAAGTGGGCTTCTCCAGCATGGCAGCTTACTTCATCAAAGCAAGCAGAGAGTTTGCAAACAAGATAGAAGTTACAATCTTTTGGAAACTAGTAATGGAAATGACATCCTATAACCTTTCCTTTATCCTATCACTCAGAGGCAAATCACTAAATCCAGCCTATGCTTAAGGGCAGGTGTAATTACACAAGGGTGTGAACACCAGGAAGTGGGATGATTGGAATCTTCTCAGAAGTCTTCCTAATGCAAGGGTTTCTTCTTGGACACCCTATTCAGTTTGCTGAAGCAAAAGTGGCCAAAGGTGCCATGTGGATTTTTGTCCTCATTCATATCCAAGTCATTAAGGTCAAACTGTTTAATGGCTAAATGAAGTGGCACCTGGTAAGTAACCATCAAAGGGACTGGAGCATCCAAAGAAGGAAGGAAAGGTGATATAGGGAGGTAAAGTAGTTTGGGTTTATCCTGAATGGTTAAGTAAAATAAACCCTGAGAACCACCTGACTTACCAGTATTCAAACTGGGGGGCAGGGAGGGAAGCTGGTGTAATATGGCTCATCCGGCTCTACCACAGTCTCTCTATTTTGCCTTCGCTCCCAGACCATAGGTGTGTAGAAGTAACCTTCAGCTTCTGTAGACCTAGCCAACGTTATAGAGGAAGGGAACCCTACAGGTTGCAAGGTTTAATTTCTGTTCTTGTTAATATATTTAATATAGCACATGCATCATCTCAAATTTAATTCTCATAGCTTGAACATCAGAGAGAAAGGGTCACTCAACTATTGGAAAAGGCAGTACTAGGGATCTCAGAGCACATACTCCCATTTTGGGATATTTTCCATGTACCTATGTCTTGAAGGCTCTGATGCCTGGGAACTCTGTCACACTCAGGCACCCCTCTTCTTTCCATGATCCTGGGAATCCTGAGACCGCACTGCCCCTCCTAGGATTCTGCCTGCTTAGGCGCCCAGGAGTCTTTCAGGCAGGCCCGTCCCTCACTGGAGCTGACTTCTGAAAGTTCTGATTTTGTGCTCTGCTACTCTATCACTTGCCTGTAGCCAGCTGACGGAGGCTCCCTACCCCCATGTATTATCTTTCCATATATTGCCTCGGATTCCATCCTTTCCACCTCTTACCTGGCAGAACATGGTCATTTTTCTGTTTGATGAGTTGCAGGTATTCTTTTCTTCAATCTCCCCTTGATTTCACAGGTGTTCAGAATGATTTGATAGCTATCTAGCTGAATTCCTGCAACCAAACAAAAGTAAGGTCTCTTACTCCTCTGCCATCTTGGGCTGCAATCTCAATGCAGATTTCTTAATCCCCTCTCATAGATGGGCAACCTGAAGGACAGAGAAGGTAATATATATTTAGTGGGCTAGGATGCAAGTGGGAGCCAGGGATGGAGAGCCCCCTTATACTGTGAGGAAGTATTTGGATATAAAAGATGGGAAATACAACTTCACTGACTTAAAAAGGAGAATCTGTTGACTTAGGTACCTGAAAAAGTCTTGGAATAAGGCTGGCCTAAGGTAAAAGCGTTCATGCTGCAGCTCAAATGATGCCTTCAAGATTCACTTTCTATCCATTTCTTGGCATTCTGGATGGACTTTCTGTCAGACAATTTTGTAGCTTTAAGTGTATCTTCCAAGTTTTAAGTGTAGCTAAAACGATTGTGTCTCTCAGTAGTCCCTGCAGAAAATCCTACTGTGCCTTATTGGCTCCACTTTTGGGTCAGTTTTGCCCATCCCTGACCAATCACTGTTGTCAAAAGCATAAAATCATCTTTTGGCCAAGCCAGAGTTATAGATGCATTTTTAAAATAGGAGTGTTAGCGAAAGACAACTGTACCTGTCCATAGACTGAGACTGAGAATGGGGTTAGTTCCCTAGAGGTCAATAAAGGGACTGTTTCCAGAAGGTGAATGAATGCTAAGTATAAAACGGATGTCTACTCCAGACCTTTTTCTCTCTGCCCCATTTCTGCTTTCTTGTCCAGAGTTATGCCATGACTAAAGCTTGGAGTTGCAGTAAATGCTGATTCTGAGGAGACTTAGGGATAAGAAGAGTCCCCAGCATCCATGTGGATAGACTATCCAATAATCTGGTCTCTCACTGTTCACCCCTTCTCATCCTTGAGCCCTTTACTTCCATTTCAGTTTAGTTATGGCCATATCCTAGAACTTATCACCAGGAACACTTCTGCCATCTGAAAAGACAGTCTGACATTCCACCTGAGTTCATCCTTTCAGCTTATGCCCTCAGTATGAAAATTCTTCAACTTAGTCAGGAACTACAAGACACTTTATACATCTCCCTGTCCATCTGACAATGGTTTGTCTCATTTCCTCCCTCTCCAGGGAAAACTTCATTGTTTGTCACTTAATTCCAAATCTAAAGAGCTCTACTTTTTAAAAAATTTTTTTTTATTTTTAAAATTTCTTTTCAGTGTTACAAAATTCTGTGTTTACGCACCACACCAGTGCTCCATGCAATACGTGCCCTTCACAATACCCACCACCAGCGTCACACAACCTCCCACCATGTTCCCCTCCAAAACCCTCAGTTAGTTCCTCAGAGTCCACAGTGTCTCACGGTTTGTCTCCCCCTCCAATTTCCCCCAGATCCCTGCTCCTCTCCATCTAAGAGCTCTACTTTTGACAGCTTTTCATTCGCCTTTCATCTGTAATGTCGGACAAAAGTCAGTTGTGTCTTTTTTAGACCTGTATTCTAATAAAGGGGTGATTCATCTAGGATAAAATCAACACAAGTAATTATGTCGATGCCACCATAAATGTTCTATAGTATTAGCTTCAACAATCCCTGAAAACAACCCATTAGTTCCTTCAGTGTTTAGTGTGCACTAGGCATTCTTCGAAGCATAAGGGACACACCAGCGAAGGAAACAAAGCTCCCTGTCTTGGCCGACGTCATATGATTGTTCTTTAGTCAATTCTCTTACCTAAGTACCTAAGTGTTCAAAACGATTTCACTTTTCTACAATTTCTCCAGTCTCCTCACTAGTTGAGCATATGTGCTGGACCATGGCAGGGGAATAAGAAGTCACCAGAACTTTTCATCATTAAAAAACTTAAAATGAGTAACAAAATCAACACGTGAACACCTATCCCTTCTTTTTTCTTTCCTTCCTATCATACTGGAAGGTTTTCCTCGGGGATCTGTCCTTGCTTCCCAACTTACAGCACTTTTTTTCACTGTTTGAATATTTGGCTTAATCATCTACTTTTCTCAAAAACTGAGAACGTATTTACCTCAATACAGTCTGGCACGCCAGCAGAGTTCAGAAACTTCTAGACAGAAGAGCCAGTAACAGAAGGGATTTCGAAGGGGAGGTTCCAACCAGCCTGCTCTGGGGGCGGAGCCACGCACAGGGCGAGTCGCACCTGGGGGTGTGGCTACGTACAGGGGAAGCCACACCCTGCGGAGGGTCACGTCCAGGAGGGGACTGCATCCAGGGGCGGGCTTCAACTCGGGAAAGCCACACCCAGGGGCGGTATTACCCCAGGGTGTGCCACACTCAGGGGCGGGCCAGGTCCAGGTAGGCGCCCTCCGGACGGGGCCACGTGGAGGTCGAGCCACACCTGGGGTGGAGACTGTGTCCGGGGCAAACCGTGTCAAGAGCTGGACAACGTTCAGGACAACGCGTAGTCGGGGGCGGATCGCGTCCAGAGTGAGCCCGATCTAGGTGCGGGGCTGAGGAGGCTGTGGTGTTTGCTTCTTCATGGCGGCGGTGCTGTACCATCTGACTGTTAAGCATTTCACCTCAGTCTTCTGGATCCTGTCTCCATCACTTCTGAAAGTCGAGTTTTGATTTGCCTCAAAGTCAGATTTTGACGGAGAACTTCTGGATATCGGAACGACCTTCCCTTCTGCCCAGAAGGACCCTTCCCACAGTCTGCCTTTTCCATCCTGCTGCTGGCTCTGGAGGCCTCTCAACGCCTAACGGCCTCAGAGAAAGTGCTGAGGTTTGGGGGTGGGGCCGCGTCTGGGCCACGGGAGCCCCCTTTGCTGAGGTCACTGGATGGAACTTGCTGAGGTGATCCTGGTAATAAGTATAGCGGCGCTATGGACCACTGTTAAGACTTCACCTTGTACCAGCTGCCTGCCCTTGTACAAGCAGCCTGTCTCAGATCTCATCTATTATTTGCAGAGATAATAATATCTGACAGGAGTGGCCCTGAGACTTGGAATGAAGTGAAAAATTTAGAGTAGTGTTAAGGGTTGATGTTATTGAAGGGTTTGGGGCGCCTGTGGTGACCTCGTGGGACTTCCGGCCCCCGGAGAGCCTAGTGCCTTGCAAGTGCTTGCGCTGGTCGGGACAGTGAGACGTCAAGATGTGATTCATACACTAAATTAACAGTCATCATTTCTGATTCGCTGCAGAACCCGGAACTGGAAGGATGGTCGCAGTTCGCCAGTTTTCAAACAAGCCAACAAGAGCTTCAACCGCTGGGACCTAGCGGTGAGTTCAGTAGGAATGGTTGGTGGGAACCTCAGGTATAGGTCAATCGAGGCATTATGGACAGGCTAGAGGCAGAGCCATTTGTCACCCCTTGCATGAACCAGGATAGCAGGACGCGCACCTCTCCAGCAGGCAGGACTACGTGTCTTTGATTAGGCAGAAACACTCAGGTAATTGCCTTCAATTGCGGGCATTGATACCTTCATGCCTACTGTGTGTCCTGGTTCTGTGTTAGGAAGTGTCACCATGTTTATCATAGTAAGAGGTGGAAGAGAATCCCATTTGTGACTGTTTCCACTATTAGAAAGTATTAAATGTGAATTTGAAAGATATGTTAAGCTAAAATAAACCTCGTAGATTCCCACTTTCAAAACAATTACTGTTAACTTTCTGGTGCATTTTTTTAGAGATTTTACTATGTCTACTTTCAATACTGCTTAAATAATACATATTTTAATAAACATTTAATAAACATTTTTAAGTTATTATAAACGTTCATAATGTTTTTATGATAACATTCTTTTAAGTGGTAGAATATTCAACTGCTTTTTATTGACATTTGGTTAGTTTCTAACTTGAAATTTTACTTTTTTGCTTGCCATGTTTAGTCATAATTGTACTTGTTTATAAACCCTCCTGTTCCAAAGAGCATCAAGCTTTTCCTATGTCTGATTAATCCCGGATTCTGCCCTAGGCCAAATGCTTTTTTCTTTCTCCTGCCTCCTTAGATGAGTTGTGTGCTCATGTGGTTAGCTGATTCAGCAGTAGACTCAAGACAGTGAAACCAACTGCTTGCTGAACATCCTCAATGTAAGATCTTACAGCCTGAATCTGTTGTCTTCCTTTTTCTCTAACCTTCCCTTCCCCATACAGTCCCAGTTTCAGTAGCACCTGAAAAGCCAAACAAGAAACACAAGAGCCACTTTACATTCTTCCCTCTTTATTGTAGCTAGCAGCTACTTCGTGGAGAAGCTGGAAAAATATGCCGAGCAGAGAAATCCTAGAACTCTCACAGTATAGTATATTCTCCAAATAGATTATAAGATCCTTCAGGTCATGAGCTATATTTTGATAATTAATTTTAATTATATTAGTAATATATGTTCACATTCTCCTGAGTCAAAATTAAAATACTCTCATTAAAGTTAAATACCCCATTTCAACACAAAGTGTCTCATTCCACATCAATTAATTAACTAATTTCTTTACTACTTATATCAATATAAACTATTGGTTTCCTAGTTGATTCAGTTCAGTCTGCTACTATCTATTTATTTTGGTGCCCAAATTGTCATTTTTAGCTGATTACCTCAGTCTGACTGCTGTGTTCTTTTGATTTATCTCAATTATTTTTTACTTTCTGACACAAAAAAAGATGTTTCAAGCTGATTGTATACTTTTCCCTGCATAATCCCTCAGTTTTTGATTTATTTAATGGAAAATGGTATTTAGAAGCCAACGTCATTTTGGTAGATGTGTTCATTATTATTAGGATGTTGCTGCTTGTTGGCTGTCTCAATAAAGAGAGTTAAGGAATACGTGTATATATATGTACACACATACACACACATTCACACATTTAAATATTAATTTATTTTTCTCATCTCTAAATGTGTTGTTTGTTGTGAGTTCACACCAATACTTCTAGTTATAATCTAACACCACAGGGTTCATTTCCAGGGGAAAGGCTGTCTGCTTTTCCCCATTGAGAATGATATTCACTGTGGGTTTTTCATAGATAGATTTTATGAAGTTGAGAAATGTTCCCTCTATCCCTGTACTTTGAAGAGTTTTAATCAGGAATGGATGCTGTATTTTGTCAAATGCTTTTTCTGCATCAATTGAGAGGACCGTGTGGTTCTTTTCTTTTCTCTTATTGATTTGTTCTATAACATTGATTGATTTGCGAATGTTGAACGACCTTTGCATCCCAGGGATAAATCCCACCTGGCCATCGTGGATAATCTTTTTATTGTATTGTTGGATCCTGTTAACGCTAGGATCTTGTTGAGAATCTTGGCATCCATATTCATCAGGGATATTGGTCTGAAATTCTCCTTTTTGATGGGGTCTTTGCCTGGTTTGGGGATCAAGGTAATGTTGGCTTCATAGAAAGAAATCTGGAAGTTTTCCCTCTGTTTCTATTTTTCTAAACAGCTTCAGGAGTATAGGTATTATTTCTTCTTTGAATGTTTGATAGAATTCCCCAGGGAATCTGTCAGGTTGTGGACTCTTGTTTTTTGAGAGGTTTTTGATCACTGCTTCAATCTCATTACTAGATATTGGTCTATTCAGGTTGTCAATTTATTCCTGTTTCAGTTTTGGAAGTTTATAGGTTTCTAGGTTGAATCCATTTCTTCTAAGTTGCTTAATTTACTGACATATAACTATTGGTAATTTCTGATGATTGTTTCTATTTCCTTGGTGTTAGTCATGATCTCTCCCCTTTCATTCATAATTTTATTAATTTGGGTCCTCTCTCTTTTTGTTTGGATTAGTTTGGCCATTGGTTTATCGATCTTATTAATTTCTTTCAAAGGACCAGCTTCTAGTTTCGTTGATGTGTTCTACTGTTTTTCTAGTTTCTAACTCATTGATCTATGCTCTAATCTTAATTATTTCCCTTCTTGTGCATGGGGTTGGCTTAATTTGTTGATTTTCCAGTTCTTAAGGTATAAAGGGAGTTGGTGTGCTCGAGACTTTTCCATTTTTTTGAGTGAGACTTGGATGGGTATGTATTTCCCTCTTATGACTGCCTTTGCCATATCCCATAGGTTTTGGATCTCTGTTTCTTTGTTCTCATTGGTTTCCATGAGTTGTTTAAGTTCTTCTTTGATTTCCTGGTTGATCCAGACGTTCGTGAGCAGGGTGGTCTTTAGTGTCCAACTATTTGAATTCCTTCCAAACTTTTTCTTGTGGATGAGTTCCAGTTTCAAAGCATCGTGGTCTAAGAAAATGCATGGAATTATCTCAGTCTTTTGGTATCAGTCGAGCCCTGATTTGTGACCCCATATGTAGTCTATCCTGGAGAAAGTTCCACGTGCGCTCAAGAAGAATGAGTATTCCCTTGTTTTAGGGTAGAATATTCTGTATATATCTATGAGGTCCTCTGGTCCAATGTGCCATTCAAAGGTTTTGTTTCTTTATTGATTTTTTGATCTGTCTCTTGGTGAGAGTGGTGTGTTACGATCTCCTACAATTAAAAAAAAAAGATCCCCTACAATTAATGTATTCATATCAATATGACTCTTAATTTTGTTTAACAGTTGGCTTATGTAGTTGGCTGCTCCCATGTTAGGGGCATAAATATTTATAATTGTTAGATCGACTTGGTGGAGAGACCGTTTAAGAATGATATGGTGTCCTTCTGTATCTCTGACTACAGTCTTCAGCTTAAAATCCAATTTATCTGATATGAGAATCGATACCCCAGCTTTCTTTTGAGGCCCATTGGCATGAAAGATGGTTCTCCATCCCTTCACTTTCTTTTCTTTTCTTTTTTTTTTATTTATTTATCTGACAGAGAGAGAGAGATCACAAATAGGCAGAGGCAGGCAGAGAGAGACGGGGAAGCAGGCTCCCCTCTGAGCAGAGAGACCAATGCGGGGCTTAATCTCAGGATGCTGAGATCATGACCTGAGCCGAAGAGGCTTAACCCACTGAGCCACACAGGTGCCCCTCTATCCCTTCACTCTCAATCTGGATGTATCTTTAGGTTCAAAACATGTCTCTTGTAAACAGCACATGGACAGGTCCTGTCTTTTTATCCCATCTGCAACCTTGTGCCTTTTTATGGGAGCATTTAAGCCATTCACATTGAGAGTGGTTATTGAAAGGTAAGTTTTTATTGACAACATGTTGCCTGTGAAGTCCTTGTTTCCATACATTATCTCTGTAACTTTCTGTTCTATGTCACTCTTGGCTTCTTTCTTCTTTTATAGAATCCCTTTAATATTTCTCGTAGTGCTGGCTTGATGGTCACATAATCTTTTAGACCTTGCGGGTCTTGGAAGCTCTTTATCTCTCCATCCATTCTGAATGTCAGCCTTACTGGATAAAGTATTCTTGGGTGCATGTTCTTCTCATTTAGTGCCCTGAATATGTCTTGCCAGCCTTTTCTGGCTGCCAGGTTTCTGTGGACAGGTCTGATTTTATTCTGATCTTCCTTCCTCTGTACATAAGAAATCTCTTCCCCCAGCTGCCCTTAAGACCTTCTGTCTGAATCTCTGATTTGTGAACCTCACAATTAGGTGTCTGGAGGTCTTTCTAGACTCATTGATCTGGGGTCTTTCTAGACTCATTGATCTCTGCCTCTACGACACGAACACTTGTTCCATTCCCCAGATGAGGGAAATTTTCCCCAGTATTTGTTCAGTTGTATCTTCTAATCTTCTCTCTTTCTCCACCCTCTCAGGGATCCCAATAATTCTGACACTGGAACATTTCATGGCATCATTTATTTCCCTAATTCTGTTTTCATGGCTTCTAACTTGTTTGTTCTAGGCTTCCTCCTGATCCTGCTTTTCTATCAGTTTTTCTTCTAGATCACTAATTCGATCCTTTGCCTCAGTTACCCTAGCTGTTAGAATATTTAGATTAGATTAGATCTCCTTGGTAGTATTTTTAACTTCTTCCAGATCAGCTCTCCCTTCCACCCATAGAGATTCTTTATTGCCATGAATGGTCTTCTCCAACCTAGCCATTGCCTGGACAATTTTTACCCTGAATTCCATTTCCAACATATTGTTTATATCCATATCCAATAGTTCTGTGGCAGAGGTTACAGTCTCTGAATTTTTCCTCTGTTGGGTGTTCATCCTCCTAGTCATTTTGGTGAGAGGTGGTTATGAGGATGTATATATATCAACTATGATCCAGTCAAGGTGCCCCTCTCCACTGATGATCTTCTGCCCTCGTAGAGATCCAGAAGTGTATAATCTTACATCTCAGGCTGATTTCATGGGTGTTCAGAATGTTCTGGTAGGTATTTAGCTCAATTCAGGGGACCAGCTGAAAGAGGGTCTCCTACTTCTCTGCCATCTAGCACCTCCCCTCTGAAATTCTGTTTCTGTTATTTTGTTTCTAGGTTTTCCCATCATGTAAGTACTCACCTTTGCTTAAATTACTGTGCCATTGGAAATATTTACTTTTTTTTTTTTTAAGAGAGAACATGAGCAGAGGTGGGGAAGGTTTCAGAGGGATAGGGAGGAAGAAAGACTTAAGCAGGCTCCAGGCCCAGTGCAGAGCCAACACAGAACTTGATCTCATGACCCTGAGATCATGACCTGAGCCGAAATCAAGAGTCAGACACTTAGTGGACTGAGCCACCCAAGTGCCCTGAATATTTGTTTATCTTGAGGAGAAATTTTCTTTAACTTCTAGATTGTGGTATTCTTATCAGTATAAATGTCAGGATCAAATCAGAATGGATCAAACTTGGGATGTTCAAACAAATGATAGCCTTGGCATATTCTTCCCCAAGAAGACAGAGAGCAAAACCTGGAGTTTATTTCTTATCCCTCCATTCTCACCTCACTTTCTTCCTTTTTTAGGATTTTTTGGGGAGTCTTTTTCTTTCACACTGGAATTTCTGCCATAGAAATTTACTATTTCCTCAGTGTTGTTATCTATTAAAATCATCTCAATGTTGTGTTCTCATCAACACTGTGAAATAGATATCATTTTCATTTTACAGATTGGAAACTGAGACCTAAATGGTTAACTGCATTGCTCAGGGCCACACACTAAATATCATCTTAGGGATTTAATTCTTCAGACATGATACTGGCTTACCTGAAATGTTACATGTAGTGTACATCTTTGTAGTTTTTAAGCAGCAATATTGTCTTTTGGTTCCTGTGTTGTTTTTTCTCTTTCTTTCTTTTCCAGTTTCTTTGACCTCTCAACTTTTACCCTTGTTCATATTTTTTTTATTTATTGCTTCTTCTGTTTCTCTCATTAAACAGATTCTTTCTTTTATTGCTTATACTCTGTCTGCCCTGGCAGTTTGGCTTCTGTAATTTTTTTTTTTAATTTATTTATTTGTTAGAGAGAGCAAGTGAGCACAGGCAGACAGAGTGGTAGGCAGAGGCAGAGGCAGAGGGAGAAACAGGCTCCCTGCTGAGCAAGGAGCCCGATGTGGGACTCGATCCCAGAACACTGGGATCATGACCTGAGCCGAAGGCAGCCGCTTAACCAACTGAGCCACCCAGGCGTCCCGCTTTTTTTTTTTTTTTTTAAGATATTATTTATTTGACACAGAGAGAGTAGGCAGAGAGGTAGGCAGAGAGAGAGAGGAGGAAGCAGGCTCCCTGCTGAGCAGAGAGCCTGATGCGGGGCTCGATCCCAGAACCCTGAGATCATGATCTGAGCTGAAGGCAGAGGCTTTAACCCACCCAGGTGCCCCTGGCTTCCGTAATTTCTGTACAGAATTTTAGCTAAGTCAACCCAGAGTTTGAGTTTGGTCGAGTTCCTGCTTTCTGTTTTCATCCTTTCTGAAATCCTCATTGGTCATCTTCTGAGTTTCCCCAAAATCTGGTGACTTTCTGCTTTTGTACCATGGGGTTAGCTTCTATTCCTGGCATAACATGTAGGTGGCTTCCCTTGTGGAAAGGATGCACCTTTTAGGATTCTGCTGTGGGCCTGTCCGGAGAGGCCACAATTCTTAAAACAGGTCACTCTGCATTCCTCATCTCAGATAATACTTCTCCTGCCTTGCTGCTTTAAGAAGGAGTCTCTCTCTATTCTCCTTCCAGGCTACCTAGCTTTATTTTTTTTTAATTTTATTTATTTATTTATTTGAGACAGAGAGAGTGAGTGAGAGCTAAAGAGCATGATCACTGGGGGGTGGGGAGAACCAGACTCCCCACTGAGGAGGGCACCCAACATGGGACTCCATCTTGGGAGTCTGGGATCATAACCTGACCTGAAGGCAGATGTTTAACCAACTGAGCCACCCAGGCTACCTAGCTTTTGAAATATATTTAAAATTTTATTTTTTGTTTTACCAGGGTAATAAGCACATGCTTTTTAAAGCAAATATTTTTAAAAGACTTATAAACAGAAACAAGCAGTTCTTTCTTTCATCCCTTTCTGCTCCCTCAATAACTGTTTTTTTTTTTTATATTTCTAAATAATAGATACATACTGCTATTTCCTGAATTATGAACATTGGGTATTTCATGTTAATTTTTTATATAATAACATTTATTTCTTTTCATTATTCTTCTAATTTCTGTCCTCATTATTCTTATATAGCCTTCTACCACAATTTTTGGTTAAATCAGCTGTTAGTGTTTATGATATTATTACCTTGTAAATATTGTGCATTGCAGACTCAAGTAACATACTGTGACTTCTTTTATTTTGGGGTATTTTTTTCTGTAGTTAAACATTTCCTCTAATATTTGTTTAGCTCTCTATGAACATATGGCTTTTTTTCCCCCAAATAGTCCAATTGTTCTGTTCTAATCCTTAAAATATCTCTATATACCAAAACACCAATTAATATATTGTTTTATTTTTTTTTTCCTCAGTAACCCTTGTAGGGACCAAAGGCAGGCAGCCCCAAGATGGGCCACTTTGGCATCAATATTATTTTGAGTTAAAAGCAATCCAAACCCTGTGGTTTCAGAAAAATCCCCCCCCCCCATGCCTGCTTGTACCAGGAAAAGACCTATTAATAGAGATTTCTCTTTACCTAAGAAACTTACTTAAGTAAAAAGGCAACCTTTGTTTTCCAAGCATCCTTTCACCTTCCTACTAATGGTCTTTCTCCTCTTGTATCCTCATACCACTTTCTTTCTCCTTAGATCATATAAGCATCATGTTGCCTCACTGTCTTTGGAATTTCCATGTCTGTGTGGATTCCCCATAAGTAGGCTATTAAATTTGATTTTCTCCTGTTAATCGTCTCTTGTCAATTTGACTGTTAGCCCAGCTAGAAGGACCATGAAAGGTAGAGTAAACTCTTCCTCCACAATACCCTCCTTCGACATGTCTCCAATGTACTCTAGTCTTTCACTTTCTCCTTCTGTCAGAAGGAGAGATGTAATTTGGAACTTTTTTTTTTCTTTTTTTAACCTTCCTGTGTTGTAATCCTTATTTCCTGGATTTCATGTAGATAATTTTCCCATATTCTGTAATATATCCTTTCATGATGATGTGCTTTGACACTTTTCCATTCGTAGTTCTTGGCTTTCAGTGGACCTGTGTGATTTGAAATGCATATCCTTCAGTTCTTGGAAATTTTCCTACATTATTTGATAGATACCAGCCATTTCTTTTCCCTTTTCTCTCTTCTTGGAACTCTTCTCAATGAGAAGGTAAAACTCCTGAATTAATTCTCCAATTTCTGATATTTTTCTCAATTTTTCCTGATGTATTGTTTTATCATTTTATTTTAGTGAGAGATTTTTCTCAACTTTGTTTTCCAACATTTATAAAGTTAACCTGTTTCTTTTTTCTTTTTTTTTTAACATATTTTACTTATTCTTTCTTGTTTTTTTTTTTTTTTTTTTTTTTTTTTTTTTTTTTTTTTTGTTAAAATGAACCTATCATATTTTTTTTTTTTTTTTTTTTTTTTTTTTTTAAATTTTTTATTTATTTTCAGCGTAACAGTATTCATTGTTTTTTCACCACACCCAGTGCTCCATGCAATCTGTGCCCTCCCTAATACCCACCACCTGGTTCCCCCACCCTCCCACCCCGCCCCTTCAAAACCCTCAGGTTGTTTTTCAGAGTCCATAGTCTCTCATGGTTCACCTCCCCTTCCAATTTCCCTCAACTCCCTTCTCCTCTCCATCTACCCTTGTCCTCTATATTATTTGATATGCTCCACCAATAAGTGAAACCATATGATACTTGACTTTCTCTGTTTGACTTATTTCACTCAGCATAATCTCTTCCAGTCCTGTCCATGTTGCTACAAAAGTTGGGTATTCGTCCTTTCTGATGGAGGCATAATACTCCATAGTGTATATGGACCACATCTTCCTTATCCATTCATCCGTTGAAGGGCATCTTGGTTCTTTCCACAGTTTGGCGACCGTGGCCATTGCTGCTATAAACATTGGGGTACAGATGGCCCTTCTTTTCACTACATCTGTATCTTTGGGGTAAATACCCAGCAGTGCAATTGCAGGGTCATAGGGAAGATCTATTTTTAATTTCCTGAGGAATCTCCACACTGTTCTCCAAAGTGGTTGCACCAGTTTGCATTCCCACCAACAGTGTAAGAGGGTTCCCCTTTCTCCACATCCTCTCCAACACACGTTGTTTCCTGTCTTGCTAATTTTGGCCATTCTAACTGGTGTAAGGTGGTATCTCAATGTGGTTTTGATTTGAATCTCCCTGATGGCTAGTGATGATGAACATTTTTTCATGTGTCTGGTAGCCATTTGTATGTCTTCATTGGAGAAGTGTCTGTTCATATCTTCTGCCCATTTTTTAATATGATTATCTGTTTTGTGTGTGTTGAGTTTGAGGAGTTCTTTATAGATCCTGGATATCAACCTTTTATCTGTACTGTCATTTGCAAATATCTTCTCCCATTCCGTGGGTTGCCTCTTTGTTTTGATGACTGTTTCTTTTGCTGTGCAGAAGCTTTTTATCTTGATGAAGTCCCAGAAGTTCATCTTTGCCTTTATTTCCTTCACCTTTGGAGACATATCTTGAAAGAAGTTGCTATGGCTGATATCAAAGAGGTTACTCCCTATGTTCTCCTCGAGGATTCTGATGGATTCCTGTCTCACGTTGAGGTCTTTTATCCATTTCGAGTTTATCTTTGTGTACGGTGTAAGAGAATGGTCAAGTTTCATTCTTCTACATATAGCTGTCCAGTTTTCCCAGCACCATTTATTGAAGAGACTGTCTTTTTTCCACTGGATATTTTTTCCTGTTTTGTCAAAGATTATTTGACCATAGAGTTGAGGGTCCATATCTGGGCTCTCTACTCTGTTCCACTGGTCCATGTGTCTGTTTTTATGCCAGTACCATGCTGTCTTGGTGATCACAGCTTTGTAGTAAAGCTTGAAATCAGGTAACGTGATGCCACCAGTTTTATTTTTGTTTTTCAACATTTCCTTAGCAATTCGGGGTCTCTTCTGATTCCATACAAATTTTAGTATTATTTGCTCCAGCTCTTTGAAAAATACTGGTGGAATTTTGATTGGAATGGCATTAAAAGTATAGATTGCTCTGGGCAGTATAGACATTTTAACGATGTTTATTCTTCCCATCCAAGAGCATGGAATGGTCTTCCATCTTTTTGTGTCTTCTTCAATTTCTTTTAGGAGTGTTCTGTAGTTCCTCGAGTACAGATCTTTAACCTCTTTGGTTAGGTTTATTCCGAGGTATCTTATGGTTTTTGGTGCTATAGTAAATGGAATCGATTCTCTAATTTGCCTTTCTGAATTTTCATTGTTAGTGTATAAGAAAGCCACTGATTTCTGGACATTGACTTTGTATCCTGCTACATTACTGAATTGCTGTATGAGTTCTAGTAGTTTGGAGGTGGAGTCTTTTGGGTTTTCCATATAAAGAATCATGTCATCTGCGAAGAGAGAGAGTTTGACTTCTTCCTTGCCAATTTGGATACCTTTTATTTCTCTTTGTTGTCTGATTGCTGTTGCTAGGACTTCTAATACTATGTTGAACAAGAGTGGTGAGAGTGGGCATCCTTGTCGTGTTCCTGATCTCAATGGGAAGGCTGCAAGCTTTTTCCCATTGAGGATGATATTTGCTGTGGGTTTTTCATAGATAGATTTGATGAAGTTCAGGAATGTTCCCTCTATCCCTATACTTTGAAGCGTTTTAATCAGGAACGGATGCTGGATTTTGTCAAAAGCTTTTTCTGCATCAATGGAGAGGATCATGTGGTTCTTCTCTCTTCTCTTATTGATTTGTTCTATCACATTGATTGATTTGCGAATGTTGAACCATCCTTGTAACCCAGGGATGAATCCTACCTGGTCATGGTGGATAATCTTTTTAATGTGCTGTTGGATCCTGTTTGCTAGGATCTTGTTGAGAATCTTAGCATCCATATTCATCAGTGATATCGGTCTGAAATTCTCCTTTTTGGTAGGGTCTTTGCCTGGTTTGGGGATCAGGGTGATGGTGGCTTCATAAAAAGAGTCTGGAAGTTTTCCTTCTGCTTCAATTTTTTGAAACAGCTTCAGGAGAATAGGTATTATTTCTTCTTTGAAAGTTTGATAGAATTCCCCAGGGAATCCGTCAGGTCCTGGGCTCTTGTTTTTTGGGAGGTTTTTGATCACTGCTTCAATCTCGTTACTAGATATCGGTCTATTCAGGTTGTCAATTTCTTCCTGGTTCAATTTTGGGAGTTTATAGTTTTCCAGGAATGCATCCATTTCATCTAGGTTGCTTAGCTTATTGGCATATAACTGTTGATAATAGCTTCTGATGATTGTTTCTACTTCCTTGGTGTTAGTTGTGATCTCTCCCTTTTCATTCATAATTTTATTAATTTGGGCTTTCTCTCTTTTCTTTTGGATTAGTGTGGCCAATGGTTTATCGATCTTATTGATTCTTTCAAAAAACCAGCTTCTAGTTTCGTTGATACGTTCTACTGTATCTCTGGTTTCTACCTCGTTGATCTCTGCTCTAATCTTGATTATTTCCCTTCTTACGTGTGGAGTTGGTTTGATTTGTTGTTGATTCTCCAGTTCTTTAAGGTGTAGAGACAGCTGGTGTATTCTGGATTTTTCAATTTTTTTGAGGGAGGCTTGGATGGCTATGAATTTCCCCCTTAGGACCGCCTTTGCTGTATCCCATAGGTTTTGGAGTGAAGTGTCTTCGTTCTCATTGGTTTCCATAAATTGTTTAAGTTCTTCTTTGATCTCCTGGTTGATCCAAGCATTCTTAAGCAAGGTGGTCTTTAGCTTCCAGGTATTTGAGTTCCTTCTGAACTTTTCCTTGTGATTGAGCTCCAGTTTCAAAGCATTGTGATCTGAGAATATGCAGGGAATCATCTCAGTCTTTTGGTATCGGTTGAGCCCTGATTTGTGACCCAGTATGTGGTCTATTCTGGAGAAGGTTCCATGTGCACTTGAGAAGAATGAGTATTCTGTTGTTTTAGGGTGGAATGTTCTGTATATATCTATGAGGTCCATCTGGTCCAATGTGTCATTCAATGCTCTTATTTCTTTATTGATTTTCTGCTTCGATGATCTGTCTATTTCTGAGAGAGGCGTGTTAAGATCTCCTACTATTAATGTATTCATATCAATATGACTCTTTATCTTGATTAATAGTTTTCTTATGTAATTGGCTGCTCCCATATTGGGGGCATAGATATTTACAATTGTTAGATCATCTTGGTGGATAGTCCCTTTAAGAATGATGTAGTGTCCTTCTGAATCCCTGACTACCGTCTTTAGTTTAAAATCTAATTTATCTGATATGAGAATCGCTACCCCGGCCTTCTTTTGAGGCCCATTGGCGTGAAAGATGCTTCTCCATCCCTTCACTTTCAGTCTAGGTGTATCTTTAGGTTCAAAATGGGTCTCTTGTAGACAACATATGGATGGGTCCTGTCGTTTTATCCAATCTGCAACCCTGTGTCGTTTTATGGGTGCATTTAGGCCATTCACATTGAGAGTGATTATTGAGAGATACGTTTTTATTGACATTGTGTTATCTTTGAAGTCTTTCTTTCTGTCGATTGTCTCTATATTTCTGTTCAATGCTATTCTTAGGATTTTTCCTCTTTTATAGAACCCCCCTTAATATTTCCTGCAGTGTCGGCTTGGTGGTTGCATAGTCTTTCAAGCCTTGCCGGTCTTGGAAACTCTTTATCTCTCCATCCATTTTGAATGTCAGTCTTGCTGGATAAAGTATTCTTGGCTGCATGTTCTTCTCATTTAGTGCCCTGAATATATCTTGCCAGCCCTTTCTGGCTTGCCAGGTCTCTGTGGACAGGTCTGACGTTATTCTGATGGGCTTTCCTCTGTATGTAAGGAGCTTCTTTGTCCTAGCGGCTTTCAAGAGATTGTATCTACAATTATGATTCCTCAATTTTACTATGAGGTGCCTGGATGTTTTTTTTGAATTTATAATCTTGGGGGGGGACCTTT
This sequence comes from Martes martes, assembly GCF_963455335.1. Classification (NCBI taxonomy): domain Eukaryota; kingdom Metazoa; phylum Chordata; class Mammalia; order Carnivora; family Mustelidae; genus Martes; species Martes martes. The sequence goes on from NC_137900.1 coordinate 22,243,578, forward strand.
CTACTTCTAGTACATGAACACTTGTTCCATTCGCAAGGTTGGGAAAATTTTCATGAAAAATTTGTTCCACTATATCTTCTAGACTTCTTTCTTTCTCCTCCCCTTCAGGGATTCCAATAATTCTGACGTTGGAACGTTTCATGGCATCATTTATTTCCCTGATTCTGTTTTCGTGGCTTCTAAGCTGTTTGTTCCAGGCTTCCTCCTGATCCTTTCTCTCTATTTGTTTGTCCTCCAGATCACTAATTCTATCTTCTGTCTCAGTTACCCTAGCTTTTAGAGAATTTAGATTAGATTGGAACTCATTGAGAGCGTTGTGAACCTCATCCCTGGTGGCCTTCAGCTCTGCCCTAACATTATGAACCTCCTCTCTGGTCGCTTTCAATTCTGCCCTAATCAATTCTGTTTGGTCATCCATAGCTTTCTCCAACCTAGCTATTGCCTGGATAATTGTTAGCCTGAATTCTCTTTCTGACATATTGTCTATGTTGATAGCCGTTAGCTCTGTTGCAGAAGGCCCATCCTCTGTATTTTTCTTCTGTTGGGGATTCCTCCTCCTAGTCATTTTGGTGAGAGATGACTGGACAGATGTAGCTGGGTGTATTGACCGTGGTGCAGTCAAGGTGCACCCTGGAACGCTTCTGAGCACTCAGGATTCCCCACCCAAATGAGAGAAAAAAGAAAAGAAAAAGAAAAAAGAGGGAGAGAGAGAGACAGGAAAAAAAGGGAAGATAAAAGTGAAGGTTCAGCCCAAATGGGCCCCAGGGTAAGGTTTATGACGTATACAAACAAAAACAGACAAACAAAAAGACTGATAAAAGTATATGACGAGAGAAAATATATATATATATAAGCAAAAAAAAGGAGGAGCCTCGTCAAGAAGAACCCCAAGTATAAGATTTATATACTATCCAGACAAACATAAATACACAGAGACACTGGCTGAAGAAAAAGATGGGAGCATGGTTATAGATTCTCGGTGTGGGCGAGGAAGGTTATTTTGATTCTTCCTGGATGTATCTTGATATCTTTGTTAAAGGACTCAACTTTCCTAAGAAAAAGGGGGATTAAAAATTGGTTCACCTATAGGGGTAGCATTGCTTGGAGAAAGGGGGTTACCTTGAAGTTTAACTCTATATGACTATTAGAAAATAAAAATAAAAAAGGAATAAACTGGACTAAACTAAATTAAAAAATTTTTTAAAAATTAAGAAAATAGAAAAGCAAAAGAAAAACACATGTGTATGTATCAAAAAAATTCAGGTTAGAAGTTTATCATGGAATTTGATGTACTGGACATCTCACTGTGATGGTAAATAGGTTAAAAAATTATCTATATAAAAAAAGAAAAAAAAAATGAACCAGAATAGTGGGAAAGAATTAAAAATAAAAGTTGTATCTATGAAGTAGTGGTGGTTGTTCTCTTGTAGTCTTTTTTTTTTTTTTTTTCCTGATTTGTTTTCTGGGGGAGGGGGCTGCCACGTGGGTTTTCAGTCAATGATGTTCCCTGAGTTAAGTCCTCCCGACCCCCTCAAGGGGGTGGGCTCTGAGAAAAACGTTTTTTTCAGGTTTTTGTTCTCTGGAGGTTTTTATGTTTGTTCACTTCTTTTCTCTCGCCTTGACAGCTTTTGATGGTTTTGGGAGGTTTAGAGGAAAGAAAACTGCACCCCAACCTCCCTCTCAGAGAGAAGCCTCAGTCTGCTCCCTTGCAGGTGCTGCAGCCGCTGGGCCGCTGGCAGAGCAGGTTCTGAGTCGCGGTCCCTGGGGACGCAGGATCTCCTGCTTGTACGCAAAACCAAGGCAGCTGTGGCTGTCTGGGCAGCTCCAGACCGCCAGAGAGGTTCCAAGCAGCAATCGCACACTGAGATTTTCCCGCTGGCTGGGGCTGAGAGCTCAGGGCTTGCGCGCACCTCTCCCAGGGGATTTTTTGGGGCGCGGCGCCTCCAGCTCTATCGGCTCTATCGCCGCGTGGGTCTATCACCGCGTGGGTCCCAGAACACCAGGCTGGGCGTTCGTGCACCTCTCTCAGGGGAGGTTGAGGCACGCACGCATCTCCAGTAAGGTGCGCGTTCTGCCGTCTGGTGTGGCTCCCAGTCCCTCACGGGAGCCGGACTCCACCCGTTCTCGGGCGCACTGGCGGCTCCGGGACAAAGACCAGGTTTCTCCGCCGCACTCTCCGGCTCAGCGCCAGGGGATGCTGCCCTGGGTCTGGGGACTTAAGCCCCTATCCCTATCCGCCCCGATTCCCACAATTTCCCCGCGCGAGTCTTTGCTCTTTTGAGTGCTTTCAACAAGACTCCAAGTTAATGCTGGTCCCCAGATGCCGGGCACTCTCGTATTGGGGTATTATTTTCCAGTCGGTCGCCTCTGGTGGCTCCCTCCCCCTTTTGTTTATCTTCCGATATCAGTCCGACGTTCCCACTCCACTTTACCTGCCCACTGGCGTCTTCTGGCCCCCGTAGAGATCCAGACGTGTATAATTCTGATCTCAGGCTGATTTCATGGGTGATCGGAGTTCTTTGGTAGGTAATCAGCTCACTTTAGGGTGCAGGTTGAAAAGGCGCCTCCTCCTACTTCCCCGCCATCTTGTCCTCCCCTCTCTTTCTTGTTTTTTAAATGTTTCTGCTTTTCTGTTTTTCATAGCATGTGGTGGTTATTGTTTTATAGACATAACATTTCCATTTATTACTTTGAATATTTGGAAAATTTTAGAAGTGTCTCTCTCTTTTTTCTTTCTTTTTTTTAATCTTACATTTGTGTTGGAGCTTTTTCTCAGTTGCCTGGTGACTCATAGGTATCAGTGAATAAGAGGCATCAGAAAATAAAATTGACAGGCTACTATACTTTTTCATTTGTCAGAATTGACATTTGTCATTTACAGAAACTCAATTTAAGCTAGCTTAAGAAAAAAGGGAACTCTCTTGCCATACACAGAAATAAAACACAGAGCAGTCTTCAGATATGGTGGGATTTGGGAGCTGATACAGTGTTGTCACTGTGATCTCTCTTTATTTTGGGATGAGGGCACTTCCTTTTATACCACAGAAAATAAGTGAAAGAAAAGAGGAAAGAGGAGTGCTGTTATCAAAAGAAGGTTATAAGGGAAAGGAATACTTGAAAGAAAAAAACCATAACTATTTCCTAAAGCCCCTTCAGATGGCACATGTGAGACTCAGGATCCTAAAATATAAAGTTTATTTTATAGTTGAGTTATTATTGCTCTTAATAAAGCAAAACCTATTCCCTTCCAGGACTGTGATGTGTTATTCTCTCACATACCTACTTCTCTGCCCTACCCAAATGTGTTTGAGATGTATGCTTCTGAAAGATAGTGTAGTCTTGACCCAGAAATTCTTTAAGGCAGCAGTTCTCAATCTTCAACAAGCATACAAATTCGTAGGGTTCTTGTTCAAATGTAGGTGCTGATTCAGCATGTTCTTGGTGGGGTATTAAACTTCTGTTTTTTTGAAAGATGCCAGTTAATATTGATGCTGCCGGTTCTTGGATCACACTTTGAATGGCAAGGCTTAAAGCATTTGGTTTAACTTCTCAAGTTGCCATTGCTTAGAAACTTTTCCAGAAAATCTGAAACCTGACTTTGGCTATAGTGTCTTACTTTCACAAACTTCAGGATCAAACCCAGTCCTTCATGACTTAGTAGGTAGGCTAACATTTCTAGAATGAGTAACTTCCAATGGCCAGAGTAAAAAGAAAAAAAAGAAATGATGAAGAAAAAAAAAAAAAAAACCACAAGACTTTCTGGGAAGGATTTACATTTTCTGAATCTCCAGTACCTCAGGCTCTCTGTTCTTCTGTGTGAGCACAGACCTTGGAGGAAGTCTCTAGTCTATAAATGTGACTACAAATGGATGTGAGATTGGCCAAAATCAATCCCCTACCTAACAGATGCTAACTGGTTATTTTTACGCCATCTGAAATCCATGAAGTAATTAGGAAAGCCCATAAGAATTAAATTCTAGGCTCAATAACTGGTAAGTGAATTGTCCCATCATAAGGGCATGTGTATTCACAAGTAGTGGGAAATACATGTCATCCTGTAGCAGTGGTCCCCAATTGATATACTTCTTTTGTTATTTAATAGTAGTACATCAGTTCCACAGTACTCTCACTCCTAAATTTAGCTATGCATGTTTCTCTATGATAAGAATAGAAACTTGAATAATGGCAGCATGTATTTTTTGCTGAAGTCCCCTGAGTCTTTTCTATATCCTTTTATATCTCTTAGAACTCATATTTAATCATTCTTCACATCCCTGAAATCTTTAAATAATAAGAAATGAAAGCACTGCTGAGCGTAATCTGGCACCAGGAACAATCCCGGCTTTGGCTGAGGGGTGTGGGGTGAGCACAGGCTTGGGGACAGGGGCACCCCTGTGTGCTAAACCTGGCTCTGACATTACCTCCTTCAGAAACCTGGGGCAAGTGTTCAGCTCAATTGCCCCCAGCTGAAATGGGCAAGAGACTGATAACACTTAATCTTCCTTTCCCAGAGAGAATTAATTAACTGGCAGAGCAACTGTGGGGAGGGGTTGGGGGGAAGAAGGCCTATAAAATACTCAATAAATACATATGAGTTCTGTGAGAATGTGCTCACTGGACCTCATTAACCCCAAAAGTGGCTTGCAAGTTTCTGTGCAATTAATAATTGCTAAAATCTTAAAGAGCAGTTGACATATCATGTTGGAATCACAATAATGGGTATGTTTATATTTTTCATATGTATTTCTATAAACCAGAGGGTTATTATGAATACCTGTGATATCCTTTCAGATTCATAGATTTATAGATGGAAAAGAACCTTAAAAATTGACTAAATAATTACATCAATTTTATAGGAAAAGAAGTGGAGTCACAGAGATTGATTTAGCTAGAGTCATAGAGTGTGACTGCTTTTATGCCAGAGGCAGGACAAGAAAAAGAAGAAAGAAAAATGAGCATTTGTTGAGGGTCTCCTAAATGCCAGATATCCTGCTAGGATTCTTCACATAAAGGAATCAATTTAATGCTCACAGCAAACCTTTAGGAAGTTATCTGTATAGGTTTTCTTTTGTCTAACTCAGCACGATTAGCAAAAGTAAGAGGCGAGTGTATGTCTTAGTGGTTGAAAGGTCATGTTTTGTTTGTTTCATTATACCTAACTACCTCCCTAATACGGAATTGCCAGTGGTTGAAGATTCCAGGTTAGTGTGGCAAGAGGCCTGGGGAATCTGGAACCAGTCCTCCTTGACATTTTCTCGCACCTTGAATGGAGAGAGTTCCTTTCCCCATAACAGGTCCCATGTTATCCATTCCAGAAATAACACTAGTTCCGGTCTCCAGACACAGTTTTGCAGCCTCCTGAGGCTCCCATTATCACCTATAATTCCTTAGCTTATCTTTTCTTTATCTATTAACTTTTCTCCAAATTATTTTTGAAACCTTCCAAAATGTATCTTTGAACTTCTCTTTATTTTGGACAGTGTTGAATCTTTCCCCAGGTTTTAGAGGCCCTCTTCCCCCCAGAACACATTAATTTTTTTTAATTGGTAAAGAGTAACCATCACACGTTGTAGGATTATGCATGAGCCAAATATTCTACAGATCAGAGAACAAATGACCCGTTTTCCACAAATTATGTTGCAATGTAGTCTATAGCCTACCGACATATCTATGAAAACATGGTATCAGAAAATTCAACACAAACTCAGAGCCTTCCCTACTTGAAAACCTACAATCCATTAACGTCACATTTTACTAATTCTAACTGGCAACCTCTCAGTCTTGCTGTAGACCCTTGTCAGTTTGTTATAGGAAATCAGTTTTCCACATAAGAGCCTTTGCTTATATTTAAATGCTGAGAAAATTTTTATTTTCCCTCTTAATCTCTTCCAGTGAAACTTCATATGTGAAAACCATGTACTCCATGGTTTTCTTGGCTGTATATATTTCGAGACTTATTATTTAGAAAATTTATAAAATTATGTGATCAATAGTCATGAAGTTGGGTCTCTTAAGAAAGACATGTTGGCAATGCTAAGCTTAGCATTACACAGTCTTGAGAATGACATCAAAAAAGCTAGAATCCAGGGCTTTCATAAACTTGGGACATGATATATATTAATCCAGCGATTCATGCATTAATCACTTATCATGAAAATTAGCTTCTTAAATAAAACTCCACTTGGATTTGCTATTTGTAATCCAAGGGAAAGTCATTTGTGGGAACCTCAGTCAAGGTAGTGTCTTTACAAAGTTAGCTATTTCTGTGAATCTTCATCTTGGAGCCTCTTTAATCAAGGGAAGCAAAGGTTTATTGTGAATTACTGGGTGAATCTGAGCTATTTTTATAGTAATTCTGAATATTCAGAGAAATATCAGAATAGTCCAATTTGGCTGTTAAGGCAATTGAGAAATTCAGAATTCTCTGAAAGGGCTGCTAAGAAAGCTCCATATTCACAAGTTAAATGTATATCTCATTCATTTCTTGCTTTGGTTATACTGATAGAGCAAATGCATGAGAATGATTGGGGTTTTTATGCTTCTGGAGTATTATATCACTTACCTATGGCTGTCTACCAGGCCAGCCCAAAATAATGGTTTAAAACAACCACTTCTTTGTTTATGATTTTGTGGCTTGGCAACTAGGGCTGGGCCCAGCTGAGTTGGCTTGGGCCCTGCAACACCAGATATTGGATTCTGGTGGGCTCTGCAACACCAGATATTGCATTAGGCTCAATCTTATATTTGGGCCATTTCTGGGACAGCTCAGGCTGCTCTCTGCATGCTCTCTCATTCTCTAAGAGGTTTGCCCAGGCTTTTCTGTAGTTCCAGAAGACCAAGCAGAAAAGGTGAGTTCCAGTGCACAAGCCTTTGTGAATCTTTTGCTTGCATCATATTTGCTGTTATATCATTGGCTCAGCAAGTGACATGGCTCAGCAAAGTCACTGTGGGAGAGGACTACTCAGGGAACAAATACAGAGAAGAATGATTCTCTGGAATCTTATGGAAAGGAGTAACAACAATAATTACTAATGCAGAGATCCGTAGAGTCTTTTCATCTTTTAGGAAATGAATATTAGATCAGATCAGGTGTGGGAAAACTATGGCCTATGGGACAAATTCAGCCTGCCACCTGTTTTTATAAATAAAATTTTATGGAAACACAACTATGCCCATTCATTTATATATTGTTGATGGCTCTTTTGTGCCACACTGGCAGGGTTGAATAATTGCTACAGAGACACAAAATAAGGAACAAAAAGCCTAAAATATTAGTCTCTGGACCTTCACAGAAAATGTTTGCCAACCATAAACTGGATAATTCACCTTTTTCTCTATCTCTAAATTGTAAAGCAATGGAATACTTTTTAATAACTGAGTTTCAGAGGTTGAAATTGAGGTGTCTTTTGGGGAATCAAAAACTAGGATGAAAAAGGCTGTATCACTAGCCAATACCTGAAATAATGGTCCTTTCCCTATGAATAAAGGATATGTAAAAAATTCTACCAAGACAGGCTGTGGATAATTTGGGGAATAAGATTAAGCTACTAATCCTTTTCCTATGTGTATATTAGTGTGTGTATATATGTGTATCTTAAATCTAACTGACTAGAACAGCAAGCCAGTTCGTGAGAGAGTCAATGCTTTTCCCTGATACCCCATTTTGAAGAGTTTTCCAATGTTCACAAACTCACACTGGCATAGTTGAAGCTGGTCAAGTATTCTCACTATATTCTATTTCACGTGATCAGAGAGCTGCGATAGAGAAGGTGAGAAAGATACACACACACACACACGTACACACACAGGTGTTTGAATAATTAGATTTTTATTATTTTCTATGTTCTTAGTTCCAGTTGGTCATATTTCATATGCAAGAGAAATATTTTACATGTCCGTGCACCAACTATGATAATTTAATATCTGTAATATGTAATATATGAGGTAGCATATAGAATGGTATGCATAATATATACATAGGCAGATAGATAGATAATATAGTAACATACTGTTACCTGACCATGAACATATCCCCAGCCCTTTGCTTGTTTGTTTACTACCATCGTTAAAAATATATCTGATGAGGGGCGCCTGGGTGGCTCAGTGGGTTAAAGCCTCTGCCTTCGGCTCGGGTCATGATCTCGGGGTCCTGGGATCGGGCCCCGCGTTGGGCTCTCTGCTTGGTGGGGAGCCTGCTCCTCTCTCTCTGCCTGCCTCTCTGCCTGCTTGTGTTCTCTGCCTGTCAAATAAATCAATTAAAATCTTTTAAAAAAATATATCTGATGATAGCCTATGAGAAAAAAAATCTGTTTTTTGTAATACATACTGTATACAGTATGTATAATAATATTCCATAATATTATTCCATACTGTATACAGTATGTTTACAAAAACCAGATTTTTTTTTCTATATATTGTAGAAAATTTCCATTGAGTGTCACTTCAAGTGTCTTTGATTCAGCCTAATTTCTATCAAGCTTTGAGTCTTGGGTGCCTCCAATGTGCTTGACACTATATATATGTAGGTTAGCATTCTATGCTGGGCTAATGTTAATGTTAGACTGAGGTACTGTTTAATAATCAAGAGTCAACAGAAATCAGAAAAGCAGAAAACATATTCTTTAAGTGTGACCTTCAACTTATGACTGTTTTGTTAATCTTGAAAAGTTAACGGTTACCAATTTGAATTTTTCATTGATTTGATGTTGATGGGGTCATGATTAAATTTGTTAGGCTGTGTAGAGTGTTTGTAAGGGTGTCAGGTACATAGTGTTTGCTGTTATTATTTTGTTTGCAAGGACTTTTTTGTTTGCAAATATATGTTCAGTAGCACATATACTAAAATTGTTTGCATGGACTTTAGTCTTGTTGGTTCATGTTGAGTATATTATATACTACATATACATATATTTGTTGAATTTAATATGTGCACATATAGATAAATGCATACCCAACCCTATAGAACTATAAAAAAGAGAAGTAAGGCTAAAAGTTAAGTTAAAAAAGACAAAATGAGGTAAAAAAAAATGGAGAAACAGAGTATGGTTGGCATCTGGGGAAGGTAAAAGCAGGATGGAACATATGCAAGAACTAATGTTGTAAATGTTGAATATATGTAGATCTCCCAATTCATCCCATATTGTGGGTGCTCTCTGGGAATGGACATGGTGGCTTAAAAACAAATTTGGCAAAGTTGAGCATAGAGTTTTTCTATCTGTATTTAAAGAAGATTTCATTTTTTGGAGCAGTTTTAGGCTTACAGAAAAATTGCTCATAGAGGGTTGCCATATACCCCTTCCTACTTCTTCCCATCTGGACAGTTCCTACTATTATCAACATGTTGCATTAGGGTGATGCTTTTGTTATAATTGAACAACCAATATTGATATATTATTATTAACTGAAGCCTCTAATTTACATTAGAGCTCACTCTTGGCTTTGTACATTTTAAGGTTTTGGCACATGTATAATGTCATATATCCATCATTACAGTATTATACTGAATAGTTTCTCTGTCCTAAAATTTCCCTGTACTCCATTAATTCATTCCTCCCCTTCCCTCTGAACCCCTTGGCAAGTACTGATCATTTTACTGTCTCCATAGTTTTGTCTTTTCTGGAATGCCATATAGCTGAAATCATTCAATATATAGCCTTTTCAGACTGGCTTCTTTTACTTAGTAATATGCATTTAAGTTTCCTCCTCCCCCTACCCCCCTGCCACAATAGCTTGATAGTTCATTTGATTTCAGCACTGAATAATATTCCATTGTATGGATATACCATAGTTTGTTTATCTCTTCACCTATTAAAGGACATCTGGTTGTTTGAAAGATTTGGCAATTATGAATGAAGCTGCTGTAAACATTAGGTGCAGGTTATTGTGTGGAAATAAGTTTTTGATTCATGTGGGTAAACACCTAGCAGTATGATTTCTGGAACTTGTGGTAAGCCTGTGTTTAGCTTTGTAGGAAACTGCCAAACTGTCTTCTAAGGCGGATAAACTATTTCGCATTCTCACTCAGTGAATGAGAGTCCCTGTTGTTTGATATCCTCACCAGTGTTTGGTGTTGTCAGTGTTTTGGGTTTTAGCCATTCTAATGGGTTTAATTTGCAATTCACAAATGAGTATGGTGTTGAGCTTCTTTCTATATGCTTATTCGCCATCTGTAGATCTTCTTGGTCAGGTGTCTGTTCGGATCTTTTTCCGGTTTTTTAATTGTGTTGTTGTTTTCCTACTGTTGAATTTGAAGAGTTCTTTGTATATTTTGGACAAGTCCTTTATCAGATTATGTGTTTTGCAGATATTTTCTTCCAGTCTGTGGATTGTCTTTCACTCTGTTAACAATTTCTTTCACAGAGCAAGAGTTTTTAATTTTAAGAAGCCCAACTTACTGATTTTTTTTTAAGAGCATGATTTTGATGTTGTATTGGAAATGACATTGCCAAACTGATCACCTAGTTTTACTTCTGTGTTTTTTCATGGAAGTTTTCTACCAGTTTTTTAGGGAAATTATCCTCACAGTACAAAACTTTGTCTCCCTTAATGCTTTCCTTTCATCACGTAATACCTCCCCCTACCCTTTCTTTACTTATCTAAAGAAATCCTAACCATTCTTCAAAGAGTGAGTTCAAGACTTGCATCCCTAAAATTTGCCCTGACTTCTTCAGACCATTTTGATCTCATCCTTTGAACTCCTAAAGCCATGTAATCTGCACTACATTGTTCTTTACTGTATTATCCTCTGTTTAGTGCCATTTTAAAAATTATTTCCACATGGTACTCATATCTTGCAGGCAAGAGCAGTTAGAAATTATACATCCTTTATAACTACAAGCAACTGGGGGTTGAACCACAGTAGATTCTCAAAAAAAAAAAAAATGCCTGGAATCAGGAAGCTGCAAAATGAAATTGTTAAGGGTCTGAGTTTTGAAGTCATATTGATAAGGTTTTTATTTCACCTAAACAGTGGAGGTCTGGAATGATCTTTGACAAACTAGTTACTGAACCTCTCTCACTAGAGTATATCTATCTATAAACAGAGGGATAAGAATAATATCTACCGGATATGGTTGATGTGGGTATCAACAGGAGACAAATGCATATAAGGATCTTAGCATACATGCTGGCTCATGGCATGTGCTGTTACTATTGTTGTTATTATTATTATTATATTATTCTTTCTATAAATAAAGTAGGCTAGAGTATCAAGTTAAGTTAGTTATAATGAAGATGCAAATGTGAAAATACTTTGTGGACCCCTAAGTGTCATAATTATTATTAATATTATTATGTTTAAAAGTACATGTTGTATTGAAGAGTATTAAAATGAACTAAGAATCCCAGACACCATATTTCAAATTCTGATTTTACTTTTGTGCTTTTTTTTTTTTAAAGATTTTATTTATTTATTTATTTGACAGAGAGAGATCACAAGTAGGCAGAGAGGCAGGTAGAGAGAGAGATGGGGAAGCAGGCTTCCTGCTGAGCAGAGAGCCCAATGCGGGGCTCGATTCCAGAACCCTGGGATCATGACCTGAGCTGAAGGCAGAGGCTTTAACCCACTGAGCCACCCAGGCGCCCCTCACTTTTGTGCTTCTGAATTGGATCCAGCTTTCATAACTGCCACTGAATACTCAATTTAGTGACCACATTTACTAGATCTGCAATCCTGAGAAACCTGTGCTCATTCTTCTGTTTTCTCCTTAAAAACCTCAGTTTCTTTCCATTAGAAACCTATTAAAAACTATCTCAGAATCATTATAAGGGTTAAAAGATTATTATGTGGGCGTAGGATAGCATCTCACGTCTTGTGGCTATTCAATAAATATTACATTCTGTTTTCCTCACAGTGAGTATCCTTTAAAATTCTGCACACAATTCTCCCTTATACTCCATCATCCGCACAACTTTCAGAATAGGCTACCAGAAGGGCCAACAGGCTGGGCTGCTTCTGTATACTTCAGTGGCTTCCTGCCATTGGATGAGAGAGTCAAAGCTCGTTAGCACACTATTAGAGGCTTCAGATCTTCTCTTCCAGTGTGGATTCAATTTCTGCCTCTCTGTCTCATTTTAATAACATGACATGTTGGTAATTTCTGCTTTCTGTGCTCCATTCTGCCTGCTTTTATACCTGGTTAGTTCTTTGAATCTCAGTTGAATCATGTTACCCAGGAAGATTCTGAGCATATCTTTCCTGCCATTGGACTGGTGTAAATCTTTTTTTTTTCTAGAGCTCCATTCTCTTTTTTGTAGGTCTTCTTCCCAGGACTGTAAGCTCCTGGAAGGCTACAATGGTGGCCTTAGTAGATAGCACTTAATCGGTGCTGATTAACAGAGAATAAATAGTTCTTAATTGCATTCTATTAAAAAATGGGCCTTAGTACAGTGTCATCTATGTTCTAGTCATCTTACAAATTTGGTGAGTGAGCAAACGAGTAAATGTATGAATAAATACCCAAGGAAGAGTGAAGATGACGTTTTACCTGAGGACAGAATTCAAGTGACTTTTGACAAGGTTTTCACAACTCTGTTTTTATATAAAAGATCCACATAGTACCAGTATAATAGCAGCTTTATCATTAAACATAAGACAAATAATAAGTATATGCAATAATTATATGGTTATAGATAGTAACTTTGTCTTTAATAAAGACTCTTCAATGAATAACTTCTTAGAATTAGCAATATGTTTTATGTTAATAAAATTATCTTTTTATATGTCCACTCAATTGCAAAGAACTCTGAAGTATTTCATAAACATTTATCTCCCCTACTGTGTGCTGTTGGTTGATTAGTTCCTTCCTCTTTCACATAACTCAGATTTTGTTAAAGTGTTCACCCCCTAATAGCTCCCGTCATTCAGGGGTCACTCATGTCATCTCCAGCTCCAGATGAGTTTAAACCAGTCAATATATTCCCCATACTCTTTGCTATGGATTGGCCCTGGAAACCAAGCTTAACCCATTAGGTTATGATATTTCCCTGGGGACTATTTGTGATGAGCACATGACCCCAGTGACCTCCGTCAGCCTGGAGGCAAGTCCTTTTTCTGCTTGTTGAGGGGAGATTCTCTCTTTCTTGCTTACTGGATAGAAATGAGAAAGAACAGAGCCTTGTTTGATTTTGGAACACTATGTAACTGACAGGGGAACCAATGCCACAGCTAGTGGTACAGACAAGTGAAAAGACTGTATGTTTGACATTACTGTGTATCTGCATAGGCGAAATAATTTTCTTATTGTTTAAAATCACTTTGAGACAGATTGGTTTTTACTCACAACAGAAAGGAACCTAAGTAGTACCTATTTATAACTTTTCTATGCTTCATATAAACTAAGCTATAAAATAGTCTCTTCCTGACTCAGCAGTGAATGAGTATAAAAACCTATAACCATATCCCTAGGAAACAAGGTCTGAATTTGCAGGTATATGCATGAGATTTAATCATAGAACATCACTATCTCTCATCAAAGTGTGAGCTGTTGTGAAATCAGCAGTCCCCTGGACTTGAGGGAAGAAAAGTAAAGAGGAGGCTCTGCATGTGAAGGTGGTAAGAAGAATCACTAGTGGAGAAGGGAGGGCAATGCATCTTTTCTGGTAACCAAAAAAAAAGTGGGATGTAGTATGCCTTGAGGTAATTTCACTTTTTTTCCTCTGCATTGTCTAATGGTAGCTGAGAGCAAAATGTCTCCCTTAGGATGTAACTTCCCATAAGCTGAGGAGCCAAGCATTAACATGAGGGAGAAAGCAGGAAAGGAAGACTGTGTGCTTTCCTGGAGCTGTTAATAATATAGTGGACAAGGGCAATAAATAATTGATGGTTGTCACCTCACTGCTTCTTGGTTATTCATGGACTTCAAGATGGTCCTTTATCTTAGTACCATCTAATCGTGTTACATCACATGCACTCCTCATCACCAACATTAATATGTCTGCCAATGACATGTGCTGTATGCTAGCCTTTCAGAGCTATCACAAACTGCTGATCTGCACCAGTCAAGAGCAATGTAATTGTCACCGGCAGACAGAAATATTACCGCCAGACAGAATAGTGTAAATAATACAAAAAATAACCTCCAACACCAACGACAAATCTCCATAATTAGGGAGAGGTCTCTTTCATCACATCTGCTGTATAAGTCCCCTGAATGAGAATTGTGGTAGTCTGGAGGGAAGAGGGCTCGTTTCAATCAGGCTGAGCACCTGCACTCTTTTGATGATGTACATTGCAGAGACAGAGTAGGTGTGGATTCTGGAGCAAAGCAATGGGAGTCTGTGAGTATTTTAGATTTTTGTTCCTGATACCTTTACATACACCTGCAGAGGTACCACAGCAACCTAGAGGTGATTGCTTTCCATGGCAATGGAAATTAACCCACATACAGTAATTCCTAAATTTTGATTATAGGCAGAATGAGAGTCCCAAAAGAGTGAATAAATTCAGAAAGGAAGAGAAGGCAAAATATGTGCTATAACTGGCAGCTAAAACTACCTAGATATTACACAGTTCATTTTATTCCCAAAGTGTTCAGAGAGCATTACCTAGTGAATTCTTTTTATCAGATGCAGCAAGATCCCCCATGCACCTGTGGCAAACACTATCCATTCCTCCTCTTTCTTGCCAACAGATTATCAATTTTTGAATAGGATGGCAGAATGCCTGGTTAAATAATAGCTTCTTTAGCCTTCCTTGTATCTTGGTGGGGGCAGGGGGTGGCTGGTGGTGAGGGTCTGGCCAGGATGGGGGAAGTGGCAGAGTTCTGGCCAATGAGACATGAAAGGAGGACTGTTGGGCACTTCTATGAGTGTTTCGGTTTTCATAATAAAGGGGGAAGATGTCGCTGGTGTCACTCTTCTACTTTCTACCTTCTCCCTGCCTTGAATGTCTGGAGCTGGAGTAGCTCCATGTAGAGATCAAGACATGGACAGATATAGACACTGACATCAGTGAACCAATGAATTAGTGCCAGCAGTCACCTAACTTTGTGTTTCTTCTTATTTGATAAAAAGAATCCTCTATTTTTTTTTTTTTCAGGTCAACACTGGTCATGTTTTCTTTTGTTATTTGCTGATGAGTATATTCCTAACTATAACACCCAATCTAAAAAGCCCTTGTTACAGCCCCAACATTTAAAACAAAACAGAAACTTTAAAAAATCCTTTTAAAAGTCATGTGGAGGGGTGCCTGGGTGGCTCAGTTGGTTAAGCATCTGACTCTTGGTTTTGGCTTTGGTCATGATCTCATGGATCATGAGATCAAGCCCTGCCTCTGGTTCCATGCTCAGTGGGGAGTCTGCTTGAGGACTCTCTCCCTCTGTCCCTCTCCACCTCTAAAATAAATAAATAAATCTTAAAAAAAAAAAAAAGTCATGTAGAGAAGTGACAGTGAGGAGTACAATAATAAACCCAGCACTTATTGAGAATATACTCTGTGGTAAGCACCTTTGTAGGAACTTACATGTACCAACTCATTCAATTTCACAACAACTTTATGAAGTAGGTTCTGTGGTATATCCATTTTATAAATGGAACAGATGCATAGTGAGGTCAAGCAACTTTCTTGATGACTCACAGCTAGAAGGGGATAGAGCCAGGATTCTAGGTTCCAGAGTCTAGGCTTTTAACTACCATATTTTCTAATTTTTCCATTTCCTAGAAGGAGAAAACAAAGTTAGAGTTTTAATGGACAAATCCATAATTATATAAGGTTCTTTTTGTTGTGTCTTGCGTATTACTAGGGAAAGATTCTTTAGTGAGATATGATTTCAAGCAATTTTTGCTTTGTGTTGTATTTTTGTTTTCAGAAGCTCAAAACAAAAATTTAATCTATCCATCCATCCATCATATGGAGATTCCCATGGCAACTATCTTCACTGCATCTAACATATTTGCATTGGTATATATTGAACTTGCCCAGTTCTTGAACTGTGGCATTAGAACAACACATTCTTTAAATTTAGATTATCCTAAAGTGGATTTGAAATCCAATTGTATTTCTCTATTTTTTTTTTTTTTTTTACTGAAGGCTAATGCATCTATTTGTTTATTCAATGATTATCACTGAAAATGAGATAATACATGTCAAAATGTTTTGGAAACTCTCAAATAAAAATCCATATAAATATAAATTATCATTATGTTTTGGAGGTGTTCTGACATGGTAGAACAAGAATTAGGAAACCCAAATGTTTCTGGCTGTGTCTCAGAATTACTATGTGACATAGGGCAAGTCAGGTATATTTTCTGGGCATCGTTGACCTAATTTTAGTTCTCTTCCCCAGTATAACCCCTTTGTTACATGTACCTACCAGTTAATAGAAGTTAGCTGAGAACATTAGTCATGTGTGTGAAAAACCTCATGTAGAACCTCATTCTTCCCCGTTTCTAGTTTGCTTTTATTTGATCTCATCTAACTGCACATAAAGATGTGACTCCAAATTTAATCTCTGTTTTCAAAACTGGCTAGTAATAACAATTTATAGTTATTGAGTACTCTATCTGTATCTGGCACAATGGGCAATGCTTTGCTTATACGTACTACAACTGGTATGGTCACCTGCAGGTGGTGGTGTGGCTGGACTGATTTTTTTGTCTTTGCTGTGCTCTACTGGTTACTAATATTTTTCATATCAACACTGACCACAGCTTTAAGAAGGCAGGTATGACTATTATTTCCATTTTAGAGATTAGGAGATACATTAATATTTGGGATCCCTGATATTTGGGGCTTCTTTGTTTCTAATGGATTCTCATTTGGTTTACTCCTGTCACCACCGGTAACAGTTTACTTTTGTAGTAACTGCCTACCCATGCCAGCCCCTGCCTCTGTGCAAGCCTCTAGCCCAGGGAACCCATCCCCACTTTTGGCAGTTTGTCTAGTGCCAGACCCCTTGATCTATCTACCAACCTGCTTATAAATGAATAAATGACTAAATAGGTTTGGTTTCCATCTTTGGGCTTTGGATTGTCAGTATAGAATAAAACATTTTCCCTTTTTAGTTGACAGTTCTGAATAATCCTGTTCTGCCCTCACTGCCACCCTCAATTCAGATACATTCTATGAGGGAGATGAGGTGGGGAGTATGTATGCCTCCTGTTTCTGTATCTGTATTATATGAAGAGATGGAAAACATAGCCATAGATCTATCTTCCATATTCTCCTTTGCACATGGTAGAAAATTAAAGTCTGTTTGGAGATTTGAATTAAAAAATACTTAAGGACTTCAGTTTTGGAAAGATGTGCTCTAATCCAATATAACAACACTGCTACTGTAAACTCTTAGACACAATAAGAAAAATATAGTAATTTATTTAAAAATTCATGGTGTAACTAGTAAGCGAGAAAGGAAAGTAATCAGGTGCCAGAAAAAAAGTAGTAAGTCTATAAACCAATGCCACACAGTCTTGGCCTAGAGAAAGAGGAGAGAAAGATATATTGTATTTAGTAATAGCTAACAACTGAAGTTTTAAGATTCTACTCAATAACACAGAGAAACAATAAAGAAGCTTGCCTTTGTCTAGGATCTTTGAATTATTAACAATAAGATATTATATAAAAGTAGTGTATTTGCAAAAGATCAAAAATAGAACTTTTAAGAATATGAAATATAATCATTGAAATTGAAATAAATTAAGCAGTGCCTGAGTGGCTAGTTGGCTTAGCATCTGATTTTTGATCTAAGCCCAGGTCTTGATCTTGGGGTTTAAGCCCTGTCTTGGGCTCCATGCTAGGTGTGGAGCTTACTTAAAAGCAAAAAAAAAAAAAGTAACTAAAACTAAATGGACAGATCAAACAGAAGTTTAGTCATAACTAAAGGGAAAATGGACTGGAAGATCAACTTGAAGAATAAATGAATTGCATTTCAGATGAGAAAGTTGGAAAATATGAAAGAGATTTACAAGTATTATGGATAGAATAAGAACATGTAAATAGTTTTGTAATCTGAGATTCTAATATTCAAAGAGTATTGGGTTAGGATTTCCCAGAACTGAGGAAAGATGACATCATTTCAAGAAACATAAATTCTGGCAATGTAAATAAACCCATACTTGGCAGTATCGTGGAAAAACTGCAGCACATTGAAACTGAAGAAATAATTTTAATAGCTACTATAGAGAAAAACAGATTACATACAAAAGAAATAATATTTAGAATGAAAGGATATACAACCACCACAATGAAGTACAAAAACGAAGAAATAACGTATTCAAATGGCACTTTAGAGTAGTTGTTTTAAATTCTTGGTCTGATAATTCCAAAGTCTCTGAGTCTAATTTTTTTTAAAGTAATCTCTATACCCAACATTGGACTAGAACTCATGACCCTGAGGTCAAGAGTCGCATGCTCTACCATCTGAGCCAACCAGGAGTCCCAAGTTCTGATGTCTTTTCAAATTGTGTTTTTATCTTTTAATATGCCTTGTAATTTTTTTGTTGTAAACAGGGCATGCAGTAGTGGGGTAAAAGCAATTGAGGTAATTAGATCTTTTGGGAAGTTTTGTGTTTACATGGCTAGGGGTTAGGCTATGTTCACTGCAGCTGCAGGTGTCAGAAGCTCAAATTTCCTGATGCCCTTATTTTTGTCTCACTTGTTGTCTTAGGATTTCCCTAGGGACTTCTTCTTAAATAATGCCTGGGATGATTTAATGCATGGTTCTTTCACTTGTATTCTCTTGTTATCATTACAGGAACCCTACTGATATGGTAATAAGGTATAGGGGACAGGGAAGCATTCTATAGTCCTATTTGATTTCAGTCTGTTAGTGAATCTGTTTCAGGGCTGTGACCTTCACAAGTGCTTTTTGGCTTTTGGCTTTGTTTTATTTTGTTTTTTGTTTTTTGGTTTTTTTTTTCCCTCTGTAGGTGGGATGGGAAGGTTTGAGGGGTTGGAGTTAGAGATTTCTAACCCCCAAGATTGGTTAGTCTGTGGTAAAACCCCATTTGATTAGGTTCTGGTCAAAAAGTTTCTCTTGAGGGCAGGTTTTACTAAGAAGAAAAGAATGCTCTGGGCAGATTTCAAAATGAGTATTTTTCTCCTCCTCCTACTGGAAATACATTGGGATTTTTTCTTCATTGTGAGAGAAACTTAGTACAGAATATGGAGATAAATTCATGGAAGTGTGGAGGCCCCCCTCTAAGACTGGCCTCCCTGAGTTTTTAACTCTTAAATTTGTCCACCTGGAGCCTCCAGCAATTCATTAATTACTGTTTAGGTTTTGCTATCCTGGTACTAGTTCCTGCAGAGGTTTCTAACTGGCAAGTTGTGATTCTCTGCACTTAAATATTTGTCTCTTAAATTTTGGGGGCAGTGTTTTGCCCTGTGACCTTGTTATCTTATGGGTTTAGGAAGACTTGTTGATTTTCTTTATTTCAGCTTTGTCTTTGGTTATGTAGATGGGAGTGACGAGTTACAGCTTTTTAAATGCCAAGCTGGAAACTAGAAATATCCATAGTTTAGGATATATATGATAAAAGCACCATTCAGGAATAAGAGAAAATAAAGAAATTTTTACATTGGCCCTCCAGAAAGAGAAGACAAAAACAAAATACCAACAAGTACTTAAATGCACATATACAGAGTACTTTATAAACTTGAAATCTCACATTAAGCCATGTAAACATATACACAATTGTTTGTTCATATTTGTAATTACTTTATATTATCTACGTATTCAGATGACTGTTGATAACTTGAGTGTTTTTTTTTTTTTTTTAATTAAAGAGATGCAGAGTGAGTTTCAACCAAATAAGTAAATAGTGAAGTACTTCTTTCATCCCTGCTTGTCAGAGGTAGGTAATATCCCAAGCTGTCTCTCACGGGCTTTTGATGAGTGTGGTGAGTAATCTGGTGGGTCTATGGGCTATTGTAGGATGGGATGTAGCTGGTAGGTAGGATGCCACTGTGATCATTATTCTAATCTTGAAGTTACTTATTGGCATGCTTTCATTGCACAGGTGCTGACATCTCTGCCTTGGCATTAACATTTATCCTCTTAAGATTGACTTTTCTATTACGGTTGTGCAGCTCTACCTTGACATTAATGTAATTTTAATTGAGAAGCTTTAGAGTCATGGATTTTTCATGCACTGGTATCTGGAGTCTCTCATTCAGTGTTTCCTTCCATATTTTTAAAAGCCTTCATTTTCCCCAAACGTCTCTATTAGCTGCCTTCTTTTCCTCATATGCAGTGTTATAAAGTTGTAGATTCTTATCAAGAAAAAAAGTTTTTTGCTTATTCCCTGCTTTGCACTACTAAAGATGTTATCGTTATCCTTATCGTTATTCTATAAGGATGCTTTGTTTACAAAGTAGGTTTACTACTGCACTTCCAGATTTAAGATTTATTGGCTACTTGGTCAATCACTCAGAAAGGAGGTAAAGCACCTTGGAAGATTGGGTCAATGGGAAAACAGACAACATAAAAGTGATGTCAGTTAATATGTGGTTTCACATATTTTGAATGGACATATAACTCTTTCAGGAGAACATCTGTTTAATAAATCAAGATATGCCTCTGTTCAGAGTAATATCCATTGCTTTAGTATAGAAAGAAAGTAACTTTCTAATTTAGTAACGTTTTCTGGTTTAGTCTAGGAATTTATATTCTCTTTCCCTTTGTCTCCCTCATTGCCCATTTGCAGCCTCTAATTATGTATTATTTATTTCAGTAAATGAAAATTTTAAAATGCCCTGAGGACAAAATTTCAGGGACAACTCAGGAATTTAAATTCTACCTAAGATAGTTTGGGTCGGGTCTGTTGGAAGTAATTATGCAAAATGTGGCACAGTTTAAATGATCTTTTATCTGACAATTATTGTTTAGAAGTTTTGAAAGTACTTTGCTTTACTCTGATTAAATAAGAATTAAACCCTCAATAATCCTTTTTATTTTTAATTTTTTTTTAATAGAGAGAAAGTGTGCATGTGTGCCTGTGAGCAGAGGCGGGGAGAAGGGCAGAGAAAGAGGGAGAGAGAGAATCTCAAGCAGGCTCCACACCCAGTGTGGAACCCAATCCAGGGCTCTATTTCATGACCCTGAGATCATGATCTGAGCCAAAATCAAGTCAGATGCTCAACCAGCTGAGCCATCCAGGTGTCCCCAAACCTCAATAATTCCTAACGGACCAATACATAGCACTTGCCATTTTGTGGTAAGTCTAGTATGGCATAGTGTCTATGAGTGGCAAAATGTCTATGAGTGTAGCCTATGAAACCAGATTTCATGGGTTTAAATCTTGGCATTACTGTTTATAAGCTGTATAAATTGGGCAAGTTATATAACTTCTTTGTGCCTCAGTTTCCTCATTTACCAAATAAGGTGGGTAATAAGATTACTTTACCACAGAGGGCTGTTCCAAAGACTTGTGAATTAATATCTATAAATTACTTTGATCAGTGCTAGGCACATAGTAAATAAACAATAAATATTAACTAAAAAAAAAAAACCAAAAAAACACCACACCGAAATCATAGGTATATATACTTTTGAAGACTTTTTGTTTTTTCCTGCAAAACAGTTAGTAACTGCAAATCTTTTAAAATATATTTAGACTTTGCTGGCTGACAATTTCTATAACAGTACATCATATCATTATAAATTGTGATCCTATACTGTGAAATATAGAAGGCACATAAAAGCTTAAAATTTATAAGGCTATCTCAGGTACCTATCAGTAATGCTATAGACAGAGCAGTACATTAAAGTGACAGCAAGTTTCACTATCTCTATAGTAACCATGGAATTTAAAGTTATCTTAAAAAATGTCAAATCTACTAGTTTTTAGAACTGTATATGTGATGTGGTGAGTCATTTTATTAGAATAAAAGGTCTTTATAAGGGTTTTCATGGATTAAAGAGGCAAAAATGACTCTGATATTAAACTTTTATGTATTAGTTGAAAATGCATTTTCTGAAAGAGGCAGTTTGAGGTACTTAAGAATATGAACTTTGAGGTGCTTAGGACCAGAAACCTGATTTACTTTCTGGGTCTACCAGTAACCATTAACCTGTTTAGATCTTAGTTTTTCTCACTCGTACAATGGAGATGATAATAAAAGGGTTTTGAGACTCAAATTAGGTAGTGTATGTGAAAGCATTGTATAGTATTCATGATTTTAGTGTTTCCAAAACATGTTTGTTTCCAAAACATGAATGAAGTTCTAATGGGAATTGTTTAGTGCTCCATAGAAAAGGAGTTCTGTGATCAAATTAGTTTGGTAAACACTATATACTTATAGCAACTACTTGGGCTCTGCACATATTCCCACTTCTATGATGGGCCTGACTTCCCTGCATTAGAAATGCCAGAATTCACACCTTCCGGAGTAAACCTCTTCCAGTAACTGACAGCAGCTTTCCTTCCTCTAAGGTACAACCTCTACAGCGTAGGTTCTACTGTGGAATTATGTTCCCTTTGCCTTCAGTATAGCTGTCTTGGTTAGCTGACTTTTCTTCCTTTTTTCACTTTTTTATTCCCTACCCATGTTTTCTGCACCTCCTCAAAATGCCACTAGCATTTGAATCCTCTTCTGGGGTCTCTTCTGGGGGATCCCAAACTGAGACCACAGAATAGTTTCCTTTGTGGAAACTCACAATTACTCTTGCATATTAAAGACTCTGAGAACACCAGAAAGGCTGACCAATCTTTGTCAGCATCATAATCTTCCCAGCCTTCTTAAAGCCATTTGTCAAGAGAGGAGTTTGGATCAGGTCCGTGGTTTTCAATCATCGTTAGTGGTATAAACTCTTTAAAGGCTGAATCCTTATATGGAATTGCAGATTGCCAAAAAATATTAAAAGTCTTTTCTTACATGTATAACATTAGTTTATGCTTACAATTTATAACACTGATTTGTTAAAAAGAAATCAGTGAGAACATCTTGGTTATTTGGACTAGCATCTACATTTGAAAATTGAGGGTTTGAATGGCAATCAGAGTCTTTTATCAGCCTCATCATCCATCCAATTTATTTCTGTATTTTGTTTGGTTCCACAACAATGGAGTCATACAATTAAATACTTAAAAGTAGTAACAGTGTTTAAATGGTTTGATTTGCAATTTCAGCAGTATCTTCACTTGAACTGAACCAGAACTTTAAAAGAAGTTGTGGTAGAAACTTTTAGCACCAAAGTTAAATCAATGCCAATGTATAAAAACTGCTCAGTATCATCATGGGTAAGCATTCAAGTAAGAGGAAGTGGGGATGGGTGAGCCTGATGGTGGGTATTAAGGAGAGAATGTGTTGCATGGAGCACTGGGTGTGGTGCATAAACAATGAATCTTGGAACCCTGAAAAAATAAAATAAAATTGAAAACAAAACAAAAAAAAGAGGAAGTTCTTACTCACGTGCCTAAATATTAATTTTCTAATACTCTATATAACATCAAAAGATGTTTAAATTTTAATTTAATACCTTTTAGATACTTTGGTGCCTGCCATTATCAGAAATTCACAAATTTTCAACAAATGAAATTTGCAAGTTTATTCTGCTTAGCATATTAAATTTAAAGATTAGTTGGTTTCCCTACTCACAGTCTATCTGTAGCTGTGAATGCACTGACACTGGAACCCTAGCATACCAAACTGAACTTGTTCCACTTATTAAAGCTATCAGGTAGTAAAATCACACTATTTTTGAAACATATTTAGTTAATGATGTTTATCTTATAAACCAACAAGCAAACAGACATATGTATTTTCACTGGAAATATTCACACAGCTGGGGCACTTGGGTGGCACAGTGGGATAAGTCCGTACCTTCAGCTCAGGTCATGATCTCAGGGTCCTGGGATCAAGCCCTCCATAGGGCTCTCTGCTCAGCAGGGAGCCTGCCCCCCCCCACCTGCCTCTCTGTTTGCTTGTGATCTCTTTCTCTCTGTCAAATAAATAAATAAAATCTTTAAAAAAGCATTCACACAATTAATATTATTCTGGTTCAGAATAGCCATTGAAGTTTGTGTGGCTTGTCCAACTCTTGTTTTGAAATGCCCGGGCATTGTTTCGGTATCAGGGCTTATCGATCCAATACGTATTTTGAACATAAGTTAGCAACCTTTTTAGTAGGAGCCCGAGCTCCTGTGTGTTTTGTCCGTGCCATTCCTTTTGCACCCTCAGTACGGGTGTCACATCATTTTTCAGATTCATGCTATGCCAAAAATGGGTCTAAATGCTTAAAATATTCTTTTCCTATTGTGTTTTTGTGCAGCATTTTTACAAAATAACAAATCTTTGCTATGTTTTCTTCTCTGACCTTATTAAAAAATGAGTAAGAAGAGCTCTGCAATATCTCTGTCCTTGGCCAATTGATTTGTAAACAGATACTGTAATGGGGACTTCAAATTAATTCTTCATGTACATTTTGAATTTTTATCTGGATAGGATTTTTAACATAAGGATGCTAATTTTATTATTCAGCTCTGTGCCCTCAACATAACATGCATTGGAGTGCCAACAGAACAGGCTTTAATAAACTCCACCTGGGTCACGTCAGTATAAGTTTCTTCAGGCGCAGCATGATTTCTTACTTTGAATGGTTTCTTAAGTACATTTTTATTGTCAGATTTTAATTTTGCTCATGTGTCTATGAAAGCACATCTACAGAGCACACCTATGAAGTCCTTAATTCTATAGAAACATTTCAAGATCTCTTCCTTTTCAGGAATTACAACTGGAGTTGAAAGTCAGGATTTTCTGAGTGTTCACCTTCACTCTTAATCAGGAATTACTTTTATTTTTTGGGGCCAGATATAGAAGGTTTTGCCTTAGCCTTGTCATCCATGAAATGGAATTAATTGTGTTCTCAAATCAGATAGGGAGAGTAGCCAATAAATGCCTTAAATTGTTCCTTGAAGACTCAAAAAGACCAACTTTGATGTTTCTAATCTAGGAAGACAGAGATTGCTAGATTGTTTGGAGAATCAGAAAAAATTGCTCAGTATCAACTTAAGTAAATAGAGCTTTGGAATAAAATTCATTTATTTATGTGTGTATTCAGCAAATACTTATTATTTATGCCATGTACTATTTAGGCTCTGAAGACAAGAAGATAGTCACAATTCCTCTCCTCTCAAATCTCACAATCCTATATATTATAAGGAAGTATAAAGTAATATGGGGACAGATAATGGGAGAAACTAACATGGCCTGGCTGGTCAAGGTGACAGGGGAGATTATTTCAAGCAGATTAGAATATTTATATCCTGATATTTCATCCATGTTGGAAATGATTTTCTCAGTTGTAAGGAAAAGAATTATGCATCTTGGTAGAGTCAAGGGTTTTGATGTCAGTACTGTGTCTGTGTTCACTTATGTCATTAATTCAAAACTGAGTTCTGCCTTAAGGACTGATAATATTGGTGGCTCTTGGGAAAGGACTTAAGACCTCTCTTAAAAAGGCAAATATCAATCATTGTCTACTTTGCATACAATTTGGAATGAGTGATTATGAACTTAACTGTGACCATACGACAGCAGTCACCATAGAGATAGAGAGCTGCTGAATAAAAGTTTTAAGACATAAATATCTTCACTTCTTCTATCAGAAAACAAATAGGTTTTCCTAGAATGGGTTGCTTTAAGTTCAGGATAGCAGGAATATTATGAATGAAGAAACTAATATAGAAAGAAGTCTTTAGTAGACATTTAATCTGCCTAGTGCTGATGATACTGATAGTAACTATTTCTCTCACTTTATTAATGAGGGTTTAAATTTGTAATAAAATGTCTTACCTCATTCTTTTCAATTTCTAGTTTTATAATTTTAGACTTAACTCTTATAGCTTTCTGATTATCATTTATCAGTTTTTTTTAAGGCCCAGACTAATTTCTATTTACAAAAAAAATTCCTCATATCCTTTAGGTCAGCCCTGAGTATGAGTTCTCTGATGGGCTGCTTTAGGCTATTGGGATGAGGATCAGGACAGAGGAGGTGCTTTGTGGTGGTGTTCCAGGGAGAGAAGAGGGGCAGAAAAAGTGAATTGATGGATATTGAGACTTATTTTCATTTGCTTTGAGTTTTTCCTGGGCTCAGGCTTGAGTTGGGATATTTTTTTTTAAAGATTTTATTTATTTATTTGACAGACAGATCACAAGTAGGCATAGAGTCAGGCAGAGAGAGAAGGGAGGAAGCAGGCTCCCTGCTGAGCAGAGAGCCCGATGCGGGGCTGGATCCCAGGACGCTGGGATCATGACCTGAGCCGAAGGCAGAGGCTTTAACCTACTGAGCCACCCAGGCGCCCCGAGTTGGGATATTTTTAAGCTCAGCTTTTAGATCTTATTTTATTATTGTTGGAAAAATTTGCATATTTCCAAATTAGAAAAGAAAGGACAAGGGGGAGTAGCAGATGAAAAAACTGGTCCAAGGGTAAAGACATTTTTGAGCGTTTCTGAGATCAGTCAGTCCATTTCCTACATTTTATAGAAGACAAAACCGATGCCAACAAAGTAGACACGTGTTTATTCTTACAATCGGAAATCAAAATCAAAAGTCTGTTAGTTTTATCTGGAACCATCAGTTGACTTTTCTTTCCTTTTCCCCCTTTTCTGAAAACATTAGAAAAATCTTCTGTTGAATTAATCTAACCTTGGGGTAAATAGCTCTGACTCTCCCATGGTGTGTGGTCTCTAGGACTCTTACTTACCATCTCTAGGTCTTTAGGTCATTCAGTGAAAGACTGTTTGTATGTGTGTCTGTGTGGTTGGGGGAGCAGGGTGTTGGTGGTGATAGCCACACACATGTGTTTAGAAATTCCAAAATGTATTTGGCCCTAAGCAGTTCCCTCCTCACCTAGTTTCTAAATCCATGTGTATTTTAAGAGAATCCTAATCCATATGTTCCCGATTTACTTTCACTAAGTCATCTGCTTGTTGTTGCTAAGAGTCCTTTGATGTCTAAGAAGACTTATGAGCAATTTTTACGGCTTCTCTGTGCCTTTGTTCTTTCAAGAGGCAAGATGTACTTTGCCTGCATAGATGGCACTCTCGCTGTAACAATCCAGAAGTTTCCTAAAATTTGGAAATGAGACAGAGTGAATCCTAACCTTGACCAAGGGCCCATTCTTTTTCCCAGTGCCAAAATCATGGGAAAAAGTCTGGTCTGACTCAAGAAGGTAATATGCTGTCAACATTCCACCATCCCTTTCTTTTGTACTTTGATCCTTCCGTGTTTGGGCAAATCTATTCCACTTGTTTGGAAGGATTGTTTATTAAAATATTAATTTGTTCTTGCTATACTTTAATTTATTTTTCATTTTTCATTTCACACAGGATTCAGACCCTTAAAAATTTCCTGCTTCAGATAATTTTTGTTTTGGTAGGACTAAAAGCAGAACCCTAAACTTATTAAAGCTGTTATGTAGGTACCCCATTAAGCTCATTTGTAAGTCCCCTAGAGAGTAAGAGAGGGTAATAGCTTCTAAGGCAGGGTGTTCAGGGAGGTTATTCCTTTCACTAAGATGAGGAAAGAGAATGATTTAGTCCTTCTGGGCTCATATTTTCTCCAAGCAAAGTCATAGGGAGATGACAAAATCTCAGAAATCATGGCCAAGTAAAGCACTGGAAACTGAACTTTGAATTCATGAGCTCCAAACCTAGTCCAGGTGCCTATATCCCATGCAAGCCAGGGAAGCAGTTAAGCTTGCTTTGACCTAGAGGAGCCATACAGGCCGGGTCACAGGGCATCTATCTTAGTAGTGATCAGTGTAGAACAGTGTGAGAATTTCCTGATGTTCTAATGCTAAGCAAGGCCCTGGTATTCCGTCCTAGGTCAGATAATCATGACTAGCACTGAATTTCCTTCACTATAGTAGGATGGAGCTGAAGTTAGATTTAAAATGATTTAAAGAAAATGTGGGCATGTGATGATTCTGGAATACTCAAATTTGTATATTCAGATTCATTTCTGCTATGCTCAGTTATTTTTCTTTTAGTGTACCATGAGCATCAGTCCATAGACATCCCCTCGGTGGTGCTATTCTGTGTTGGGTCCTAGAGTGGGGGAAGTGGTTAATGATATAGAAGAAGTTTCCAGCTCTGTTTTCAAGTAGCCAGAGGCAAAGGCTATTATACTCATTTTAAAAAATTTATTTATTTGACAAAGAGAGATCACAAGTAGGCAGAGAGGCAGGCAGAGAGAGAAGGGGAAGCAGCCTCCCGCTGAGCAGAGAGCCCGATGCAGGGCTTGATCCCAGGACCCTGAGATCATGACCCTAGCTGAAGGTAGAGACTAAACCCACTGAGCCACCCAGGCATCCCTATTATACTCATTTTTATTAACTTTTATAAAATACCTTAATGAATTATAAGCACTATACTCATTCCTATTAGTAGGTTATCTCTTTTAATCTTTGCAACAGTTCAACAGGCAGAAACTTTTATTATTTCAATTTTATAGGTAAGGAAGATGAGGTTAGAAACTTGCCCAATATCATACGGCTAGTAAGTGTTCAAGTCAGGACCATATCCAGGTGTATTTGACTTGTTTCCATACCTTAACCTCAATTATATAGAGCTTCCAGTAAGCTATAAAATAGTTCATAGAATTAAATGTGAAAAAAAGAAAAAGAGGACCTGATTAAGTTCAGAAAGAGGAGACAATGAGGGCTGGAATGATCAGAGATGAGCTCATGAAGAGGTGGGATTTCAAATGAGTCATAGAATAGTAAGATTCTAATGTAACTTAGAATCTCCCACACCCTTTATAGTACTCGTACATGGACTGAATTCAGACAAGTAGAGGGTAGAAGCATAACAACATGATTGAAGGCACAGATGTGAGAATGATCATAGCATAGTCATTTTCATAGTAAGAAATCAAGCCAGAGGACAATAGGAAACGATTTGGAGAGAGAGGTAAGTTACAGTGGAGATCAAGACAGTGTAGGGTACAGAAATTATGCAATCCATGAATTCCAGGCTACATCTCTGAACTTTATCTCAAAGTGTATTTCCTATCTTAGTATCTTAAATGTTTAAAAGACATATCTCTAGATACCATGCCCCATCTAAATCAGAAAGTTTAACCTTGATAGGAGCTGGGCTTTAGCATCCCCCCAACCCCTCTGCAAGCCCCCACCCCAAAATCCTAGTGATTCAGATAGTAACTGAAGTCTGAAGACTATTGCTGTGGACTCTGGGAATCAGGTACATGACAGACACTAGAGAGTTCAGAACAGAGAAGAGGACTATGAGGATTTATTAAGTTGTAGAACATGAATTAGAGACCAGAGGGATTAGCCTAGATTTGGATGTCAGTTATGGTATCGCACAGGGCTTATCATCTTGGAAAGAGCCTGTAGTGGCTGTACAAAAGGGAACAGCTGAATAAGGCTTAATTTGAAAGAAGAACCAATAGACTTGGTGACCAGCTAGGTTAGACCCATCCAATCAATCACTAGGCCTATTGTCTCTACCTCACAAATAGTTCTCAACTATTTCCAGCTTTCTCAATTCTCACATCTCATGTTGTTACTGCCACGGCCTTCTTGCTAGTTTTGCTGCCTTACTCCTTATCTTCTACCCATCCATCTGTTCTCCATTCTCTACCTTGTGAGAGTGTTTTTTCTCAAATGCAATACTCCCCATGTCACTGTTCTGCTAGAAAGTGTTTAATGGTTAGCTATTGCTCTCAGGATAGCTAAAATTTATTTATAAAGCATGTAAGGTCTTTCATGGTCTGGCCTATTTTGCTTCTCAACTCCTCTCTCACTGCTCCCTGCACCTCTTGGTCTCGGGTATACTAAACTTGGATCATAGCTTCTTTATAGCTCTGAATCTTTGCACATGCTCTGTTCTCTCTAGAACAGTTTCCTTTCCTTCTTGTCTGGTGAGCTTAGGTTTCATGTTCTCCAGGAAGCCTTCCTTGACCACCACCAGACTGCCTATTGGATTCGGACCTCCTTTTGTATGTTTTTACTGTATTCTGTTTTTGAGTTTAATGTGTAAGATCCTTGAGGGAAGGCCATGTCTGAATAAAACCCAGCATCTGATATCGTGCCTACCACAGTAGGTCCTCATGACATGGTTGCTGAATAAATGAACAAAATGAGTGATTGAAAAAGAGGGAAGGGCCAAGAATATCACCAAGGTTTCATGCTTGATTATATGAAGGTGATGTCAGAGCTTTCACTTACCTCCTCAACAGCTTCCTTCTTGATTGTAAAGGGACACAGGGGGCCTTGTCTTTGTCAGGACAAAAACAATAAGGATGGAAATCTTAAGACTTAATCTCTTAACTGAATCCATCTACTTGACACTTAAAAGTCGGACAGCCCTTCCAGTCAGGCGGATAATGATCAGATTGTGTATAACAAGACTGAAACTGTGGCTATCAACTCTGTATTGGGTAAAGCACATTAGGACAGAGGGCTATGTAGTCATTCACTAAATGGCAGTTTTTGCCATTTAAAAGGAACCTCTGTTCCACTGGGAGAGGGAGAGGCAAGGAACAGGGTGTCTTGATCCTAGGGAGAAGCAGCAACCTACTTTGTGTGTTGACTTTCTGTTTGTGAGATATATAGTCAGCATTTCTAATGAATCTGCTGGAAGCGGCTGGAATATTATGATTTATAGCACCTTCCCACTCTCTATCATAGCATTTTATTAGATGGATGGGAAGCTGGTAGTAATGAGGTTAGGAATGAGAAAACATCCATCAAGCCCTGCTACATCTTCTCAGGAAAGACAACACACTATCTCATATGTCACAGGCAGTGATCTAGGTCACGATGATATAAAATGCGTGATTAAAACCAAGCATTTGACACTAGATAATAGGCATCTAGTTAAAAAATAGCTCTAGTGTTCCCGACTTTTAATTAAACCCAACTCGTAAATATGCACTGTGGTAAATATACTGCAGAATGGGGCTTGTTTATACTCCACCACATAACAATTACCTCCAGAATGGGTGCTTTATTTCACTACATGGTGTTATTAGTCAGGCGATGGACTGAAATACAAATGTTAAGCCAGTGATGTCAGATAGGCATGCCACAGCAGTGCCACCACTCGACTCCTGCTTTCTCCTCCCGCCTTCCCTGCTTTCCCTGCCTTCATCCTTCTTCAGTATCCCCTCACCCTTTTGACCAGAGTTATCAATCTAAAATCAAACACATTTTATCATTTCCAGCAATCTCTCATAGTACCTTTGATTGCGTCAGTAATGACTGGAAGGGAGAAGATCTTTTAAATACATAACCTTGATGTTCAATAAATCTGTCCTGTTAATGGGTTTACTCTTTGGCAGGGCATTCATTTATGAAAAAGTTGTTTGTTTGTTTTAATATCAAGTCCAGTACTCGAATACTAATATAAAGCTCAATGAGGGAGGAATTAGGAAACAGTAATTGAGCAGGGCTTTTATTTTTTTCACTTTATTGGGTATTGGGAAATTCTTGGTTGATAGCATAGATCATGGAAAGAGCACTGGTCTAGGATCTAGATTTTATCTCTAACATTAATTGGTCCTCTGACATTTATTGCCTCTTAGCCATGCAATTCCAGTGAGTTTTTGAATTTGAAAAATGAGATTAGACCTTTTCCAAGATCTCTTCTCTCTGGTGGCCTGTGAATCTGTTAAATCGATGCATCTCGAACCTTAATGTCAGACAGATCTCTTGGGGATCTTGTTAAAATGCAGGTTTGGATTCAACAAGTGTGGGTGGGGCCTGAGATGCTGTATTTTTGACAAATTCCCAGTGAACCCTGATCCTGTTGGTTTGGAGACCTTGCTACTTTGAGTAGCAAGATGTTAAAATACAAGGATCATTCTCACCATTGAAAATTTTAAAGCTCCGAGTCTTTTTTTCTCTCACCCAGTGTCATTACTTCTATATGTAGCGCCCAACTATAGAACAGCTACCTCCTTTAAGCAGTATATTATTAAAACTGCTTTCTTTAGGCGAATGGTTTTACATTAAGATAATTTCTGAATATACACCTACCCTCATAAAGTTCAGTTCAGTTCATTTAGTATTTCTCTAGTGTCACAATGTAATTTAGCAACCCATTCCAATGATCAGACAGCTCTCTGGCAGAGTGATTCTTAGTCCCTTTAGATTCCACATGTTCATGGTTAAGCTCTTCTTTCTTTCTCTGGTCTCAGAGGAGATGAAGAACAGCTGATCACCTGTGGAAGTAATTTATCCCAAATTAGCCTGGACAGACCATGTGCCTCAGAGAAGGAAAATTCTGTTAATAAGCAGGAAGCCAAACAACCAACCTTGTCCCCCAAGGCTTGTATCTCCCCAGAGCTGGGAAGCAAAAGGTTTTCTATCCAGGACAGTCAAGTGGTTAACCAGCTACAAACAGCTGTGAGTGGGCTGGTCTGAGCTGCCTGCCTGTATGCATTTGGAACGAGGAGAGTTTCTGCCTGCATGAGATTTAACTTATTATTTTATTTCTTTTTAATATGAAGATCAGACCTCTACTCTCTTTCCCCTTATTTTCATTCAGTTTTGATGTGATTGCCGTAATTATGTGTCAGCTATTACCAAGCACATTCTAATTACTCCATTTATCGCTAGAATTACTGTTACTACATGGTGCTTTGTTCATTAGTGAACTCTGAGGGGACTTCTTGCACATGTCAGACTTTAGAGACAGTCTGATTTTACGTAATGTGTGATACTCAAAATCATTATTATTTCGAACAAATTCACAAAATTAATGTGTGCTTTTCAGTTGGGTTTTCTTGACTAATGCAGTTCAGCATTTTCCATTTCTGAATGTGTTTTTACTAGGACAAGGAACAATTTGACAGGAGTACAAAAAAAGGGAAACACTTTGAATCAATATTTTGCTTTCAGCTCTTAAAAATAGCACCATGGTGTTTGAATTTTTAAATCACTAAATTTCTTCATTGACTTTTGTTTCTTACCTGCATGAATTGGTAGGCTTTGTGATTCTGAACCCAGCTTTTCTATTGACGTATGGTGTCTTGAGCAACTGGTCAGTTGAGCCTCCCTTTATCCATCTGTAGTTTGAATGGAGCTATCCCTCCATGTCCTAATAATGTTGTGAACTTAACATGTTGGTTTTACATGTAAGACAATGTCAGTATCCCCAAATTTCAGGAAGGCAAAGTCTTAAATTTAACAAATTTTTACTGATTTTACGTAATATATTCTAAGCTTCTCATTGAAAACCAGTTTTGTACCAGTTCACTCAGTGAAAATATAAGAGTACAACCTAATTTAGCATAGAATTTATATACTTTTTATAGATGTGATTATTTATTTATTATTTTTTTGTTCCAAAATTTTCAGAAAGATATTTCTTATTTTTCTCTTACCTAAACTCCCAAATGAAATTGACCAGAGAAAAATAAAATGCATCTAGAAACTAGGGATAAGTGTTTATGGAAAGATTTGTCTTCAGCTTAGGAACAGTAAAACATGACATCCTGAATGAAAAGGAAGAGAATACAACTTAAAAATATTGCCTGCAGATGTAATTGTGGGCACTTGCTTTGCACTTGCAATAAAGTTTAAAAAGAGAGATGACATACTAGCATGAAGAATTGGGAAGAAGAGATAGGGAGAATTAAGTAGGAGCTTGTAAGATTAGTTTTGGAAAGGTGAGAAAATAAAGTATCATACTGGAATTAATGTTTTCAGAAAATCAAATGAGCAGCTTGGAAAACAAACTTGGTAAATTCAACTAGAATACAGAAGGACAGGTTTAAAAAGCAAAAATATCTATAGAGATGACAGATAGGGAGATCAGAGTAACAGATAATATCTGGAAAGATGAAAATGATTCTGACCAGTGGAAGCCCCTCCTGAAACAAAAGCTGAAAGATGAATTGAAAATAAACAACTTTGAGGAAAAGCAGCAGTAAATTTAAAACTAGGTAAATGTGGGGCACTGGGTGGCTTAGTCGTTAAGTGTCTGCCTTCCGCTCAGGTCATGATCCCAGGGTCCTGTGATTGAGCCCCTCGTCGGGCTCCCTGCTCAGCGGGAAGCCTGCTTCTCCCTTTCCCACTCTCCCTGCTTGTGGTCACTCTCTCGCTGTGTCTCTCTCTGTCAAGAAATAAATAAAATCTTTAAAAAAATAAAAATAAAACTAAGTAAATTTACCACTAAATAAAATTATTATTTGTAGATTGTAAATGAGAATATGAATATCATAAATATTGAAAAGAAGATGTAAGATGTGCAAAATAAATTTGGTCTAGAGGGTAAATTATATATATTAAAATGAAATAGTTGGAAACAAGTTAAAAAGGATTAATTTACTTATTTCACATAAGGGAGTCAGCAGATATTGATAATTAGAGAGTATTCAACATGCTTAGAAAAATCTTTGACTTGAAAAAAGATAATTAACCTGAGTTATTAAAGAAAAAAGTTTTCAGATTTGTCAAAATCTGAATGTCAAAAACACAAAGAACCAAAAGTGTAAAATAATTAAATCATTTTATCTAAGGAAATAGATAAAATCAGATAAAGTATTTCTACCAAAAAATAACTGGGATTTTTTTTTAAAGGTTCTATGCTTTTTTTTAAAAGATTTTATTTATTTGACAGAGAAAGAGGGAAAGAACATAAGCAGGGGGAACAGCAGGCAGAGGGAGAGGGAGAAACAGGCTCCCCACTGAGCAAGGAGCCTGATGCAGGACTAAACCGCAGGACCGTGGGATCGTGACCTGAGCCAAAAGCAGATGCTTAACCAACTGAGCCACCCAGGCACCCCAAGGCTCTATGCTTTGTATAAAAACTTTACAATAAAATTACAGAGAATAATTAAAGAGTAATGGCAGCGTGAAGTTAATAGACAAAAGCAAAAAAACAAAATAATTGCTAATAAATTAGTATTAGTGTAGATTTCAAGGCATTATTTGATGACATGAATATAAATGCAAGGCAAATAACCATTAAGCCTTATTACTTTACTTTGGAAAAATGTTATAATCTGCAATGAAGTATGGATGTCATAAACTTTATTTGGTGAATAAAGATGTAGCTTAAAATATAAGTAAAATCTATTAGAAATACAGAAATATTGATATAATATGATGACAGTATGTTACCATAATTTTTTTAGTTTTTAAAAAATGAAATAGGAAGAATAAACCATGAAAATAGAGGATGAATAATAAAGCAATAATATCGATTTAATAGAAACCTATCTAACTTAACAACTTAAATAAATAAAATATATTTTCTTTCGGACTGGCCTAAATGTTTTTTATAAAATTGATCATGTGTTATACAACAGGGTCTCAATAATGCCCCAGATCATAAATCTTGTAATATTATACTACCTGGCCAAACTGCAATAAAAATCTTAGCAATATCAATAATAGAGAATATAAACTAAAAAGAAGGAAATTTAGATAAGACACTCTCTTCATATGTTATTGTCAGGAAGTAAAACATGAAGTTACACACCAATTAGAAAGTAATGATAGTAAACGTAGTTCACACAGTGCAGTTCACACAGAGTAGTTCACACAGTGTTTTCTGGTAGATGACACTATTATAATCTAAAAGTGAATTATTTGTTTAAACCATTTTGTTATTAAGCAAATTAAGTCCATAAATTAAAAAATTCAATGCATGGAGTAGATAAAACAAAACAGTAGCAGATGGAATTACTGAAGAATACATTTAAGAATTAATGATTATAAATGAAAAAGCAGTGAAAATGAGCCCAAGAACTGATTCTTTAAGGAAAAATATTGATAACCTCTAACTAGCATGAAAAATATAAATGAGGGGAAAACACTCCAAAGGCACAGTTTGCAATTGATGACTGCATTTTCCACCTTCAAAACATTCTTCGTTTGGCTTTTATGATGCTCGGCTACCCTGGATTTCCTTA
This sequence comes from Martes martes, assembly GCF_963455335.1. NCBI lineage: Eukaryota > Metazoa > Chordata > Mammalia > Carnivora > Mustelidae > Martes > Martes martes. The sequence continues at coordinate 22,279,406 of NC_137900.1, forward strand.
TAGTTTCCTGGACTTGTTTCCTTTGAAAGCTGCTCTTCTTCTGTGACCTCCAAATATTGGAGCTCCTCACTGCTGGTCCTTTGCCCTCTTCTCCATTGGATGTGAATAGCACTCACTCACCTATGATTGCCAGCCTTCCATTCCAACTCTAGGTCTGTCCCTTGACATTTGTATATCCACCTCTTTGCTTGTTTGTTTGTTTGTTTTTGGAGGTATAACAGGTATTCTACCTTTAATATATGTGAAATTGAACTCTTGCTGCTCCTTTTCCCTCAAGCATGTTCCTCAATTCTTCTTCCCTATCTCAATAAATGACAAGGCTATCTCTTAGTTTCACAGGTCAGAAATCTCAGTCTCTATTGTTTTACCTTTTCCTTTTTTAAGCAAGTCTGATTGCTTCCCCTTCCATATTACATAACCCAACACATTCTCTTCTCTCATCTCCTCAGCCCCTTCCTGGTCTAAGCTGTGAGTCCCTCTTGCCTGGATTATTACAGCAGTCCCCTTACTAGCTTCATGTTCACACAAACCTTCTCTACACTACCCTCCGCACAGCAGTGACAGTTGTCTTTTTATTTTTTATTTATTTATTTTTTAAAAGATTTTATTCATTCATTTGACAGAGAGAGAGATCACAAGTAGGCAGAGGGGCAGGCAGAGAGAGAGGAGGAAGCAGGCTTCCCACTGAGCAGAGAGCCTGATGCGGGGCTTGATCCCAGGACTCTGGGATCATGACCTGAGCCGAAGGCAGAGGCTTTAACCCACTGAGCCACCCAGGCGCCCCCGACAGTTGTCTTTTTAATAAACACATAATCAAAATTCTTTGATCGATTGCCGGTGCTGGTAAAATAATAACTAATCCATACAAAAATCTGCACAAAAATATTTGTAGCAGCTTTATTCATCATTGCCAAAGCTATACCTTCAGACAATGGAATTTACTTCAGTGATAAAAAGAAATGAGCTATCAAACCATAGAAACACATAGAAACACATAGGAAACCATAAATGCGTATTGCTAAATCCCAGTATCTAGTCTGAAAAGGCTACATATTGAATGATTCCAGCTATATGACATCTGGAAAAGGCAAAGCTATGGAGACAGTAGAAAGATCAGTGGTTGCCAAGGGCTTGCTTGGAGGGAGTAAGGGATGAATGACTAGGTGGAGCACATGCAATTTTTCGGCTTGGTAAAATTATCCTGTATGAAGCTGTAATGATGGATACATGATATTAGACATTTGTCAAAACCTATGGAAAGTACACCACCAAGAGTGAACCCTAATGTAAATTGTGGATATCAGTAACAATGTATTGTAATTTATTCATAATTGCTCAAACTTTCATCACTTGCAACAAATGTACCACACTAATGAAAGATGTTATAATAGGGAAAGCCGGGTGGGGGCTGGTGTGAGGTGGTGGATTGGGGGAATGAATGAGAATGGGAGGGAAAGAGGTTATCTGGGATCTTTCCATTCAAACTTTGTGTCAACCAAAACCTGCTAAAATGTGAAGTCTAAGCAATTAAAAAATTATCTAAATTCTTTACTGTGATTTACAAAACACTTATTATAAATAATATTTTCCCTAGGTATGGATGACTGAATTATTCTGCATTTTACATAAAGATCTGTGCACAATCAGTTATAATTTTTCCTTTTGAATGGATTGCCAGTACCTAATCTCCCTTATAGGAATTCTCCAGTAGCCACTGAAAGGACCTGAATGCTTCATAACCTGCCTGGCTCTCTAGCATTCTCTCAGGGCCCTCTTCATATCACTCTGTGTTTTAGGCACCTGGTACTTCTTTCAGTACTTCAAATACAGGAGGGGCTGTCCTGCCTTGGAATATTTTGGGGATTTATTTCTTTCTTCACAGAACTGGTTCTTCCTAATCTTCTAGTACTGGATTTAAATATCATTCCACAGAGGTCTTCCCATACTTTTCCATCTAACTTCGAACTTCTCTTAGCCCTGTAATCCTCCCTCAATTATTTTCTTTAAATGTATGTTGTTACCTTCATAGAACTTGTAACAATTTGTGATTACTTGAGTGCTTACATGTTTACTGTTGTTCTTCCCCACTGGACTATGAGATCCGAGAGGGCCTGAAACCACATACGTTTTGTTCATCAGTAATTACCCAGTGCTCTGAGCAGTGTCAGACAAGGAGACAATTGATGGAGAAGATGAATCTAAGATACGGAGTGACTATCATGAACAATTTTTATTCTTATTAATTTGACAAACTTTAAAAAAAGGACAATTGATAAAGAAAATATGAATTTCTGAAAGTAATTCAAAAGGCAATAGAAAATCTGAATATTCATGACGTAGAGAAGATTGTTAAAGAACTAACTCTGAAGAGGATACCAGGCTAATAGTTTGAGGGTGTTTTCCCCCAATCCTTCAAGATAAAAATATAATTCCTATATTATTAAAATGTTATTGAACTTTAAAAAAGATGAATTGATTCCCAGTTCATTTTGCGAATTACAAAATATAGCTAGTTCATGTAAGAATAAAGATTCAAAACCTCTAAATAAATAATGGCAACTCAAATATAGACTGTATTAAAATAATAATATGCTATGAACATTTTATTAAGTTTAGAAAAAGATGGATTGATCCCCAGTTCATTTTATGAATTGTAAAAATAGGCAACTCACTTAAGAATAAAGATTCAGAAACTCTAAATAAATAATGGCAACTCAAATACTGCATTCTATTAAAATACTAATACACTATGAATGTGTTGGCTTTATCACAGACATGCAAAGAAGTTTTAAAAGCAGAAAATTTATTAAAACAATTCATCATATCAAGAGATCAAAGAAAGTGAAAAAATTATGTGATCACCTCAAACGATGCTAAAAAGGCATTTGATAAATTCAACTTCAACATATAAAGAACACTTTTACAGAGTAGGAATAGAAGGATATATATTTAGCATGATAAAAACTATTCTAAACCTGAAGCACATATTTGAACTAAATGTCAAAAATTAAGGGGAGTATAGAGTAACATTTGAGAGCACATTTTACATCTGCAAATTTCCACATCTGTAAAATGGAGATAAATAATGGAATTTATTGATGGGGTTACTATCATTATTATATCATATGATATTTGTAAATAGCTTTACACACTACCTAGAGTATCCTAATAGAAATTAAATTTGTGTCTGTTTCCTCTTCATCATTAAAATATTAAGGGTAGCTTCATTTTAAATGATGAATGTATAGAAGATTAAAGCAACTTACAAGGAAAGGAGTACAGCAGAACAGCCCAAGAAAGAGAATGATACTAGATTTTTCATTATGAGAGCTCTGAGAGCAAAGCTACTAAGGAGTGGCCTTGGAGCTAGAGATCCACATTTCCAAACCTCAGCACTGAATGGCCTCATAGTGAATCCATGGCCTTAGAAAAGCTGACGCCAGTGCACTAGAAGAAAAAATTATCCTGAAGGTTAGTTGGAGAGAATCCATGGAATTGAATCTCTCTGGTTTACCTGGCCCCATTATACCTGGCATGTGCCATGAGACCTCATCTGGAACCTTGAGCTATATAGCCTGAATGTCATTCAGTTATGGATTGGGTAATTTTGTGCTATTTTGATGCTTTAAGATATCATACTCCAGTTGATTCACTTCTCTAGGGAATATGTTTTTGTGATACATCCCAGGATACTGATGAACACCAAGAGGATCTCTGGATACCTAGCAAGATATAGTTTCCATTCTAAGATTTTTAGTTTCCAGCCTAGCTGAGGGCATTTTGGGCTGGGATGATGGAGAGTTGACATCCTTGTGACAAATATTATGTGCCTCTTAATAATACAAGTAAGAATGTTTGTTATTACTATTTAATTTTGCCTTGGAATTTCCATCCAAGGAAATAATACAAGAAAAAGAACTATAAAAGTAATGGAAATATAATTATTTTTAAATGGCAGGATTGGTTACCTAGAAAAATCTTAAAGAATTGACTGTAAAGCCCCGAGGACTAGTAATAGAAACAGAGTTCAATAAAGGGACTTCTCTTTAAATACATATACATAAATTTACATAGTTCTTATAGATCAGAAATAACCATTTAGAAAATATAAAGGGGAAAATGCCATTCAGAATAACAACATAAATTTTAGCTTAAAACAAAATCTGGAAGGTCTTGATAAAAAAAAAAAAATTCACAAAACATTTAATGGGACACTTAAGAAGACCTATCTTGAGACACTTGAAAAGACCTATCTTATACTCACATAGGAAGAATCAAGATTTTAAAGATGTCAGGATTACCCAACTTTACCATAAATTATGTAATACAAATAGTGCTGTGCATTTTTGGCTGTATCTGATGAAATGATTTTGAAATTATGGAATACAACCAGCTATAACAAAGAAAGAAACATTAATCTAGAAAGAATAATGTGTTTAATATTTGTACAACCAAATATTAAAATGATCAATAAAGTTACAGTGTGTCAAAAATAATCTATGGAACAAAATAAAAATTTAAAATTAGACTTAAGTGTATGTTAAGAACAGTATAGTAAGAAGAGATTACATGAAAAATGGTGCTGGAAATTTTGGCTAATTAGCAATGAAAACAAAAAAATCATATCTTATAAAATAAAATAAGATTAGATTTTACATGGTTTATATATTTAAGTATAAGTTAGATTATAAATTAGTATTTGTTTGAATCAAGGATGCGGAAATCTTTTTGGAACTTAAAACAAGTCTTTTTAAAACCATGAAAGAAAAAGACTGGTAGTTTAGATTCTATAAGTGTTTTTGAAGTTTTCTTTGTCAAAACTTACTATAAACAGGGTGTTCAGAGAGGAGCTGAAGAAAACCTCATCCCCTGAGAGATATTAAGCTGGTCAAAATGAGCAAAAACAATTATGTAAAATCCCTGGAGATGAGTCAAAGGGCTTATGACACATTGAGGCACATTTATTCAACAGAGGCTATAGAATCTTGCATGAGGGCATGGCATTTGTGCTAGGGACTGCACCTATTGCCTCCTAGCCTTGTGTTCCAGAAAAGCTGTTCCAGCAGCCTCAGCGGTGGAGTGGCAGGTCTTTGCTCTCCCAGCTTTCTTGAGTGGGAGAACTATTCCCAGTGGACTTGGCAGCTGGTAGACCTCAGCAGATCTCCTTTCTACAGCTGCATTGCTGTAGAAGCCCTAAGTTGAGTGGGTGGTAGCAGTGCCCATTACCCTACTCCCAATTCTTGCCAGGTATAAAGTAGCTGGTGGGAAAGTTGGAGGAAAATGTAGCTGTCCAAGCCTGCTTAGCTCTGTATTACCAAGTTCTAGGAGGCTTGGCAGCCAAATGTCAGGTTCCGCCTTCCCTGACCTCTTCTCCTGGGCCAAAGAGCTATTCTGATTAGATTTGACTGCTGATAAAGCTTGGCATATTCCATATTGCCTGACTCTGGGCTGCAGAGGACATGAAGACAATTCACAAAAGAGATATTTGAAATGGCTAATAAATACACACAAGGCATTCAAACCTTTTGAGTGCAAGTTAAAAGACTAGTGAGATTCCATTTTTCATCTGTGAAACTGGCAAAGATTTAAAACATATAATACGCGTTGATGGGGAATGGGAAATGTGATTTTCCATTGCAAATATTTGATAAATTTAAAATCTTACTCACCAGTGTTCTTGGTACTCACGTAATTGTTTTGTGGGGGTAATTGTTCTTTTTTTTAGAGTTACCAAAAAGGATTTTTCTTCCTCCTATGTTATTATTGAAACAATAGCAACAAAGAAATCAAATCATCAGTAAACACTTAAGATATTGTCAGTTACCTTTTTTTAAGTGACTTTACCATATATATCTTAGATCATAGTAATACCTGTAAATGACATTTAGTCACTGAATGAGTTAGGAAAACAGTTGCCTTTATGCTTATCTTTATTTAGATGTGAATAATCCTGTAACTCATTTGTTCAGGTGGGTGACTAGCATTAGCAATAATTATTAGTTGTTTTCATTGATAACTTAGCTGTACTTACAAACATGATACAAATGTGCCACCAGTAGCACTAAATGAAAATTCTTCCATGTTGCGAAGAGGAAACAAAATGGTGAAGAAGAGAAATGAACTATTGGAGGTAGGAAATATTCCCAAGTTCTGTTTTCATGAGTTATAGGAAATACAAATAATTTTGTAGTGTAAACACTTACATCCAGATTAAGCAGTGTCGTTTTTCAGGCATTCTCTTGATCTTTCAAAGACCCACCCCACCCCCAGTATCCCCAAGTAAATAAGCATAGCATATGTTTCTTAAAGTATTCCTCCTTCCCCCACCAGTCACTATGAGAGATGAAAACTGATAATAGGGAGGATGAACAACACACATCTTTATCATTGATCTTTACTCGGGCCTTCAAAGTTATCATTCAATAGCTCTAATTAGATGATCAAGGGAAATCTATAGTTTTTTAGACTAAATAGAATTTTTAAAAGATTTTATTTATTTATTTATTTATTTATTTAGAGAGTGTGAGGGGGTGGGGGCAGAGGGAGAGAGAGAATCTTAAACCAGCTCTGCACTGAGTACAGAGCCCAATGTGGGGCTCCATCCCACAACCCTGAGATTACAACCTGAGCCGAAATCAAGAGTAGGATGCTTAACTAACTGAACCACTCTGTTCCCTAGACTAGTTAAATTCCTAACAAAAATCTCAGCTTACTTTTTGAATTCAGCAATTAGTCAACAGATTATTTAACTAAAATCCTTTGTATTTCACAAAAAAGTGTGATACAAAAAAGATTAATAACCTACACAGGTATATTTAGCACCCAGCCTAAGAAGTACATTATTACTAATATTGTTGAACCTCCATGTATTTCATAGTACACATATTCTACAATGGTTCTTTTCTTCTAACATTTTCCTCTAACAATCACATAGCATTTGTGATTTGGAATCACACAACTAGTGTTGTGCAAGTTGACAGAATAGTGAGATTCCATTCTCACTATTGAGATGGTGATATTGACACTAGTTCATTTTCACTGCTATGTGGTATTCCATTGTATAACTATAGAGAATCTGTAATATTATAATGTCTCAAGTAAGGGAGGTGATCGTCAAGTCAAACTCTTTGTACAGGTACCCCTAGAGACTTGGGCCCATTTCTGTGTTCTATCTTTTAAGATGAGGAGTAATAAACTGGTATATCTAGATAGATGTGGATTCATGATTAATTGATACTGTTGATGAATGGTGAAGGAGTTAGGGATTGTTTTGATTGCAGTGGTGGATGGTAGAGAGGGCTATCTTTAGAAATATGTCTTTAAATGATACCAGTAAGAGGACTAGACCATGCATGAAGGCAATTTCTTCTCCCCACCGATGTTCAAACTTGAATTCACTAGCTGGACTATTAGTTATGTAGAAGGGATTCAATTCAGAGGTGTTTGTGAGGATAATATCTATGGTTACATAAGTTTCTGAAGCTATTATATCTTTTTTGGAGACATTGTGTCTAACTTAAAAAAATTAATGTTCACTTGGTGTGTAAGTGATACTGTCTCATGTTTTGGAAGTCTTGATGTATATTTTTTTTTCATTTTTGCCCTGTGTTGTCAATAATAAAGAACATAGTTAAATGTCCCCAAACCTCACAGAAATTTGACTGTAACCTTTTAACCTATTAATTTCATGCCTGTTATATGTTGATCACCAGCCAACCTGTTTCAGGCTGCAAAAAGTAGAACTGCAATTTAAATATGTTATTAAGCTTATATTGCTTTAAATAATAGTTTTAGAAACAAAGAGAGTTGTGATGATAGAGAGTAAAATCCTTGGGTTAGGGACCATATCTTATATGCCCTACTATCTATGTCTGTTCCTTAGAGTATTGCCTGGAAAAATCAAAGTACATAATTAATATTGGTTTAATTTAAAGAACTACTGTTTCTCAATAACCATAGAAACTGTCCATGTCATCAGTGGTAAGGAAGAATCTAGATTCAGATTCACATGTTTATTCTCTGTGTACAAAATTTCATGTAGTCATTGCTTACTGTGAACTATAGGGGAGAAGGAAAAAGTATTAGGTGCTGGGATAAAATAGATTTGAAGTCAGTGGTTTAGTTTTGAGCACATGATAAGCACATTATAACTACAACTCAACAAAACAACTCATTTGTTTTCTGGAGTGCAGAAGTGTTCAAGAAATACAGCAGAAAAGGAGTGATTGAACTCATTGTGTTAAAAGCCTTTAATTTCTGATTTTTGTGAGACAATTCCTCTCTTCTCCAAAAGATGATATTAATAATTTATATTTTGGATTACATATTACTCAAAATGACTTTTGAGTCAATTTTTAAGGTCTGTTTTGATGACTTTGAAAACAAAGTTTTACCAACCTTGACACACTTGGGAATTGTGGCTTTGAAAGAATTTGGACATAAATTACTCTTTTTTGGAGTTCACTGGCAAATGTCATATATGAAGGCAGATATTCATCCCAGACACTAAGATAAGTGTTCTTGATTTCATTATGACGCAAGAATAGTTCTGTGGAAAGAAAAAACAAATTCCTAATGTGAGTGCAAGTTGCTTTCTTGATGCCATCATGATCCTCATAGCAAGAATGATTTATTATGTTGGATTATATCATCCAACTCTTTTTTTTCAAAGGAATAAATCACATGCTTCTATTACTATGATAATATGCAGGCAACTGTGACCACTGTTGAATGCTCTTCCAGCCACATCTTTTATACTGTGCCAATTAAGCAGAAGGTGTGGAATGTTGGCAGGGGGATTTAAATGTCTCATCGAAAGGTCAACACCTAACAACAGGACGGCATTTATCCTGAACTGGACTGTAGAGTCAGCACTGGGTTTGAGCCCAGTTGCTGTTGGGAGACTTAAATATACAGTCCTCCAAATGAGAGCAGGTGGTGTCAGAGGAGCTATACTGGTGTTCAAGATATATCCTAAAATAGCTTTAAGCTTCTCCATGACCTCATTTTGCCAAGCTGGCTTGCTTACGAGTGTGTTTTTGGGTGGTGTTAATGTTCTAGTGTTAGCCATTATAATTTATGGACTGACATAGTGTCGTTAACACTGAGCATGGATTGTACTCAGTAGCCAAAGCATAACTTTCTTTTCCCTCTATATTTCCTGCAGCTGGCCAGTGTTTTGTAACCAGGGCACCAACTCTGGAGCCAGTTGGTAACTTTAGATGTTTGATTGGGTGTGCAATTGGCATTACATTCATAGTTAACCAAGGATAATATTAGAGTATGCGTGATAGTTTCAAGATTTCATACTGTGAGACAGAACTAGTTTTAGCGCAAGATGAAACCAGATAGTTGTATTTATAGTAAGATTTTATTTAATAAAAGTATTTTAGGCAAGGTGAAAGTGACTGTGACTATTTAGACTTTGAATAGGTAAATGAGCTAGTAATTTTTAAATGAATTTTTTATCAAAGTAAGCCATGCATTTAGTGTGTTTATGAAGCTTAATAATGTTGTAAGACTTATGATGAAAAATAACAGACCTTTGCCTTGACCTCTTATTCTTCACTTTAAGTCCTGCTTCCAAGGGCAACTACTTTCCGTTCTTTTAGACATTTCTCTTGGTATTGCCACCATATTTCTAAGTAACACAATTATAATTTTAGTTCCTCATTCTTCAGTTTTAGAAATTATAAGTTAAGTTTCTATTATGAAGGGGAGTATTTAGCCCTCTTAAACCCTTTTGCCCCCAGCACACATTCTCCTCCTCCTCTTTGTCACAGTTTTTGGTGAAAAAATCAGATGATTTTCAATGGGGTCAGAAATAGTCATTCTTAAACACTATTCATTAAAAGATTATAATAACCTAGGTTAAGGAGCGTGATGGCCTAATACTACTGTTGAGACAGAATGATACACAGAACATAAAGAAACAAGCTGCTTCCTAGACTTGAAAGGAACGTAGCAATAGCATAAAGACAGGTGCCAACAAAAGGAAAGCAGACCTAGACGCTCTCCTGGAGAGGGAACCGGCAGGTCTTATAGTCCCTCACCTAGGTGACCCCACCACTTTTGTTTTAGTTTTATAATATCTGCTGAACATAAAGTTTTCTGCTCAGAATGGTCCCCGACCATTTATTTGTGACTCAGTCTGGGTCCATGAGGCAACTTCTCCAATGACACCAAGTGGGGAGGAGTGGTGAAGTCAGCTATTGACTGAACTTTAGGCAGCAGGTGAAGGCTGGCATGGACTGGAGCTATTGCAACCTTGGACAACATTTTGTTATTGCTAACTAGGGAGAGACTGAGGAGTTGAAATTAAGTATTACAAATGCTTACAAAGTTGCAGTAATCCAGAGCAGAGATCAAAGTGGATGTATCATTCCATGCATTATAAGCACTGCCCCCCACCCCATGCACACAATTTTAAGTTGTATCTTGTATGTATATTAAAAAATGTCCTTGTAACAGCCTTAGGCAGTCTTACAGTACCCTCATTAGCGCCTAACACAGTACCCATCACATGCTAAGAAATAAATAACAGTGGTTTGTTTAAGTCTCAGCTGTTTGGGTATAACTGTGTAGTACAGTTTAACTTACTGTAGAAAAGCAGGTATTACTCAGGCCCCATCCTTTTATGAGGGCTTCTGTTTGACCGGTGTGTCCACTGGCAAAGCTAGACTCTTGATGACAGTTGCCCTTTGCTTCATCTGATCAAGTTAACAGTACCTTAAGGGCTCTTTCACTTGGGATATTATGTTCATTCTCACAGTTGAGAATGAGTGAACACACTAAGGAGTGAATTATATATATAGTTTATGAAATACTTGACTTTAGCAAATATGTACTGTATAAGAAGCTACAAATAATATACAAAGTGGCTTGATTATTTAATTAGTACCTACTCTTAAGGAAAAACTAGATTACATTAAGAGAAATACCTCTATTTGATCTGTTTAGATTTTTTTTCTTTATCTTTTTCTAATATTATTTGTTATTTTTGGTTTATGCCCTGCGTTGGTCTACATCCTGCATTTGTTTATAATTATAAAAACTTAGATATAAAGCATTGATCATTATAATCTACCTATGCTTTAGGTGTATATTTTATTTAGTAATTAAAAAAAATTAAATATTCAGTTGAAACACTAGAAAACAAAGAAGAGCCAGATGATCAAACAAAAAACCCATAATCTTCCTGCCCTGGAAAAAGTTCTTTTAACACATTGCTGTATGTACTTTCATACACATTCTGTGTATGTGCAGATATTTGTGTGTGTGGATTAAAAGTTGAAATCATACCATTTGTAACTTGCTTTCTTTTACTTAGAATTTTCCCATATCAAACCTGTTCCTTAATAATATTACTGGTGGTGGTTACATTATGATTTGTATGACTATGTAACCGTTTTAAATAGTAAATCCATATTGCTGAGACTTCGGTATGTTTCTAATTACTTTTGGTCATTCAATCTATAGATTTTGCTATCCTTGTTCCTCTGTCTTATTGCACAGCTTTGGGCAAAGCTGGAAATGTAGAGGTTTGCCATTTTCTAATGGAAAGGCTGCAAAATAGGTTATGGTTCCTAGGTACCCTGACATGCATGCCCCGCCCCTTCTCTTTGCCTTCTCTTGCTCTGGCCTTGCTCTCTCACTCTCTTACCATAAGGTGGTAGGAGGGCTATAAAATCTCCCAGGATTCGCTTGGAAAGAATAGAACTTCCTGTTTAGGTTCAGCTAGGAGGCCCCCCTCTGCACAGGTATTGTTAGCTTTTGAATCGTAACAATTCAAGGTACCCATTTGGGATTCAGTGTTGTAACCATTTCAAGCCCAGTCAGTATATTGTTTGCATACTTCTAAAACTAGCTTCCATGGGCTGCAACCTCTCCTTTTCAACAGTGGTTTATAGCGAAAGTACAAGATGAAGCCTGCAAGATTCCTGGGCTGGGGGATGCTGTGGAAGCAGGACAATGTGTTGAACAATCGGCCTGCCAGGACCTGGACCTTTGTAAGCTAATTACTGCTTCTCAGCCTCTATTTTGTCATCTGTAAAATGAGTATAGTCATACCCAATTTTAAGGGTTTTTGGAGATTGAAAGTGAAAATACATTTATTGCAAATTTAACACAAAGTATGGTGCTAAAGTATTAATATGCACAAAGTATTAATGATAACATCATATTGTTCTGGTGAAACTGCAGATGACAAGAGATATGCTGATGCTGTGTTGAGAAGCACAGCCAGATGGACAAAGCCAGATGGAACCTTAAAACAGATCTTCATAGTCTTTATCTGTCTACCCTCCTTTATACATCTTGGAAAAAGCAGCCCTTTTTGATTCTAGTATTTTCTCTGTCCTGAGAACCAGTATGATACTGATGAAAAGGAAAAAAAATTTCTAACAACCTGAAAACTGCGTGCTCTGAAAGGCTGACATTTGTTGGAGCTTTTCCACTAGATTAGTGTTCATTTGTCCTACTTCCCACTGTCCCCCGGCCCCCAACCAGCCTCAGTTTTACTTTGTTATTGACAATAAAGGCTTTGTTCATGGACAAAGCAAATATGAGCGTGGTCTTAAGTTATTTGTTTAACCCTCTCTTAAAGTTATTGCTCTTTGCAACCCAGGGCATTTCTGGTATTTGAACAGGAAAAATTCTGAGCAAATGAGTCAAACAGTACATTGTCTTAAAATGGATCCTTTGTTACAATGAGCAAGCTAACCAGCATAGAGTAGCAATACAGGTGTGATTGTATTCCTGACCAAGGTCACCACACTTAATTACTCAGAAGTGTCATCAGCAAATGTTCTAAATGAAGATACTCTTACTATAAATCTAAGTAGTAACTTCAAGTGGTAAAATGTTTCAAATCTCATAAAAGGAGCATAAATATACCTTATGCATTGATTATTGAGGGGACCTTTATAACATATACTATAGCACATAAAGTAATCAAATATGTTATAAATTTATCCTAGCTCAAATTAATATGCATGCTATGACAAATATTAACATTTAAGTGACAACTTTAAATTTAAGTTCATTTGGAGGCATTATTTGATTGATCAAAATAGTTTTAAAAGCTATCAAAGGAAGTTTGATAACTTCTAAAATAAAATTTGATTTAGCAAGTAGAAGCATTTGGAATCATTTCATTGACCTTAAGCCTGCTCTCAAATTTGAGGTTGATATGTTTGTTTTTTTTTTAAAGAGTCATTGAGGTATCTAAATATTTCAAGGGCCCTCCAAGGATTTTCACTGTGAGAGTTTGAAGAGCCACAGACTCTTTAATATGGCCCTTCTGTTTATCATTTTTCCCTCTTCTCAGCAACTATAAGGGCTTAATAGAATAAGAAAAGAAGTCACAGAAAGGCCCCTGAAGCAATAGGGAAGATGGGATTGGGGAAAGACAGTCAAATCTCTTTGCCTTTCTGGTGGGAAGTATTTATTGGCTCATGTATGTGTATGATATGTAACTATAGGAAACTTGAAGACTGAGACATACATACATACATACATACATACATATGATTTATCTCATGGTATGTTATTTGTACATGTGTATATGTGTGTATGTATATATTTCACATTACATACACACATTTAAATATAACACATTATGTGACATATATGACATATAGATATATATATCTATACACACACACATATGTATCTTGCAACCTCAGAGTTTCAGATCTTTTCAGACCCCATCTAGTGGAGTTATTGTCTTTTTTCAGATTTAATTGTCTAGTTCAGCACTGTGTTGCAGAAACTTTATAAGCAGATGTCCCTAAAAAGTAAAGAAAGTATTACAGACAGACTAGTTAATAATCCCTATTCTATCACCTGTTAACTCTGTGAACTTGAGGATATTATTAATTTATTGAGCAGGAATTTCTTCATCTATGAAACATAATTCTTAATACCAACTCTTTAAGGTTGTAGTGAGAATTACATGACATAATACATTAACATATAGCTAATGACTTTTAACTTGAAACTGGTCATGATAGACAAGTGCTCTATAAGGGCAGTTGTTACAATTATTTTTTCTATTATGAGTAAGTTCACTACTAATAATAGTGGGATTTATCATACAGAATATTGACTAAAAGGGACTCATTTTATTATAAGTATTTACTTAGGTTACTCAAGTTCCTTGAATTTGTGCATGCAGCATTATTACTATTTATTTATTAATATATTTCTAATTTGGGTCCTAATAGAGTTTTTTTCCTAGGCAATAATTATTATTATTATCATTTTTTTTGTTTGAAAGAGGGAGAGAACATGCACATGAGGTAGGGGGTGCGGAGGGAGAGGGAGAGGGAGAGAGAGAACCTTAAGCAGGCTGCACACCCAATGTGGAGCCACACGTGGGGTTCCATCTCAGGATCCTGAGATTATGGCCCTGAGATCATGACCTGAACTGAAATCAAGAGTTGGACCCTTCACTGACTGAGGCACCCAAGTTCACCCTTAGGCAATTATTTTAATCCATGTTGGAAAGGATAAGCAAAGTCAATGTGGATGAGAGGAAAGGAATTAGATCATTAGAGTCTAATCTTTGTAGCTTTTGCTGATAACCAGCCTTCAGTTGCTTTGGGGAAAGGCCAGGAAGATTTAAGTAAATAACTAACTAACTAAAGATTTTCCAGAGGTTGCCCAGGGAGGCTCTGTGAAGAACTGTAGTTTCACTTGTTCTGGTGTTTATTAAAACCCCACAGAATCCATATTCCCACTCTGATCTTGACTAAAGACATGACATTGGCACCAAATTAATCAAGCAAATGTTTTTGTCCACTTGGGTGCATCTTGCAGGCAGTTGAGAAGGTGGAAGAGGAAAGATTTGATGACACATCTGTTTTGAAAGTATAATATCAGCTAGATGTTGGAAAGAAAATACAATATACAACTTGCCATTACCAGTCAGTGTCCATCTAATTATAAAAGCTTCGGAACCTGGAATTCTATTTGACTTCAAACATGTTAAAGGCTCAAGTCATTCAACCTGGTATAATATTATCTGAGGATTTGGTAGGATCATTTTCTTGCCTCAAATATTTAATTGAACCAGTTGTGGGTAATGAGGTCTGCTCTTTGACAACTCACAAGTAGTTTTCACACTGACTTATCCTTAATCATAAGTTGTATGTCATCTTTGGCCTCCTGCACAGGCAGATGGGAAATTAGTGGGACAGTCCATGAAAATACTGGCCTGCAAAAAAGTCTTGACTGTTTCAACACCAGCTGCTTTCCAAAAACATTTCACTTAGGCCCCATGTCAATGTAAATATTAGAAGACTTGGAAGAATTTGCAATTTTTTGGCCTATGGTTAAATTATTATTTTAACCCTTCCTTTTCCTGAGTACCACTGATGGATAATTTTAGTTCATTTACTTTGTTTTTCTTGTTGTTTTCTTAAAGAATCTCCACTTAACTGGAAAAGCAAATTCGTATAGCACACAACATAAGTCAACAACAACAAAAACCACTGGGTAATCCATTGGCCTAGTTTGTTGAGGTGTGGCTTTATTAATTTTTTTTCCTTCAGAAAAAAACTCAGTACTATTGCTTGGGTATAGAGTTCTGTAAAAGCCCGTAGGCTTGCTGTGAGGAGGATTTTTCTTTTATAGAGGAAAGGAGATTATAGGAAAGAATACCAGTTGGAGAAAAAGAATAGTTGGAGAAATCTTTTAAAAGAATTTTCATATGAATAATCCCCAAGGATGGTAGTTAAGTATAGGAGTATTGCAACCTCTCCAAAATGGAAGTGAATCCAAAAAAGGGAAATGTAATTTTTATAAATTGTGTTTGAGAGAAAGTAAAATACGATAGGAAAGATGAAGAGTCTGATTCCTTTATAAATGTTAGATGGTTGGATAGTAAACACATCAGTAGCAATTCTGTGTTTTGTGTTTCTTCAGTCATACATAGTGCTGTTCTGGATGCATAGTGTTTCTCTCTGAATACTGTCAGTCCCAGTTCAAACCTTTATATCTCAGATTGCTTATCACACATTGGTTGTGTATTAAAATTGCCTTATGTCACACACTCCATGCAATTTAGAGAAAGATTTTCATCGTGACACAAACTTGAAAACAAAACAAAACAAAACAAAATATTTCTATGAAAAGCAATTTGCTTTGCCAGGTTTTGCCTGTATTCCCAGTACAATTACTGCAGATTATGTGAGTTTGAAAATGAGCTTTCTTCCTTGCAACCCACTCTATTTCATTCTCTCATGAAGTCATAATCCTCTGTTTGCGCAGTAAGCCTGTTGCCATGGAGATTAATGTGATGTTACAAATTTGCTATTATTTATGACTTCATTGTAGGATGGATCTGAATAAGAAATTAATTTCTGATTTCTTCACAAATATTGGTGACTCATATGAGAACAGGTGAAGGCATTCAGCTTTCATTTCTTAATTGGGAGATGGAAGTGCTTTCCCTGGTGAAAAATACAAATATCTAAGAAATAATAATTGCAAAAAAATGTTCAAATAAATACTTCCGAAGAGAAGTTGAAACATGTGAAACACTAGGATAAAATTTATTTATTATTTACAAAATATCTGCTGAGACCTACAGGGTAAGCTCCTTGAGAAACATAGCTTGTCAGTGTCATTCTCTCAATAAGTTTCTCCTTGGTGCTGCCATGTTTACTTTCTCAGCACAGAAAGGCTAAACAGTGAGTACTCTGGTGCATAAGCCCCTCAACCATTGCAATATTGAATTCTGATCTTTAATAAACCAACATTGATTTACTTCACTGCTTCTGTTTGCTTAGTTAAGCTCCATTGGCATAGGAAAAGGCACACATAATTTAATCAAATTGCTTTTTTTTATTTGATTTTTTATTAGTGCGCAAAGCAGGCTCTAAGCTTTCAGAATTTATTTTTACCACTAAAATATCTTTCATCTCTCTTGGAAGAAAAGTTTGAAATTATAGTTAATTTCATCCCTCACTTTCAATATGTACAAAAACAAAACAAAAACGAGATACAACCAATGGTCTTATTTTTGGGTATTAAATTTAATGTCTTTCTTGACGTTAGTGTTTATTTGAAGAATCAGTGTAACATCTAATCAGTATTGAGCTTTGAGATTTCCAGATTTCAGATGCCAATAAACAAGTCAGTACCTTCAACATTTTAAGTTAGTCAGTGTTTTTCTTTTGTTACAAAGGAATCTTTCCTGATCATCTAGGTTAGCCAATTAATAGATGAAAAAAACAGACTTGGAAAGGTGACTGATTGGTCAAAGGTCAGGAGGCTGATTGACAGTTTGGGGATAAGCCCTAGGATGCTGAGATTTCAATTCTAGATTATCAATGCCACTTGAAAACTACTCCTATGTCTCCTTTTGAGTTTATTGCATATTAGAGTTAGAACTCCTTTTCATAAATATAAAGGTTAATCATATTTTTCATATCTAACTTGTTTTTTAGATGTTTGGGGTATTTAGAGTTTCCAAAGGAAGGTCCTAGTTATTTCTGTGGGAAGGAAGTCAATGAATTATTTTGGAGTATGAGTGGGATTCATGAAATAGCTTGTGATATTGCACTTGTAGAGGCCTAGGAGCGCACAGTGTTATTGGAGAATGACAAGGTTGAAAAGCTGTGAACTTTGTTTTTCTGCACCATACACTTATTTCTTCTGACTCCCTAGTGCAAGGTTTAAAAATAGAGGAGTATTACTTTTTTTTTTTTCATTTTATTTTTTTTTATTTCTTTTCGGTGTTCCAGAATTCAGTGTTTATGCACCACACCTAGTGCTCCACGCAATATTTGCCCTCCATAATATGCCATAATGTGGCAAATATGTGCCAATATGTGCCCACCACCAGGCTCACCCAACCCCCCACCCCCCTTCCCTCCAAAACCCTGTTTGTTTCTCGGAGTCCACAGTCTCTCATGGTTTGTCTCCCCCTCCAATAAAATCAGTCTAAGTATTATTACAAATTTTTATGTATATAATTTTTGTACTATACTGAACTAGAAATACTTCTCTATTAACAGAATATATTATTTTCTTATCTCCCAAAGTTTAAAGAATGGGGAAGAGTTTTTCTGTCTTCTGTTTCATGCACATAAGGAAGCATTTTTTTCTCTAGGCACATGGTAGCCATCTCCTTACTATGAAGAGAACCAAGCTTGAGTGGAGGAACGGAAGCCTATGTGGAAGAATGGAGAGACAGAATCTGTCTGGGACCCTGATGAATTTTTTTTTTTTAAAGATTTTATTTATTCATCTGACAGATAGAGATCACAAGTAGGCAGAGAGGCAGGCAGAGAGAGAGGGGGAAGCAGACTCCCCGCTGAGCAGAGAGCCCGATGCGGGGCTCAATCCCAGGACCCCGAGATCATGACCTGAGCCGAAGGCAGAGGCCCAAACCACTGAGCCACCCAGGTGCCCCTTGATGAATGTTTTGAAGTGCTAAGTTAAATAGTCCTAGAACCTGACCTACTTTTGGAAGCCTTTTATATAGGGTAGTCAAAGTTCTCAATACTGTACTGGACCAATTTCTGTACCTCCCAGATCTGTTCAGTCCTGTCTGCCTGTGTCAACCATTGCCCTGATTCTTGACCAGAGTAAGGGACAAACTGTGGCAAAGATTCTGTTGTTTTCCACGTCTAGAACTCCAGTATGCAGGTTCAACCCAACTGGACCCGCTAAACTGCTCTGACATTCCTCCCCTGTAGCTGCCTAGAGGGGCTACTAACACAACCCACGTATAGGAGGTGCTAGACAAAAGATGAAAAGGAGCTAAAGATCACTGTGGACTACATAGAGATGTAGTCCCCAATCTGTGGACTATTTGGAGATGTAGTGGTTCCATGTAGCAAACATCCTGCGTGATTAAGCAAACTGGTTGTGTTTTTTTTTTTTTTTTAATTTATTTGACACAGAAAGATCACAAGTAGGCAGAGGGGCAGGCAGAGATAGAAGGGAAAGCAGGCTTCCTGCCGAGCAGAGAGCCCGATGTGGGGCTTGATCCCAGGACCCTGAGATCATGACCTGAGCTGAAGGCAGAGGCTTAACCCACTGAGCCACCCAGGTGCCCCCTGGTTGTGTTTTTATAAGACTGTGGTCTGCTGGGTAATGTACTACCTTGTAACGATTGTCCTCCTCCTATGGTTCATTCCATTTTCCCCTCACTCTTACTTCCCTGGAATAATACTCCTAAACCCCACAAAAGTTAAACAAGTAAATTTGCCTTAGGTTTTATCTTCTAGGAAACCCAGGCTAAAGATTTCCGTAGAGCCCTGATACCAAGAGAGGCCATAGAAAGCAGACCCTCAGGATGTTGGATTGTGTGACTAACAGAGAGTAATAGAGACCTGCTAATTACTGCTGATGTGAGGAGTGGCAATCATCTCTGGTATGCATGACCTCACGATTACTAAAGTTTTCATTGGTGATGAATTAAGATGAGGTACAGATAAAGGCAAGTCACTGGAAATGAAATGACTACTGTACTTGATTGGAATGACAGAAAAATAATATAAGAATTGTGGCATGAGGTGGATGATTTTAATGGCATTGGAGGGCTTTCAAAAAGAACATGATATATATAGATGAAATAATTATTTACATAAGGTATGCTGTGAATGCCAGAAGACTTCTATAGCAGCCCTAAAGAAGACTAAAAAAACAAAACAAAACAAAAATCAAGCTTAGGATCCAATTATAAAGGTGACACACACCTGTAAAGGAGACAAAATAAACATCTGTTAGATCTTTCATGTCAAAATCAGAGTCCTGAACAGGAAAAGGTAAGACAGTGAGACTAGAATTTAAGCGGATAAGCTGAAGAAACTTGAACCCTTCCATTCCCCTGACTCTTGCTGGCCATCAGAAACAGTACCTTTTCTCTTTCTAGAGGAGAATGGCCCCACAGTGTCTGTAGACTGCAATGTTTTTTGTTTGTTTGTTTGTTTTGTTTTGTTTTGTTTTTTTAATTTTTTTTTTAATTTATGTGACAGAGAGAAATCAGAGCTAGGCAGAGAGGCAGACAGAGAGAGGGGGAAGCAGGCTCCCGCCGAACAGAGAGCCCGATGCGGGGCTCGATCCCAGGACCCCGAGATCATGACCTGAGCCGAAGGCAGAGGCTTAAACCACTGAGCCACCCAGGCACCCCTAGACTGCAATGTTTTTATATAAAACGGTTATCTAGCAAGATGATGTCTGTTCTCACTCTCCGTCACTGCTGCCCCCATTTAAGCGATACACAAAGTCATTTCTATAGCTAATATTTACAAGGAAGGAATGAGGGTGAGGGATGGGGAAGTAGATTGCAGTGAGTTCTCTATACCCATTGAAACTCTGGCTTCCCATCCCAATAGCTCTCAGAGGAGGAAATAACACAATCTGCAACGAGAGAGAGTTAATTCAACATGGACTAAACTTTAACCAGTGAGAGACAGGAAATGGTAAACAAATTTCTGGCCCATTTTCCCCCAGGTGGATTTTTAAGATGCAGTGGTTTCATATAGCAAATATCCTGTGCAACTGAGCAAGCCAGCTGTGTTTTCTTGAAAAGTTGTGGCCATCTGGGTGTTACACCTGCAGGGGTAGGGGAAAGAATATAAAGCTAGATGGGGAAAAGTCATTGTCATGAGATTCACCTTTGACTTGGAATTCAGTGCGCTAGATACCTGGAGCTGGTTGAGATAATGTGTTGGGATGTTTCTTTGAATCTTGTAAGTAAGGTGGTTCCTGAATTAAACAGAGTTAACTTTCTGGAGCTTTCTTGGCATGATATGAAGAAAAGAATCAGAAAACTCAGAAAAATGAAAATATATTTCTGTATTATTGTAAAGTATCTGATAATCCATCACATGACTATGTACCCTGGAAATGGGGCAGAGGACATTACCTTCACTTAGGCAATAAAGAATGTACTAGGATGGAGGGTACCAGAATTTTGAGACGTCTAGTGATGGTGTCCTCTGCAGGGTAGGCATGTTAGTTGGGGAATGCTGCCATGACCCTGGGCTCCCTAATATCAATGGGAACTATAAGATTCTAAAACAAAATAGTCCAAGTGGCAATCCTTTACTGTCACATGCAAAGTATATGTACTTACTGTAATGGACAGCAAAAGCAGAGTGGCAGTCATGGTGCCTTCACCCACAAGAAATCTTTGGTAATGAGCAATTGACCATGGTGGTGTCCTTGACATATGGATAGTGACTAGAATACTACACAATTTTTATAATAATAGTAATGGTAATAATAATAATCCTGAAAATGTTGAGTACAAGACCGACACCCACCACCACAATGGAAAACAGTGGCTCTTCATTCTATTTTCAGATCTATATTAATTTGCTGACTCATAGGTCATTGACTCAAGGGAAAAGTGGGCCTCTTTTAAAAGGACTCTACAATTTTGCCAAAAGTATATATCAAAAAACATTTGATTATTCCCCAAAAAGTACTTCTCCTTGGGGAAAGATGATACTAGACCTTCATGGATTCTCAAGTGTGAGGTTTGTGGGGACACTGATACCAGGACACCGGAAATGTTATTACAGTCTGATTACAGTCAAGACTTATAGAAACCTCATGATAAATGGCATTATGTGGATCCAGTGGGTTTGAGGATCCATTCTATGATTATTTCCTCAGTCCAAGAGGGTATAATTATGTATACTATACAATAAAACTGGCAGAACACTAACATTGGTTTCCTGATCTGTAAAGTAAGACCCATTATGGTGGAAAGCATTGTAGAAGCCCCTTGTCCCAACAACTGGCACACAGCCACAATAATAAATCAGAAATAATACTGCTTTTGGAAAGAATTGTGGAAATTAGTACCACTATCAAAGGTGTGAAGGATGTAGCAGTGGTGCTCCTTGTTTTGTTTCCTTCCTGAACTCTACAAAAAGCTCATGACAACAGATAAGGGACTACCATAAACTTAACCAGGTAGTGCCCTAATTGAAGCTGCCTTGCTAAATGTGGTCTCTTTTCTGAAACAGATCAACACTGCCTCTATTATATAGTATGTGGCTGTTGATTTGGTGACTACTTTGTTCTGAATTGCAGTCAGTACGAAGAATTACATAAGTTCATCTTTGTATTGTAAGGACAGTGACAAACTGGCACTGTTTTCCTTAGGTCTCACTAACTCTCCTGCTGTCTGTTATAAGGGGCTTTGATCATTTATCAGTCACTGTCCCTTCATGAGACAGAAACCATAGCAATTACTTCACAGATATATTAATATAGAAAATTGTTAACCTGGTATAAGAGAACTGAAAGGCAGAAAGGAACAGAAAGACAGAAAGGAAAGAAAGTAGTAACTACAGGAAGCATTTATTCCTCCTAGTGTTGGGTGTAAAAGGGAAAATATTGGAATTACTAAAATCTAGAGACTTGAATAAGGGCCCTGGCAGGTGGGACTCAGCTCCTGTGGAGGGTCCTGCTTGGCTGGTATAAGTGCTGTATGAGCCCAGTGGATGGACCCTGTGGAGCTGAGATTTAGACCATGAGGAAGGGACCCCAGCTGAAGTGCTATTGACTCTGAAAGAGCATGATAAAGCTAGCTGTACTTGTGTGGAAAAAATGTAAAGTGGAACCAGTTCCTGCTACTGGAATCAACTAGGAAAAGATGAACCATGGGCTTGGGTGTAAAGCATGTGGCACCGTAGAACCACTCCCAAAGAGGAGAGTCTCAACAATGTTCTGAGAAAGTAAACCAGCCTCTCTCTTTGGCACCCTCCATGGTTGCACAGTAAGATCATCTACAGAGGAAACATTGTGTCAGAGATGGAGGTTATTATTCATGGATCCAATAGCTCGGGCTCTTTTCCACCTGAGATGCTCTAGTTGCTGCCACTGCTGATGGCCACACTGACAGTGAAAGGAAATGCTCTGTGGGTAAAGTCCTTTGAAATACCTTTGTACAGAGTTGTTTTCTGTGAAGATGCCCCTTATTTTGGGCTGGTCTTAGGCTTTGCCTTCTTTTCCCAGAGCTCTACTTAGCCATGTCTTCTTTTTCCCCCCTCTTTCTAGCTCCCTCTTGCTTCCTTCTTTCTTTGCTTCCTTCCTTTCTTTCTGGTGTATCTTTCACTATATCTTTATTTTCAACTTTCCTATCCCTTTTATAAAACTCATAAATTTGGATCTTGGCAGTAGGTTTTATAGTCACTCTCTACACTGGTTGTGTAATTTGTCTTCTAGTGCTGTTAATCGTTACAGTGGATCCACAAAGTGGAGAACTTTTCAATGTAACTCTCAGAATGTGTTAGGAACAATTAAAATGCAAAAATTATTAGTATTCATTGAGAAGGAGTTCCTAGAAAGTGAATATCAGCAAAGGATCCATGAGCCAGAGACAACAGTAAAGCACAGTTAAGCAGTTGATTAGTTATAGTGATTTCCTTCTAGTTTGTGGTTCATAATTCATCTTCTTTATTATATTGCTAGATGAACAGCAGTTATTAATTTTAATATAGTTAATTTTATAAATTTCTTTCCTTTATGGTTTGTTCAGTCTGTGTTTTATTTAAGAAAATCATCACCCTGAGTTCCAAAAGATACACTTCTTTATGGTCTTCTGAAAGGATTTATAGTTTTATCTTTTACATTTAATTATTTAATACTTATAATTTATTTTAATTTTAATTTAAGCCAAGGATCTGATTTTTTCCCCATAGATTACCAATTGTTTTAGTGACATTTATTGAATAGTTCCTCTTTCCTCCCAATTATTTATAATACTAGCTCCTTTCTGGAATATCTGGTCTTTCCCATTGGTCTGTTTGATTAATCTTGCACTAATAACAAATGTTTAATTTTTACTTTATTATAACTTATATTATTATACATTTATTATAATTATTATAATTTATTATAATTATAGATACCTGGGGAGTTCTAGTCCTTTCACCATGTTTTTCTTCTTCAGTAGTATTTCTAAAATTTCTCTTTCTTTAATAAATCACCTTAGTCATTTTATGAGATTACTTTCTTATATGTCATTCTCTCTTCTTTTTTTTTTTTAAAGATTTATTTATTTATTTATTTGACAGACAGAGATCACAGGTAGGCAGAGAAGCAGAGAGAGAGAGAGAGGAGGAAGCAGGCTCCCTGCTGAGCAGAAAGCCCGATATGGGGCTCGATCCCAGGACCCTGGGATCTTGACCTGAGCCGAAGACAGTGGCTTTAACCCACTGAGCCACCCAGGTGCCCCAACTCTCTTATTTCTTTAAATGTATTGAACATACTTGGTTTTATAGTATGAGCCTGATATTTTCCATTTCTAAATTTTGTTCTTTCTGCTGGCTTTCTCTTTTTGTGCCTTCCTTCCTTGTATCTATTGAGATATTTTTGACTCTGAGCTCCTGTTCAGTGGAACTCCATTTATATCAATTCTAAGAGGTGTTTTTGAAGGTATGTTAAATCCAGAGGATTTCTTCTGCCAGATGCCCAGGTAGACCAGTAATTCAGGGCAAAATTATTATAAATCTTGGCATAAGGTCTTTGGCATTATCCTGAAATATGGCTGATTCATGATTATGAATTCTCAAAGGAGATATTTACTCCATCCAGTGCCAAGGTTGAGAATGGAAATTTTTCTTGACTTTTTTTTTTTTTTAAGATTTTATTTATTTGAAAGAGAGAGAGAGATCACAAGTAGTCAGAGAGGCAGGCAGAGAGAGAAGGGGAAGCAGGCTCCCTGCTGAGCAGAGAGCCCAATGCGGGGCTCGATCCCAGGACCCTGAGATCATGACCTGAGCCTAAGGCAGAGGTTTAACCCACTTAGTCACCCAGGCATCCCCTTGACTTTTTTTTTTTTTAAAGATTTTTATTTACTTATTTGACAGACAGTGAGAGAGGGAATACAAGCAGGGGGAGTGGGAGAGGGAGAAGCAGGCTTCCCAACCAGCAGGGAACCCAATGTGGGACTGGATCCCAGGACCAGGGATGATGGGATCATTGGATCATGACCTGAGCTGAAGGCAGATGCCCAACGACTGAGCCACCCAGTGCTCCTTTCTTGACTTTTTCTAAGGGACTTATTTATTTCCGACCCACTCCTATACCATGAGTCTAATAGCCCTTTGAGAGAATTACTTTATGTAGATGTGTCTTAGTAGAACTCCCATTTTGAATTGTTCTTGCCATTTGTTTCCTGTTCCTAGCACTCTACTTAATTATCAGAACAGAAGCTCAGTGTTCCTGGGGTTGGGTACATGTCCTCAGGATGAAAATTACTTTGATTTTTTTTTTTGTCTTTCCAGATACACATTTTACTTTATTATTGATCTTTGAAGTTTCCCTAACTTCCTTGCCAACTGTCTTTTATTTTTGCCTTCTTCATTTTTTCCCAGCATTTTTGTTATTTTCATATCAGAGGGTCTAGTCTACCATGTTAAAAAATCAAAATCTTTACAAGACCAATTTTTAAGAGATGTAAAGGGATAGTTCAAGGTTGTAGACATACGCATCTGCCATTTACTATCCCATTGGCTTGACCATTTGATCCAGTCTTAGGCCAGTTCCATGTCTGTTTCTATAACATATACTTCCCTGTCAAGGTTGTTGTGAGACTTAAATAAGATTATGGAGGTTGAAGCACTAAGTATTGGCCTGCCTGACAAATATTGGGTTTTCATAAATTATTGTAAAACTAAATATGGTTAATTCTATATATTCCCAAATCAATGTTTTGAACAGTTCTTCTATGAATCACGCAGATATAAAGAGATAATCAGGTAAAATATGTTATGCTTGTAAAATAACAATATGAGGATGTTGAAGATAATGGTTTCTCTTAAAAATGTTGGTTGTTAAAATGGATCAGTGGAAATAAACATAAATCTCCACAGTAAACAAGCGTTTAAGACAAGCTGTATAATTGAAGATAGATCCTCTTGCTAAGAAAACTCTGGAAATAGAGGAGCACTTGCCTTATGTTTATAAATATACAAATTTTCTAAATCTTACCCAATAGCTCTGTAATGAGATGTTAGCAGAAACTAACAGCATTGGCTATAGATTTTCCATCCAAAAACTTGGTTACTTTTATAAATTCTCACTAGTGTGCCATCTGTGTAGAAGACTGAGCATAAGTTTAGCCTCCAGATTGTTTTTAAAAATATTTATTTGCTTACTAGTTTACTAAATTCTCCATTTTTTCTCTTTTTTAGGGAATTAAGAATATTTTAATGATATCTGAGTAATTCTAGAGCAGATACTATGTTGGGAATTGCAAAATGTACTTTTCACAAAAAAACTTGTTTTGATTTCCTGGTTGTGGTGGAAAGTTCAATAGTATGTTGACACAAAATAATTACACATGCACACAGAATACAAATTAAAACATATGCAATTATCTAGAAAAAAATTAGGTAGGTCATTGTGGGTTCCTTTAGATTCATATTATTCCTAACCCAAGAGAAAGTTAGAATTTGACTCATCATAACCAGAATGACCATTCTACATGTCTGTTCTCTTTTTTAAATATAATTATATTATATTTTTTAAAAGATTTTATTTTTAAGTAATCTCTACAGCCAACCTGGGGCTCAAACTTACAACCCTTGCATGCTCTGCTGACTAAACCAGCCAGGTGCCCCTACATGTCTGTCTTATAACGATATTCAGAATAAACCTTAGTTTAAAAAGATGTTCCTACCTAACTTTGTTAGTTCCTATATTCACAATGTATTGGAATTGCTTTTAACAGTTTTATTTCCCACCTAGAAAGTGACATTGTGCATTCAGAGTACTCTTATGAATAACTCTTTTGCATTTCAAGAAAAACACTTATTTTTCAGAATACCATTATCTTCTATTGTATAGTGGTCCCCAAATGCACAAAACCATATTATTTTTGGCAATGCCAATAAATGCCAAGAAAGTCTCATACATGATTAGTTTTTCTTTTTTCTACTGAGTGAAATCTCAAGTTAAAGAGCAAGTAAGTGTTTATTGAGGCATGGTGCTACATAGAAATAATAACCATAAATATAAATGTTAGAACTTGACAAAATAACCTCTATATTATTTTAGTTAAAACAACTGCCATATCACAGATGATAAAACTAAAGCACACTGAAGTTATGTAATATATTTAAGATCATATGACTTATAAGTGGCAGAGCCAAAATGCACCCTCAGACAGTCTCCTCCTTAACACCAACCTCCTAACTTCTGCAGTCTATGTTCTTCCATATTTATTTTTTTAATGAAGGATTCTTATTTCTGATTTATACAGAAGAAGCTAACCTGGGAGAAGTGAATGAAGTGACTTATCTAAGGCTGTTTAGCATGTGCCAGAGCAGAGCCCTTGCTTGAACTGCAGGCTCCTTCCTTCCATAGTGTCAGGGCCACCATCAAGTGGTGAAAAAAAAACACCAAGAACTTAATATTCAAGTCTCAGTTTATAATATGTTAGTTTGGCTTAAAGATATTCTTTAGTGTGTTATAAAAAAACTAGATGCCATTTTCCTGGCATTTTAAGTGAGATTTGTGTGTGTATGAGGTTTTAACTGTGGTGTTCACGGTTTTCTCCTGGATGATACTAAGCCTCTTCTCGAGGTGTGGAAGTTATCAACTGCTAGCCCTTTAGATGTAAATTTTATGTATAAACGCTGCTCAGTTTTCCATTTTGGGTTGATTAAAATTAGCTGCATCAGACTGTGTGATAGCTCTGAAGCTTCAAATATTAGTCTAATCATAAATGTAACAAAAAAGACCATTGTGAAGGTTCAAGCATGAGTGTTTGTTTGGCATTGTCCACGGAAGAGCTCCAAAGTGATTACTCCTCCTGAGAGTTCCAGAGTGACTGATTACTTCTAATATTCTTCTATGACTTGATTTCATTTCTCTAGAATAGGTCACAAAAGAGAAATGTAAAGGCATTGCCTAATCTTTGAAAAACTTCTCCTGTCTTTACTAAGATTTATTTGGCAAAATGCTAACATTCTAGGGTCATTTGTGGAAGTTGTGTATAAAGCCTTATGTTTAAGAATGGGAGGTAAGGAATTACTGGCTACCACTTTGGTGATTCTGGACAAGTCATTATGATCTTTCAACGTCTTAGTTTCCTTCTCTATTGTGTATAATACCTGTTGTTCCTATACGTGAATGCTCTTGAAGGTGTTGCATGGTAAGTTAATATATACGGAAGCATTTCATAAATGATTAACTGCTACATAAATAACAAAAGAAAGTATACCAACACAGGGCACCTGGGTGGCTCAGTGGGTTAAAGCCTCTGCCTTCATTTCAGGTCATGATCTCAGGGTCTTGGGATCAAGCCCCGCATCGGGCTCTCTGCTCAGCGGGGAGCCTGCTTTCTCCTCTCTCTCTCTCTGCCTGCCTCTCTGCCTACTTGTGATCTCTGTCTGTCAAATAAATGAATAAAATCTTAAAAAAAAAAAGAAGTATACCAACCACTGTAATACCAGTTTGGTACTATGAATTTTGGAGTGATTTATTTATTTTAATCCTTAAATAGGTATTTCTGTATCATTCTTTAAGCTGAAGAGAGGGAAAGAAAAGACATTAGAAAAGGAGACTCCCATAGAATGAGAAATTCATTGTATTTCAAGTAAAAGTCTGCCATATTCAAGTTAATCGTGGGTCTCCTATGCAATTATTGATTTTAGGAAGAATGAGGAAGGAAGGCATAGAAAAATAATCTCTGATGTTTCCCTCATCGAAAGACATTTTGGTGTCTCTTATATTTAATTTATTTAATTGTAATTTATATAAACAGGAAAGTGTTCTTTCAAAAGATAACTGCAATCTTCAGCTGAACTTGGCCTAATGTGTCTTCTTGATTTGGCTAGAGGGTAATTGTAATCTTTATTTTTAATAATGAATTATAAACACTATCCTTCTACTGTAAGTGTAAAAATTTTGGTGTTTCCTTGGGTGCCCTATTTTTTTCATAAACATCTAATCTACAGATAAAAGTTAAAAAAAAGAATTCAGGAAACTAAAATGTTCTATTCCCCTACAAACTACCTGATGCAAGGGCCTTGCTGTAAATCATAGCCTTGGTATTGAATCTGCTGTCTTCCTCACAGAAGTGCACTGATGGGAAATTCAGATAAAATTAAAACTCTGTTTCTCAAAGGACAAGATGTTAGAAATGCCATGGGAATAATTTAATTAGAATTAATAGACACAGATATTGCCATCACATTGGAATGAGCACAAATCTGGAGAAATTTTCTCTCTTCAAGTCCAAGACTCTCTCTGGGCATTGTAAGGGGCTTTGGCATAATTCTTTAATCAAAATTTATTCTAACAAATGAATAAACAAAACAAAACAGCAAGAGGCTCATAAATACAGAGAAAAATCAGATGAGGGTTGGAAGGATGGGCAAAATAGGGGAAGGGGATTAAAAGGTACAAAGTTTCAGTTAAAACATAAATAAATCAAAGGGATATAATGTACAGCATAGAGAACATAGTTAATAATATTGTAACAGTTTTGTATGGTGACAGATGGTAGCTAGATTTATCATGGTAATCACTTCATAATGTATGTAAATGTTGAAGTACTATGTTATATACCAGAAACTGATATAATATTGTATATAAATTATACTTATAAAAAGATTTACTCTTAGTCATTCTCATGAAAAATGCATAGCTTTACTAGTTTGGACAAAGCAAAGGTATTACCAAAACATGCAATGATAGGATGGCTTGTGTTTAATATAAATGTCTCATGAGGAAAGATCATTGGCCTAATGGAGAATAAGGCTAGTTCTAACTTTAGTTAGCTTGCCATGTGTCTTGAAGTAGCAACTTAACTTCTCTTTGCTTTGGCTTTTAATCTCAAAAATGGGGGATTGAAATTTTTATTGTTTTTCTTTCTTCACTGATGAAGCCCTTCTTGTTTCTAACAGTCTCCATTCAGTATTATCTCTTATTCCATTTAGTGATTCTTAATTGAAGTGCTCCTTATCCCTGCCAAGTTGAGAATCACTAGATTATCTCTAAGGTCACTCAGAAGTCAAATTCTGTGTGCCCCAACTTCAGGAGTTCAGTGGAATCTTTTTTAGGCAAGCACTTATATTTCCTATTACTTTCATCTAAGAATGATCAGTGCTCTTGTCAGGCAGATGCTTTTGTTGTTAAGCCACATTTTGTTGTATTACAAAGAACTTATTTTTCTCTTTAGTGTGTCAGATACAGACATCAGAAGTCAGCCTTAAGGATGCCTCTCTATAGAGCAGTTTGGGATCTATATAGCTAAATTCTCAGCCTGAATCAGCTACAAGAAATAGCTTATTCACTGCCTGAATTAGCATTGAAAAACTTTTCCATTTATATGCATTTATAGGAAAGGTGTAAGAAGACATTATAACCTTTCATTAAAGGTTTATTTTAGCCAGTATTTTAAGTTGCATTTTTAAAAATGATTTCTTTTTTTCTTTTTCTTTTTCTTTTTTTTTGGTGGAATTGGTAGTGAAGTACTATTGTTATGAGAAGAGATTTCATTGGCAAGTCCCTCTAATCATAATTGTAAGCTACTGGTTGAATGTCCATGAATGAATTTTAATGAGAGCTATTAAAGAAAAAGGGGAGACAGAACAATGTTATTATTTACTAGGTATCTTTATATGAAAGAGTGTTTGATAAGAGAGCCAGCAGTGCTCCACTACCATTGAAAGAAAGTGGTCAATTTGACTTTGGCCTTTAGAAAGAAGAAATTCTTGGCCCTTAAGATTTGCCTTGGCTGTAGATTGAGGTGCACTTGTCTCTTCTCTACTCTTCTCCTACACTCTTTAACATTTCCAATGAAGTTTGAAATTTTCACTGTCCCGAAGTGATGAGAATGGAAGGCAGTTTTCTGGCCTCTGTTCCTACACACCCTTGTGTATTTCTTTTAGGAGGAGCAGTTTCCCTGATGGGTGATAATATGGAGACACCTTTTGTTTCTCTGGTTTAGAGCTGCATGGTTCTGGGAGCTTGGATTCTATACTTGCTCCTGCCTCCATGTCTGGGGTCTCATTGAGTGAATCAGAGCCCACACCTATCTCTGTCTCTCCTCTCATGGTTCCAGGGTGTGGGACTGCAATTCTGATTAAGTAGGTTTACCCTAATTAGACCTATGTTCTTATTTAAATGGATCTCTCAAGGTCCAGATCTCAGGATGGGGATGAGAATGAGAGAAGAAAATTGGGAGGCCAGAGTTTGGTCCAATGTCTAAGTAATAAAGATCATGTCTTTATTTCCATCAGTTTGACTTTTTATTTCTCAGTTTCTCAATTGGTTTGAAATTTAGATGGGATCGAAGAATGTGAACAATATCATCTTTAAAACCCCAGAAGCCTATTTTACTGTTGTGAACAAGAGATATATGATTATTATTATAGATGTCTTCTTTCTTTGAGCATGTGCTTTAATCAATTTTAACTTTATCTTAATTAAAATTTTATTTTTTGGAGCAGTTTTAGGTTTATAGCAAAACTGAAATGAGGAGATAGAGATTTCTTTTTTTTAAAATTTTTTAAATTTATTTTATTTTATTTATTTAATTATTTATTTTTTAATAAACATATAATGCATTTTTATCCCCAGGGGTACAGGTCTGTGAATCGCCAGGTTTACACATTTCACAGCACTCATCATAGCACATACCCTCCCCAATGTCCATATCCCCACCACCCTCTCCCGTCCCCTCTTCCCCCAGCAACCCTCAGTCTATTTTTTGAGATTGAGTCTTTTATGGTTTGTCTCCCTCCCAATCCCATCTTCTTTCATTTTTTCTTTTCCTACCTACCCCTAAACCCCCCCATATTTCATCTCCACTTCCTCATACCAAAGAGATCATATGATAGTTGTCTTTCTCCAATTGACTTATTTCGCTAAGCATACCACCCTCTAGTTCCATCCACTTTGTCTCAAATGGCAAGATTTCATTTCTTTTGATGACTGCATAGTATTCCATTGTGTATATATACTACAGCTTCTTTATCCATTCATCTGTGGATGGACATCTAGGTTCTTTCCATAGTTTGGCTATTGTGGACATTGCTGCTATAAACATTCGGGTGCACATGCCCCTTCGGAGCACCACGTTTGTATCTTTAGGATATATACCCAGTAGTGCAATTGCTGGGTCATAGGGTAGCTCTATTTTCAGTTTTTTGAGGAACCTCCATATTATTTTCCAGAGTGGTTGCACCAGCTTGCATTCCCACCAGCGGTGTAGGAGGGTTCCCCTCTCTCTGCATCCTTGCCAGCATCTGTCATTTTAATTTTAGCCATTCTGACTGGTGTGAGGTGGTATCTCATTGTGGTTTTGATTTGTATTTCCCTGATGCCGAGTGATGTGGAGCATTTTTTCATGTGTCTGTTGGCCATCTGGATGTCTTCTTTGCAGAAATGTCTGTTCATGTCCTCTGCCCATTTCTGGACTGGATTATTTGTTCTTTGGGTGTTGAGTTTGCTAAGCTTTTTATAGATTTTGGATATTAGCCCTTTATCTGATATGTCGTTTGCAAATATCTTCTCCCATTCTGTCAGTTGTCTTTTGGTTTTGTTAACTGTTTCCTTTGCTGTGCAAAAGCTTTTGATCTTGATGAAATCCCAATAGTTCATTTTTGCCCTTGCTTCTGTTGTCTTTGGCGATGTTCCTAGGGAGAAGTTGCTGTGGTTGAGGTCAAAGAGGTTTCTGCCTGTGTTCTCCTCAAGGATTTTGATGGATTCCTTTCTCACATTGAGGTCCTTCATCCATTTTGAGTCTGTTTTCATGTGTGGTGTAAGGAAATGGTCCAATTTCATTTTTCTGCATGTGGCTGTCCAATTTTCCCAGCACCATTTGTTGAAGAGTCTGTCTTTTTTCCATTGGACATTCCTTCCTGCTTTGTCGAAGATTAGTTGACCATAGAGTTGAGGGTCTATTTCTAGGGCCTCTATTCTGTTCCATTGATCTATATGTCTGTTTTTGTTGCCAGTACCATACTGTCTTGATGATGACAGCTTTGTAATAGAGCTTGAAGTCTGGAATTGTGATGCCACTGAGTTTGGCTTTCTTTTTCAATATTCCTTTGGCTATTCGAGGTCTTTTCTGGTTCCATATAAATTTTAGGATTATTTGTTCTATTTCTTTAAAAAAATGGATGGGATTTTGATAGGGATTGCATTAAATGTGTAGATTGCTTTAGGTGGAATAGACATTTTCACAATATTTATTCTTCCAATCCATGAGCATGGAATATTTTTCCATTTCTTTGTGTCTTCCTCAATTTCTTTCATGAGTACTTTATAGTTTTCTGAGTATAGATTCTTTGTCTCTTTGGTTAGATTTATCCCTAGGTAACTTATGATTTTGGGTGTGATTGTAAATGGGACTGACTCCTCAATTTCTCTTTCTTCTGTCTTGTTGTTAGTGTAAAGAAATGCGACTGATTTCTGTGCATTGACTTTATATCCTGACACTTTACTGAATTCCTGTACAAGTTCTAGCAGTTTTGGAGTGGAGCCTTTTGGATTTTCCACATACAGTATCATATCATCTGCAAAGAGTGATAGTTTGACTTCTTCTTTGCCAATTTGGATGCCTTTAATTTCTTTTTGTTGTCTGATTGCTGAGGCTAGGACTTCTAGTACTATGTTGAACAGCAGTGGTGATAACGGACATCCTTGCCATGTTCTTGACCTTAGTGGAAAATCTTTCCGTTTTTCTCCATTGAGAATGATATTTGCGGTGGGTTTTTCATAGATGGCTTTGATAATATTGAGGTATGTGCCCTCTATCCCTACACTTTGAAGAGTTTTAATCAGGAAGGGTTGCTGCACTTTGTCAAATGCTTTTTCAGCATCTATTGAGAGTATCATATGATTCTTACTCTTTCTTTTATTAATATATTGTATCACATTGATGGATTTGCAGATGTTGAACCAACCTTGCAGCCCTGGAATAAATCCCACTTGGTCGTGGTGAATAATCCTTTTAATGTACTGTTGGATCCTATTGGCCAGGATTTTAGTGAGAATTTTCACATCTGTGTTCATCAAGGATATTGGTCTGTAATTCTCTTTTTTGATGGGATCCTTGTCTGGTTTGGGGATCAAGGTGATGCTGCCCTCATAAAATGAGTTTGGAAGTTTTCCTTCCATTTCTAATTTTTGGAACAGTTTCAGGAGAATAGGAATTAATTCTTCTTTAAATGTTTGGTAGAATTCCCCTGGGAAGCCGTCTGGCCCTGGACTTTTGTTTGTTTGGAGATTTTTGATGACTGTTTCAATCTTACTGGTTATGGGTCTGTTCAGGTTTTCTATTTCTTCCTGGTTCAGTAGTGGAAGTTTATATGTCTCTAGAAATGTATCCATTTCTTCCAGATTGTCGAATTTGTTGGCGTAGAGTTGCTCGTAGTATGTTCTTATAATTGTTTGTATTTCTTTGGTGTTGGTTGTGATCTCTCCTCTTTCATTCATGATTTTATTTATTTGCACCCTTTCTCTTTTCTTTTTGATAAGTCTGGCCAGGGGTTTATCAATCTTATTAATTCTTTCAAAGAACCAGCTCCTAGTTTCGTTGATTTGTTCTATTGTTTTTTTTAGTTTCTATTTCATTGATTTCTGATCTTTATGATTTCTCTTCTCCTGCTGGGTTTAGGCTTTCTTTGTTGTTCTTTCTCCAGCTCCTTTAGGTGTAGGGTTAGGTTGTGTATTTGAGACCTTTGTTGTTTCTTGATAAAGGCTTGCACCGCTATATATTTTACTCTCAGGACTGCCTTTGTTGTGTCCCACAGATTTTGAACCATTGTGTTTTCATTATCATTTGTTTCCATGAATTTTTTCAAATCTCCTTTAATTTCCTGGTGGACCCATTCATTTTTTAGAAGGATGCTGTTTAGTCTCTATGTATTTGTGCTCTTTCCAAATTTCCTCTTATGATTGAGTTCTAGCTTCAGAGCATTGTGGTCTGAAAATATGCAGGGAATGATCCCAATCTTTTGATACTGGTTGAGACCTGATTTATGACCCAGGATGTTGTCTATTCTGGAGAATGTTCCACGTGCACTAGAGAAGAATGTATATTCTGTTGCTTTGGGATGGAATGTTCTGAATATATCTGTGATGTCCATCTGGTCCAGTGTGTCATTTAAGGCCTTTATTTCCTTGTTGATCTTTTGCTTAGATGATCTGTCCATTTCAGTGAAGGGAGTGTTAAAGTCCCCTGCTATTATTGTATTACTGTCGATGTATTTCTTTGATTTTGTTATTCATTGGTTTATATAGTTGGCTGCTCCCATGTTAGGGGCATAGATATTTAAGATTGTTAGGTCTTCTTGTTGGACAGACCCTTTGAGTATGATATAGTGTCCTTCCTCATCTCTTATTATAGTCTTTGGCTTAAAATCTAATTGATCTGATGTAAGGATTGCCACCCCAGCTTTCTTCTGATGTCCATTAGCATGGTACATTGTTTTCCACCCCCTCACTTTAAATCTGGAGGTGTCTTTGGGTCTAAAATGAGTTTCTTGTACGCAGCATATTGATGGGTTTTGTTTTTTTATCCATTCTGATATCCTGTGTCTTTTGATTGGGGCATTTAGCCCATTACCATTCAGGGTAACTATTGAGAGATGTGAATTTATTGCCATTGTATTGCCTGTAAGGTGACTGTTACTGTATATTGTCTCTGTTTCTTTCTGATCTACTACTTTTGGGGTCTCTCTTTGCTTAGAGGACCCCTTTCAATATTTCCTGTAGAGCTGGTTTGGTGTTTGCAAATTCCTTCAGCTTTTGTTTGTCCTGGAAGGTCTTTATCTCTCCTTCTATTTTCAATGGTAGCCTAGCCGGATATAGTATTCTTGGCTGCATGTTTTTCTCGTTTAGTGCTCTGAATATATCATGCCAGTTCTTTCTGGCCTGCCAGGTCTCTGTGGATAGGTCCGCTGCCAATCTAATGTTTTTACCCTTGTATGTTACAGACTTCTTTTCCCGGGCTGCTTTCAGGATTTTCTCTTTGTCGCTAAGACTTGTAAATTTTACTGTCAGGTGAGGAGGTGTGGACCTATTTTTATTGATTTTGAGGGGCATTCTTAGCATCTCCTGGATTTGATGTTTGTTCCCTTTGCCATATTAGGGAAATTCTCTCCAATAATTGTCTCCAATATACCTTCTGCTCCCTTCTCTCTTTCTTCTTCTTCTGGAATCCCAATTATTCTAATGTTGTGTCATCTTATGGTGTCGCTTATCTCTCAAATTCTCTCCTCGTGGTCCAGTATTTGTCTCTCTTTTGCTCAGCTTCTTTATTCTCTGTCATTTGGTCTTCTATGTCACTAATTCTTTCTTCTGCCTCATTCATCCTAGCAGTAAGAGCTTCCATTTTTGATTGCACCTCATTAATAGCTTTTTTTATTTCAACTTGGTTAGATTTTAGTTCTTTTATTTCTCCAGAAAGGGCTTTTATCTCTCCGGAGAGGTTTTCTCTAATATCTTCTATGCCTTTTTTGAGCTCGGCTAGAACCTTGAGAATCGTCATTCTGAACTCTAGATCTTTCATATTACCAATCTCCGTATTGATTATTTCCCCAGCCTTTGGTACTGCCTCTTGTTCTTTTTTTTGTGGTGAGTTTTTCCACCTTGTCATTTTGTCCAGATAAGATTTGCTTTCTCCTCCGGTAGAATTCTGCTGTTATTGGTGAGTGAAGTTGGTCTTGGCTGGGTTTCTCGTTGAACTTCTGGGGGAGGGGCCTGTTGTAGTGATTCTCAAGTGTCTTTGCCGCAGGCGGAATTGCACCGCCCTTTCCAGGGGCCGGGCTAAGTAATCTGCTCAGGTTAGCTTTCAGGAGTTTTTGTTCCCTGAGCGCTTTCCATAGAGTTCCGGAGGATGGGAATGAAGATGGCAGCCTCCCAATCTCTCGGCCCGGCGGAGCCAAGAGCTTGGGGTTCCGCTCCTCAGTGCACCCTCAGAGAAAAGCGCCCAACTGCCCCGCCTCCCTGGCCTGCGGTTACCCCTGGAGGAAAGCAGTCAATTGCTGGCACTTGGAGAAAAGCACCCGGTCACTTCCGTCTCCACGGCCTCTGGCCGAGTTCCGAGCCCACCCAGCCTGCAACTGGCACAAGGTAACCCTGGGCTGAGAGCTCACTCCTTGGCTTTGTCACTGTAGCTGTCTTCCCTGCTCTAATACCTGCGAGCTCAGACAGGTATACTCAGACACCCCCGGTCCTTCTGTGACCCCACGGGACCTGGGGTTATGCTGACCCTGCCTGGGCTTCCCCCCAAGTTAGCCTCTGGAGCGATGTCCCTCCATGGAGCAGACTTTTAAAAGTCCCGATTTTGTGCTCCATTGCTCCGCCGCTTGCTGGGAGCCGGCCCCTCCCCCCGCAGGCTGTCTTCCCGTCACTTTGGATTCACTTCTCCACAGGTCCTACCTTTCAGAAAGTGATCGATTTTCTGTTTCTAGAATTGTTGCTCTTCTTCTCTTCGATTTCCCATTGGATTTATAGGTATTCACAATGGTTAGATAAGCTATCTAGCTGATCTCCTGCTACCAAATGTCTTCTCAGCCTGCTACTTCTCCACCATCTTGACTCCTCCCCCCCAGGATATAGAGATTTCTTATACACTTCTTGAACCTATACAT
The DNA here is from genome assembly GCF_963455335.1 of Martes martes. Taxonomy (NCBI): domain Eukaryota; kingdom Metazoa; phylum Chordata; class Mammalia; order Carnivora; family Mustelidae; genus Martes; species Martes martes. Next base: position 22,316,998 of record NC_137900.1, read on the forward strand.
GCATTACTTCCCACATTATCAACATCAGTCACCAGATTGGTACCTTTTTTTTTTTTTTAATCAAGAAAGAACCTACATTTAATCGATATCAAAATCACCCAGACTCCAAAGTTTACCTTAGGGTTTGCTCTTACTCACTATTGTGAATTTTGTAGGTTTAGAAAAAAGTATGATGATATATATCCATCATTATAATATCATACAGAATACTTTCACTGCCTTAATTATCCTCTGTGTACTGGATATTCTTCTCTTCCCCCCTCTCTCTGCCCTTAGTAATCTTTTTATTGTGTCCATAGTTTTGCTTCTTCCAAAATATCATTTAGTTGGAATCATACAGTATGTAGCCTTTTCAGATTGGCTTCTTTCACTTAAAAATATGTATTTAAGTTTCCTGCATTCCTTTTCATAGCTGCTATTTCTTTTCAACATTGATTAATATTCCATTGTCTTGCTGGACCACAGTGTATTTATCCTCTCACATACTGAAAGACTTCTCGGTTGCTTCCAAGTGTTGGCAATTGTGAAGAAAGTTGCTATAAACATCTAAACATCTATATGTAAGTTTTTGTATGGATGTAAGTTTTTAACTCGTTTGGGTATATATCAAGGAGCAAAATTGCTGAATTATACGGTAAAAGTATGTTTTGTTTTGTAAGAAACTGCCAAACTGTCTTCCATTGTAGTTGTACCATTTTGTATTTCCACCAGCAATGAAGAATTACTTTGGCTCCACATCTCACCAGCATTTGGTATTGCCTGTGTTCTGGATTTTGGATATTCTAATGGACATGTAGTGGTGTGTCATTGTGTTAATATGCATTTTTCTGACAACATAAGATGTGGAGAATCTTTTCATATGCTTATTTGCCATATGTTATCTTCTTTGATAAAGATCTTTGGCCCATTCTTAAAAATCAGGGTGTTTTCTTACTGTAGAGTTTTAAGACTTCTTTGTATATTTTGGATAACAGTATCAGGTGTGTCTTTTGCAAATATTGTCTCCTACTCTATGGCTTGTCTTCTAATTCTCTTGACATTGTCTTTCACAGAGCAGGAATTTTTAATTTTAGTGAATTCCAGCTTATCAATTATTTCTTTTTTTTTTTTTTTTTTTTTTTCAATTATTTCTTTTATGGATCGTATTTGTATCTAAAAGGGTATCACCATACCCAAGGTCATCTGGGTTTTCTCCTGTTATCTTCTAGGAGGTTTATAGCTTTGCATTTCACCCTTAGGTCTATTATTCATTTTCAGTCAATTTTTGTGAGGTTGTATAGTCTTGTGTCTAAATTTATTTATTTATTTACTTTTGTTTATGGATATCTACTTGTTCCAGCACCATTTGTTGAAGAGACTATCTTTGCTCCGTTTAATTGCCTTTGCTCCTTTGTCAAAAATAAGTAGACTATATTTATAGGAGTGTATTTCTGGCCTCTGTATTGCGTTCTACAAGTTCTACTTGTCTGTTCTTTCTCAGTGTGTTCTACTACACTGTCTTGATTACCCGTCTTGATTACTGTAGCATTGTAGTAGATCCTAAAGTTGGGTAGTGTCAGCCCTCCAATTTTTTTTCAATATTGTGTTGACTCTTCTGGGTCTTTTTCTCTCCATAGAAACTTCAGTATCAGTTTGTCAACATCCATAAAATAACATGCTGGAGGTTTTTTGGGGGATTGCATTGAATCTATAGATTAATTTAGGAAGATCCAACATCTTGACAAGTCCTTTTATCTATGAGCATGGAATATCTGTCCTTCTATCTAGTTCTTCTTTGATTTTATTCATCAGAGTTTTGTGGTTTTCCTCAGAAAGATCTTATACATATTTTGATATATTTATACCTAAATATTTTGTTTTGGGGTGCTATTGTAAATGGTATTGTGTTTTAATTTCAAATTCCACTTGTTCATTGTTCGTCTGTAGGAAGACCATTGACTTTTGTATATTCACCTTATATCCTGCAGCCTTGCTACAATTGCTTATCAGTTCCAGGAGTATTTTTGTCATTTTGTATTTTCTATACAACCTATCATGTCATCTGCTAAAGTCAGTTTTGTGTTCTTCCCAATCTGAATACATTTTTATTCTTTTACTTGCCTGATTTCATTAACAAGGATTTCATACATGGTTTTGAAAAAGAGTGGTGAGAAAGACATCTCTGCCTTGTACCTGATCTTAGTGGAAAAGGTTAGACTTTCTCATGAATAAGTATGATGTTAGCTATAGGTTATTTGTAGATAGTCTTTATCTATGAGGATGTTCCCCTCTATTCCTAGTTTACTAAGTTTTTATCATGAATAGATGTTGGGTTATGTCAAATGCTTTTTCAGCTTTTTCAAATGATATGATAATGTGATTTTTCTTTTTTGGTCTGATGATGTAATAGATTACATTACTTGATTTTCAAATGTTGAACCAACCTTGTATACAAGAGATAACCTCTCCTTGGTCATGATATATAATTCTTTTTATTCTTTTTGGGAGTTCAATTTGCTAATATATTTTTGAGAATTTTTGCATCCATGTTCTTAAGATATTGGTCTATAATTTTATTTTCTTTCTGTGTTTTTTTTTTTTTTTTAATCTGGTTTTTAGTGTTGGGGTAATGGCAACTCCATAGAATGAGTTAGGAAGTATTCCCTCTGTTCTATCTTCTGAAACAGATTATAGAGGACTGGTATAATTCCTTCCTTAAATAGTTGAAAGAATTCACTGGTGAACCTAACCTATCTGCTTTGTTCTTTCTGTTTTGTAAGATTATCAATTATTGATTGAATTTCTTTAATACATATAGGCCTATTTAGATAATCTGTTTATTTTTGTTTGAATTTTGGCAGATTGTGTCTTTCTAGGAATTGGTTCATTTCATCTAGGTTATCAAAATTGTGGGCATGGAGTTATTCATGGTATTTTATTATTATTTTTTTTTTAATTTCCAAGGAATCTATAGTGATTTCTCTCTTTCATTTTTGATATTGGTAGTATGTGTCCTCTCTCTTATTTTCTTAGTTTGCCTGGCTAGAGGCTTACCAGTTTTATTGATCTCTTCAAAGAACCAGCTTTTGGTCCGCTTGCTTTTCTCTATCGATTTTCTATTCTCAATTGCATTGATTTCTGCTCTAATTCTTAGTAGTTTCTTCTTTTTTGTTTGATTTAATTTGCTCTTCTTTGTCTAGTTTCCTAAGGTAGAAACTTAAATTGCTTATTATAGATATTTCTTCTTTTCTAATATATGCAATCACTGTTATAAATTTACCTCTATGTACTGCTTTTGCTGTATCCCACAAATTTTTGATGAGTAGTATTTTTAATTTTCATTTAGTTCAAAATATTTTATTTTTTTAAGATTTATTTATTCATTTTAGAGAGAGAAAGAGTGGGAGGAGGGGCATAGGGAGAGAATCCTCAAGCAGACTCCCTGCTGAGTGTGGAGCCCAATTCAGGGCTCAATCCCATGACCCAAGTTGAAAGGAATAGTCACCCAGGCACCCCATAGTTCAAAATATTTTAAAATTCCTCTGGAGATTTCTTCTTTGACCCATGTGTTATTTGTAAGTGTGTTGTCTAATCTCTGTGTAGTTTGGGATTTTTAGCTGTCTTTCTGTCACTGATTTCTAGTTTAATTCCACTGTGTTCTATGAGCAGACATTGTATGATATTTTTAAAAAATTTGTTAAGGGGTATTTTATGGCACAGAATGTGGTCTATCTTAGCAAATGTACCATGGAAACTTGAGAAAAATGTGAATTCTGGTTTTGTTGGATGAAATAGTCTACAGATGCCCATTGTATCCAGTTGATTGATGGCATTATGTTCTTACTGATTTTTTGTCTGCTTGATCTGAGAGAGATGTTGATGTCTCCAGTTATGATAGTGGATTCATCTATTTTTCCTTGCATTTCTATCAGTTTTTGCTTTATGTAGTTTGACTCTGTTGTTAGGGGCATACATGTTAAGCATTATTACATCTTTTTGGAGAATTGACTACTTCATCCTTACATAATGCCTTCCTTATCATGGATAACTTTCTTTATCTGAAGTTTTCTTTCTCTGAAATTAATACAGCTATTCCTGCTTTCTTTTGGTTCATATATCTATGGTATATTTTCTCTATCCATTTACTTTTAATTTATATGTGTGTTAATGTTTAAAGCGGGTTTCTTGTAGACAAAGTATTGTTGGGTTGTGTTTTTTGATTTGCTCTGACAATTTCTGTTTTTTAATTGGTGTGTTTAGAGCACTGATAATACATTTTAACTTTATTCATGAAGAGTTTGACTGTGAAACAATAAAGTTGTGTCTGTATCCTAGGACTTAGTCTTAAATAAAATGAACATCATGTATTTTTAAATTTTGATATAAATATCCTGCAATTATTCCATATAAAGTAGAATTTAGCATAACGTTAGTCCACCTTAAAGTTCCAAATGAAAGGATTTATATGCTGTACATTTTAATAATTCAACATATATCTATTGAGTTCTGAATAACCTTTAGGTGCCGTTATTGTGTGCTGAGGATACAGTTGAAAATGACATAAACAAACTCCATTCTTTTGTACAATTTATGAATGAGATGATTTCAAAAAATGGTATAGTACTATAATGAAAATTAAATCTGAAGATGTGCTAAAGAGTGACTGGGGGATGAGGAAACTACTTTATATAATGTGGTCAAACAATATCAGTCAAGATTCTCTAGAGCAGATAGTCAGGTGGCAGGAAAGTTGTGCTCTGATCATGAAAGTCTGGAGCAACACAGGATGTCAGAGGCTCCATTTTATGTATATGTGTGTGTGTGTGTATATATGTACATATATATATGTATGTACATATATATGTATATGCATATGTACATATATATGTACATACATATATATATGCACACACACATATATATGTGTGTGTGTATGTGTGTGTGTATATATATATACACATACATATATATATATTTTCATGATCATCATAGCAGGGTAGAGGAGATGTGGTGAATCAAACACTGGCTCTTCAAAGCTTCTGTCTGGAATTGACCTGTGTTACTTCTGTGTAAACATTCTACATGCAACTTCTGCTTAAATTTCATTGGCACAGCAAGTCATGTTGCCATGCCTAACTTCAAAGGAGGTAAGAAAATCCAATTATACCAAGTGCCCAGAAGAATCACTGGAATATTTATGAACATTCCTAATGATTATCAGAAAAAGCTTTTCTGAGGCGGTAACAGTATAGTTCAGAATGACCAGCAAGAATGAACCAAACATAGTTGTAAATAGTGATTCTTAACCCTAGCTGTCCATTAAAATCACAATAGATAGGCAGTGCACTGTATGCTCTCAGGCATTAACTTTATTACCTCACAGCCGTGATAAGATTTAACCTTCATCTTTATTTTATAGAAAAAGAAACTGAGGTGGAGGGAGGTTATGTTATGTTTGCAAGGTTCACAAAAATATTAAGTACAAAAATCAGGATTTGCACTCAGTTTGATTTCAGTATCTACAATCTTAAATATTCCACTATAGTCTCTGCTTAGGTTATATAAATTATGGTCTTATGTATAACTAAATTTAAATCAAGAATGCTGCTCCTTAGGATTTGCTACTTCTACCCTTGCCTCAGATGTATATGCATGTGTGTGTGTGCATACAAGCATAGGTGCCTGCTTGTATGTGTACACTCCAACCCTTAGTAAACTGGACTGCCTTATGTCATGGCTGCACTTGTTTGCTCCACTCCAAACACACTAGTCTCCTTACTATCCTTTGGAATTTTAAAGCACCATTCAACTTCAAAAACTTTTTACTGCTTCTTCCCTCTACATGGAAACCAGTTCCCCCAGATATCTAAATGATTCACTTCCTCACCCTCTTTAATTCTTTACTCAACCATCACCATTTCATCCAGGCCTATCATACCATTTAAAATTGTTACCATCCTTCTACATGCCACATCTTCCTTACTTGCTTTATTTTTCTCTGTATCACTTATCCCCATCTAAAGAAGTATATTTCTGTTTATTTAGTGTGTTTTCTTTTCTTTCTTTCTCTACTAGACTCTAGGGTATTTCAGACTACATGAGGACAAGGATTTTTCCTATTTTAGTCCCTGATGTATCTTCAGGGCTTAGAAGAGGGCTTAAAAGAGAGCACATAGAAGGAATTCAGTAAACACTTGGTTACCTGAATGCTTCATGAGAACTCAGGCCAGAGAGTTGGCGATGGAGGGTAAATGAGATTGGATGCCACGGTCTTGCCATAGTATGAGGAGGCTGAGTGCAATGCCTATCAGGGAGATGTGGTATGATGGAGAGTTCACTCCTCAGCAGCCTTCTGTGGTTGTCCTTATCCCAAAGAGTCCATAAACTAACCTAAGCAACAGTCACTGCAGCCAAGGAGAGGAATACAATCTTGCATAGCCAAGAAGGAAACATTTATTACTCCTCTTTCTCTCACCCTTGCCCACCTCCTAAGAGATCAGCACAAGGAAGGGGAAGAGTTCATGAGGATGGGTGAATGAGTAGATGTGCACATGAAAAACTCTACTCAACTCTAGACTGCTTGAGTCATAGTCTGTCCTACCCTGGAGGCAGAGAGAACTTTGAATCAGAACAGTATCTTCTAGTACTGAAATAAGATTGTTCTAATAATCAAAATTCACTGAAAATTGATGATACCTGACACAGTTTTATGAAGGAAGTCATTACACAGAAGAAAGGGTTAGTTCTCCATAGCTGACTTGCTATGGAGGAATGTATTGAAAAAAAACATAAAATTGTTTATTTTTAATACCTCAGAAAATTAATACTACTCAATAAACCAGTTTACTTTTTTAATTTTTATTTTTAAATCAGTTCATTTTTTTTAAAAAAAATTTTATTTATTTATTAGAGAGAGAGAGCTTGAGTGGGGTGAAGGACAGAGGGAGAAGCAGATTCCCTGCTGAGCAGGGAGCCCAATGTAGGACTTGATCCTGGGACTCTGGAATCATGACCCGAGCCAAAGGCAGACACTTAATTGACTGAGCCACCCAGGCGTTCTAAACCAGTTTACTTTTAAACGAGATATTATTCCATTTTAGAGAAGGTTGAAGTTAAGGCTTAGAAAGTTAAACAATAAATTTAAGGTCATACCATAGAAAGTATTAGCCAGAATTAAATATCATTCTGGCTAGGTTCAATGTTTATATTTTACTGTTGGGATTTTTTCTGACCTGCAGTGAGATGGAAGGACAAACCAAAGGAAAACACACACACACACACACACACACACACACACACACACACACTTCCTTCTGCTCAACCCATTTTAAGTTATTCTGATAAAGTGCTGAATCTAGGTTTTCTCTTCATGGGCATCTGCTTAAATAGTTTGATATCCCTAAATGTATGCAGCTGGAATATTATCCAAAAACATCAAGAAAATACAAAATACTAGATGGAAGCTGGTTGTACTCATTCCTTCATATAGTTTTCCTCTGTTTTTTTTTTTTTTTCAGTAACATTCAATTAATAACTAGCATTCACTTAAAAGCTTAGAATTACTTCATTAGCTGAACCAAATTATCTTTTTATGCTGGTGATAAATAAGCAGTTATTAGCAATGGTTCACATTAGTTCCATGGTTTAAAACAGCTAATTCCCTCTTGGATGCTTTACAGCACTCACACTGATACTTTTGCTCAATGTATTCATATTAGTGTACTTGTGCTAACAAGGTCACTCTCCTCTCCTGAATAAGACCATAAATTTCTCTTCTCTATAGGATAAGGCTTGGTAGATCCTACCTTATTAGAAGTATGTATTTTTGTTTAGATCTCTGGATTGGTTCAAATGCCTAGGGTGAAATATGGAAGACAGACTAGCTCTTTCTTTCTTTCTTTTTAATTAACATATACTGTATTATTTGCCCCAGGGGTACAGGTCTGTGAATCATCAGGCTTACACATTTCACAGCACTCACCATAGCACATACCCTCCCCAATGTCAGTAACCCAACCATCCTATCCCAACCCCTCCACAGTTTGTTTCATGAGATTAAGAGTCTCTTATGGTTTCAGACTAGCTCTTTCAAATGTTGGATACATTTTCAAGGCACGAATAGTGCATGCAGGGCAAGTCAGTTGTATTGTGGGGTAGGGGCTAAAGGTCCCACAATTCTTGTTTTCTCTCTCTGTCATCATTTCTCTTGTCCTTTACCTTATACTTCCACTTGGTTTTAGCAAGAACTCAAATAGACTCAAAATAGATAGTTCTTTCTAAAGTTCAGTGTGTCATCTGTAGAATGTAATCATCTTGCCTTCGGTGCTTAATCAGTAGAATGACTGGCCTGAGAGTTTTGCCAGTTAGACAATTGTCTCGTGATCTAACAAACTAGGATTCTTAGAAATTTCTCAACAAACATAAGGCACATTTTATTTTGTTTTTTAAAGATTTATTTATTTATCTTATATATAGAGAGATAACATTTGTAGGGATTTTAGGGAGGGGCAGAGCAAGAGGGAGAAACCCAAGCAGACTCCCCACTAACCTCAGAGCCCAACACGGGGTCATGATCCTGAGATCATGACCTGATTAAAATCAAGAGTGAGATGCTTAACCAACTGAGCCACCCAGACACACCTAAAATAAAGCACATTTTAACTTTAATCTTACTTTTTAAAAAAAAGATTTTATTTTTATTTTATTTTATTTTATTTTATTTTATTTTATTCAAGAGAGAGAGAGAGACAGATACAGAGACAGAGATAGCAAGAGAGAGCTTGAGCAGGAAGGAGAGGGAGAAGCAGGCTCCCACATCAGAGGGAGCCTGATGTGGGGCTTGATCTCAGGACCCTGGGATCGACCTGAGCTGAAAGCAGACACTTAAATGACTGAACCACCTAGGCTGCCCCTAATTTTGCTTTTATAGAAAAACAACTTTTATAAGCCACTAAGTCTCATCCTAGTTCTAAAAATTTATTTAAGGAGGGTTTTAGAAGAAACTATTAAGGAAACAAATGTTTAGATATAATTTAGTACTTTTTCACTGAACTGGGATTCCTCCTGGTGGTAGTAGTGCTTTCTTTAATTCATTCTGAATCCATGAATTAAGTCAGAGCCCTCCCTGTTTGTATTATGCTTCAGAGTCTCAACCAGGCTACACTCTGGTGGTCTTACTAAAATTCAAAATTCTTCTTATGTTCTTGCACTCAAGAGTGAGTCAGTTTCCATATACTCAACTTACCAAAATCTAGGGGGAAAAAAGAAAATTTACATGATAGCATGAAACTGTTCATGGAGTGGAAATGCCATAATTGTGATTTGGGGGCCATTTCAAGGGACCCAATTTTATAAATGATCTTATAAAAATCCTAGCCAGGTTTCCTTTTAAAAAATGATTAAATAGCTCAAAGATTCTTAATGAGTGACTCATGTAATTTCCTTTATGTCTTTTAAATACTAAAACAGTAGTTCATGATATCACTTTGCCAATTATTTCATGTGTGTTTTCTTGTCTTTCCAACTAAAGTTATGTTTATTGGGGGTAGAAACTATGTCTTAATTATATTTTATAGTTCTTAAAATTTTTATTCAGAGTTGAACTCATAGTAGATTCTCTGTGGTTAACAATTGATTTTAGTATGACAACTAGAATGATCATGGCAACCATGGAAGCACAATAATTCACTTATTTGTGGAGCATAACAAATAATATGGAGGACAAGGGTAGATGGAGAGGAGAAGGGAGTTGAGGGAAATTGGAAGGGGAGGTGAACCATGAGAGACTATGGACTCTGAAAAACAACCTGAGGGTTTTGAAGGGGCGGGGGTTGGGAGGTTGGGGGAACCAGGTAATGGGTATTAGGGAGAGCACAGATTGCATGGAGTACTGGGTGTGGTGAAAAAACAATGAATGCTGTTACGCTGAAAATAAATTAAAAAAGAAAAAAGAAAAAAAAATCATTTAATGTGTTAGGTTTGGCTTTCAGTTCACTTCCTGGTTATCTTTAGTATTTTGTGGGACTGTTGGTCTGTAGCTGTTCATTGCAGTATTTCAGAACCCATCTAAGGTCCAATCCATGTCTAATTATGCCATTTAAGTCCTTTTATCAGGCTGTAATGGAACTTAGAGCCTACTCTCTTACAAATAAAATTGGAATTATTACTTTTTTTGAAGATTTTATTTATTTGAGAGAGAGACAGAGCAAGAGTTGGAGGGAAGGGTGGGAACAGAGGGAGAGGGAGAAGCAAACTTCTTGCTGAGCAGGAAGCCAGATGTGGGGCTTGATCCCAAGGCCCTGAGATCATGACCTGAGCCGTAGGCAGCCATTTAACCAACTGAGCCACCCAGGAACTGAGCCACCCAGGTGCCCCAAATTTGAATTATTTTTTAAAGACATTCAGAGACAATTTTTTTTGGTAACAGTTTTATTGAGATATATTCACATACCGTACAATTCACCCATTTACAGTGTTCCATGTATACTTCTTAATATATTCACACAGTTGTGAAGCCATTACTGTAATCAATTTTGGTGGATAGTCATTACCTCAGAAAAGTAACCTATACTCCTGAACTATCACCTGTCAATATTCCTACTTTCCCAGCTCTAAGAAACCACTAATCTGCTTCCTGCCTTCATATATTCACTTATTTTGGACATTTCATATAAATGGACTCCTATAATACATTGTCCTTTATGACCAACTTCTTTCGCTTTGCATAATCTTTCAAAGTTTACCTATATTGTAGCATTTATCACTACATTTTTAAAAATGGCTGAATAATATTCCACTGTGTGGATATATAAAATGGAAACATCTTGTTTATCCACTTGTCAGTTGATGGACAGTTGGATTGTTTCCATCTTTCACCTGAAATTTTTATACCTACTCAAATAGGCTCAAGGTGCTTTGTGCTACTTATCCCTATCAGCTTGAAATCCTGTGACCAGAAGAACTTAAATTATATCTGCAAAGTTCAAAATTTTACTATGTTCACTTTTTCTCAGGTCATTTCTACAAATATAAAAGCAGAACCAGTCTCTTATTTACTGCTTTGTTTATGTATCTTAAACTCCAAAGAACTTACTTATTTCTATCCTATCCCTAAGCAATTCCCTATTTATCTATTATATTGTTAAAAATGTTCCTCCACTCTCAGGCATTTCCTATTCAAAAAAATTAGTGTAAGAAGTGCTGCTTGGCTGTAGTATTTGAATTTAGTCATTCATTAAGCACCTACTTTGTAGTAGGCCCTTTTATTTACTTCTTTTTTAAAATAACTTTTAGTATAATGGGAGACATGTATTTGACAATGAAGGTTTATAATAGAATGGGATAAATGGCTTTAAAGTCTTATAGAAGTTTAGAGGAAAGAGTAGCATATGATTACATTGGAACTTGGGGCATGCTAGACAGTGATTCAGAGAGGAGATTATCCCAGGCAAAAGGGACAACATAAAAAAAGCCATGGGAGTAAAAATTATGTGGGAGTGCCATATTCTAGGAGAAAGTGAAGAGAGATGAACAACCTTATAAATGGAAGGGTAATTAGAATCAGATTTTTAAGATCATGGAGAATCATTCTGAAGCATTTTGAACTGATGGACAACCATTAATAGAAGTTTGTTTATTAAAGTGATTTAAAGAAGGAAGATAGAAACTTCAGATAGAACGTTGTCCATGATCTGTTAGAAACATGACTGATAGAAATGTAAACATTGGAAAACAACTGAATAGGCCATTTATGATATTCAAAATTGCAGAACATGGAAGTAGGCAGTGGCAGTGCAAATGGAGAGAAGAAGATGCATTTATATATTTGAATCAACAGGATTTGGTGTCCTTTTGAAGGGAATATGTTGAAGAAGAAAGAGTAATCAAGGAAGCCTCCAGTGTTTCAAATGTGGGTATAAGGCAAGGTGATGTCCTTCCCTGAAGGAACACATCTTCGTGTCTGAACTTATAGGTTGTGTTAGTAATATAATACATTCTCTCTAAGGCATATTAATAAAGAGAAAAACAACAATCAGTAGTTGCCACTGTCTGTAGAAGCCTTGGAATGATCCTCTCTGATCTTGACAGTGCCATAAGTATGAACTTTATATAATGAACTCAAAACTCAGTGGCATATCATATTAGCATTGTAGAGCTCGCCTGATCTAGGTAGATTCAGTTGGGCTCATCTTCCTTGGACTAGCAGCTACTGGAGGCATTTTCATATGGCCAAAGTTTGGGGCTCAAGAGAGCGAGCCCGTTGTGCATCAACGTTTCAGTATTTTTGCATGTCTGTCCATTTCATCAGCCAAAGCAAGTTACCTGGCTAAGCCCTCATTCAAGGAGTGAGAAGTATATTCTAACCTCTGTAAAGCTAGGACATAGGTATGGTGGTATGACACTATTACAGAAGAGTGAAATACTGAGACCGAAAAAAAAAAATCAATCTACAATACTCTATGGCTGTTTTTGTTACTCTGGGAACCAAGATCCCTTTTTCTCCCTGAATAAATATTAACTCAAATTTTTTCTGGTTAATCGTGAAAGATGATGAAGAGCCATCGCAAAGGAAGCCTCCATTAGACTCTGTTCTAGCACCGGTGAACATGATGCTGCTGAACTTGAATGACTGTGTATTTTTCAGTAAACAGGTACCTAAGTTGGATGGGCATGTTCCTTTTAGGTCAGACTATCCATCAGAAAGCCAGGAGCGGCAGCTTCAGCCCCTTCCCTTCGCTGCTCTAGTAAATCTTAAAGTCTTCCCTAGAGATCAGCCAATTCCAAGATATTGATTGGCCTTGATCCTGTTTAACTTACGAGAACAATCAGGCTTCCCACTTGAGGCGATACAGTATCTGCAGTTCTTGGGAAAGAATGACTAAATAAATGTCACAGAGAAGAAGCGATAAGCGGCAGTGTCCGCCTCTGCCCGTAAATGCTGTGTGTGTCTTCGTGTCGGTTTTGCTGTCACCTAGAGTGCTTGTACCTTGGTTGCTGAAGGGTTTCCGCCACAGTCTCTTTTTGCTATCTCTTACATCCCTTCCCATAAGGTAGGCAGTTTGCAGTAATAGCACTGGAATGAAGCTCTGCTTCAGGCAGGAAAGGTTAAACATTTTTAAAATGCAAACCAGATAAATTTTTAAAAACCTCAAAAGAGTCTTGGTGCCACAACGCCGCTATGCTATCCCCAGCCCTTCTCTTAACAAAAGATGCTTCTCTCTTATGCAAGCTTCTCGTTTGTCAGAGGAGAGATTTCCCCATCTCCTCAGCGGCACACTCTATAATTTAAGGTGACTCACTGCACAGGAAAGTTCACCTTCCATTAGCATGTTTTCTTTAGTAAGCACTCTCTTGCAAGTGCTGTAGTGTAAACATGAGTGCCTTCGAATATGAACATTTATTAAATAGCACTGATGAATATTTCAATACCTCAGGGAGAGCAATTCACAGCTCAATCATTCAGGCTGTTTTAAGTGCAGCACAGGACAATTCCACTACATCTTCCATTAATATTTAATTGCCCATTTTATTCTGTTTACCTTTTTGGTTAATATATAATTTAAAGCCCTTCCACTAAAAAGGGGGGAAAAGAGAACAGCTGTTCATCTGCTTTTAACAAATCTCTGGTGAGAGCTTTTACCTCATTTAAAATTCATTGCAAAGAGTTTTTATTTAATATCAGTAACACAAAACCTCAGGTATTAAAAGGAAAACTTGGAAGTGACTCTCATGCAAAAAGCCTAGCTGTGACTTGCGTTTGATTACACATCCATTTGTGAGTGGCAGGCATTGACAGGAAACGTCTGAATCGCCAGCAATGGCGCCGTGTGTCACATCCTCATGAAACAGAATCACAGTAACTCGACCTGACACATTCTGACAACATGTCTGGAAAGTTGTTATGCGCCCTGCAGAAAGTGAGTCCTGTCATCCCAGCGATGCAGATTTTACTGATAGGATAAAACACATCTCTGCTTGCTAAAGGACAGCGAGGTCAAATATGTGCATGGCCTCGAGGAGCTGGGGAATCCCTGATACACTAACCATTCGTTTCTCTTTGGTCCTGCCTTGGTGGATGCCATCAGCTTCTCTCTTTGCCATGTTCAGATTCCCAGGGCCTAGTTCTTGTCATTTTAGCTTTCTTTCCTCCCAGTGGCTGTTGTCGTTTATCACATATCTGTCTTTAAGCCCTACCTAGTGGGAGGGTCCCTGACATTTACTGACCGATCTCCATGTCATTGTGGGCTTCCCAGACCTCCCAGGCCAGTGAGTAGAATCTACCCCAGATCCACTCCAGAGAGGGTCACCCTTTCCCTTCATCCTCAGTCACCTGGAATCAGCTGCTTTCCAGGACAGCGAGCTGTGTAATCTCCTGTTTTTCCTGCTCCACTTGATCCCTGAGGCAGATTCATTGCTCCCTGTCTACTGTGCTGTGGCCTGTTTAAGTACGATCAGCATGGCCAAGCTCGCAGCAGCAGCAGGAACTTCAAAAACACCGTCACCACTGTCATTTTACTTCAGTCCTGAAATCTTCTCTAGGGTTGATTTCTCTTATCTGCTTTGCATCACTCCATGACTGCTTTCCCCAGTCTCTATTGTTTGGTTCACTTTCTCCATCTGACTCTGTTAATAGAGCCTCTTACATAATGCTTCCTTTCACTCATTCATTTATTCATTCACAAATACTTATTGAGCATTTGAGCTAGGCATTGTTTAATGTCCTAGAAATACAGGAATATAGTATATGGTAAGATGGGAGTGAGAGTGAGTGGGAGGAACGGAGGGGAGAGACACAGAGAGAGAGATTGAGAGAGAGAGAGAGAGTGCATGCCAGTGTTTGCCGGCAGGAGCCTACCTGTCTTTCTGAAGCTTGCATAATTTGAGGAGGAGTCACTGTTGTTGAGCACTACTAATGGTGAAGACAGGTGTGATGGCATGTTCTATGTTCACCCTGTACGAACTGACAAATGGGGATGACACAGAGGATGAGTTCCATGGTCTGGATGAAGAAACTCTACTTCAGGCTCTAAGGCCCTACAGCAGGAGCACAAGACTGAGATCGTCACTGTCAGCCATGACCACGGCATCAAGTTCTTCTAGCAGAGACCTTTTACTTCTTACCTCCCACCCTTCCAGGGCTTTCAAAAGGAGACAGACTCAGTGATCCCACAGACTGGGTCTGTGACTCCACCAGACTCAAAAGGGCTCCAGTCCAGGGATGGATTTCCTGCTTACCCTGTGTGTCTGTCCCTGGGGAAGGGTGAGGCTGAGGTACCAGGGAGAAAAGATGTGCTTCTCTTTGCCCTACCTCTTCTCCCATTCTAGACTGTCTCTGAGCCAGGGTCTGTAAACCTTTAACACCACATGTGTTCACACACACAAGTATATACACACATATATCTGCACAAGCTTGTCTCTCCCCCTTCCCACCCCGTTAGCTGTTATTGCCTCCCCTCTCAGGCTGGTGCAGGATCCTTCCTAGAAGATGGAAGGAGCCCTGGCTGCAGGCAGCCTTCCAGGCAATATGAAGATAGGAAGCCCAGAAAGGTGACTGGCAGTGGGAGACCAGGCTGGACACTGATTTATGATATTAAAAAGCTCACCTCCCCAAAACAAAACAAAACAAACAAATAAAAAAACACCACCACCACCAACAACAAAAAACCCTTGCCCTGGATGCTGGGATCCCCTCTGGATGTGCCAGAATGTCTGAAGTTTCAGCTAGAAGGAGAAAGAGATCAAGTACTATTATAAATTACTGGAATGATGCCTCCAACTGCTCAGCCTCTCTATGTCAATGCCCTCTGAAGCTTGTCTTGCGAGGTGAAGTCTATCCTCCATCTTTTGGATCTGTGCTATCCTTATGACTTACTTTGGCTAACAGAATGTGAATTAAAGTAATGGTGTGCCAATTCTAAGTCAAGAGACCAGTTTGCTTTTGTTTTCTTCTGGATCCTGCCTCTGCCTGGACTAGCTGGCAGGGGAGTAAGAAACCACATTGTGCGGAGATGAGATATCTCTGATGAGACCATCCTATACCACCTAGTAATGAGCCAATCAAGATTGGCACAGTGCCTATCCAACACATAGTGGACCACAGATGTATGAGAGATCCTAGCTAAAACCAGCATAACTACCCCAACAAGAAGGCCCAAAAGCCAACCTTCCCAGATACTTCTGGGCAATAAAAATGCAAAATGTTTTGGGCCATTAAATATAGGGGTGTTTTGGTATGCTGCAATAGCTAACTGGTAAATATAGTCTTTAAATTGCTATGAGCCACTTAGGTGAGATCTACTCCTGCACTCCTTTATCCTGTGGCAAATTCCACTCCAACAGATCTTAGGGTTTGCTAGTTTGGACTTATTTTTAAAAATTTTTCAAGGTTTCGGGGTAGGCAACTAGATCAAATCCCTTAAAAACTGAGCTTAGACCACAGTGAACTAGGAATGAAATGAGAGCCCAAGACTAAAAGAAGGAGAAAGATATGGTTTAAATTCATTGCAAGAGAGAATTGGATGACTGTTTGGATTGATTTATATCTCATCAGAAAGGGCTCACATATCTCTGGCTGTAGTCATTTACCAGCTTGAGTGGAAAAACTGATGCCATGATGTAACTGTACACAGCTCAAATTGTGGTTACAACTCACATTTCCATCCCTCCTCCCCCATTATCCTCTGTATTAATTCAATCATAGAAGTTAGGTGGGTTGATAGGGAGACCTATTAAGTCATCTTGCTTTTCCCTAAAAGCCATATCTGAATTTCTACCCATAGTATATTTTCAAATGCTTTGTCCAATAAAGTTGAAAATGGCTTGAGCAATGGTCCACCCTAAAAGCTTTAACTGGAAGTATACTATTCTTTAAGCGATTTACTGGAAAGGAACTTAATACAGTCAAAAATAATTGGAGTTTAATCTGACCAAAACCCACACAAGCAAGGAAATTCAAAGTAATGGTCAGATTCTCTTTCTTCTCTGTCCTCTTTTTTGCTCTCTGTTTTGCTACAGAGGTATCAGATACCTTTGGGTGGGACCTGAGAGCATATTAGGGTTAGAGTTGAGTATACGGACAAGTTGGGGACTGCTTGAATTACATGGCTGATCTGAATTTCTCAGATATGGCCAAATCCTCAAAAGTTTATCAATGTCACAAAATATAGATAATTTGGTAATTTGAACCAGAGAGAATTACAATATTGCATTTTGTTATAGCTGAGCCCATGCAATCATCTAATCATTTCCAAATTATGGCCTCAGGCCAAATTATGGTCTTCAACCCTGGGTTCTGATCCTAGTGTGATTACTTCAACTTTCCATAGAATATAATTATTCTAAAAATAAGAAAATGGAACAAAGGAATTCAGTGCAGAGTAGTTCCTTAGCTGGGGGGATTTATGTGGGTTTCTGGGTAGATAATCATGGGTTTAAAAAATTCATGATGAAGAAATTCAAGTACTATTGAAAATGAGATATAAAAAGCAAAAGTCCCAGTATGTACCAATTAGAATGATGAAATCCAGACTGCTGACAATACTAAGTGCTGACAAAATATGGAACAACAGGAATTCTTTTTCATTGATTTTGGAATGCAAAGTGGTACAGTCACATTAGAGGACAGTTTGGTAGTTTCTGACAAAACTAAACCTATCCTTACCATGTCATCTGGCAGTCATTCTCCTTGTTGTTGTTCCCCCCCTCCCAGATGAGTTGAAAACTTATGTTCACACAGAAACCTATATATGGATGTACCTAGGAACTTTATTCATAATTGTGTAATTGTCAAAAATTAGAAGCAACCAAGTTATCCTACAGTAGATGAATGGATAAATTCTGGTATATCTAGACAATGGAATATTATTCAGTGCTAAAAAAAATGAGCTACCAAGTCATGGAAAGACATGGAGGAATCTTAAATGTATATTGCTTATTGAAAGAGGCACTCTGAAAAGACTACATACTATATGATGCCACTATATGATATTCTGGAAAAGGCAAAACTTGGAGACAATAAAAAGATCACTGTTTCCAGGGTTGGTGAGGAGGAAGGAAGAATTGACGTAGCATAAGATTTTGAGGGCAGTGAAAGTATTCTGAATGTTACTATAATGGTAGATACATCATGTTGAATATCTGTCAAAACCCATAAAAATTTCAACACCAAGAATGAACCTTAATGTAAACTTGGGTAATAATGATGTGTTACTGTGGATTCCTCAGTCATAATATCAGCTGGTATGAAATATGGATAGTGGGTAAGGCTATACATTTGGGGGTAATGGATATATTTGGAAATTCAGCTTTCTACTCAATTTTTCTGTAAAATGAAAATAAAGTCTATTTAAAAAAATAAAAGTCTCCTTTTGCCACATTGGGGTCATTTTTAAAGGCAATCAAGTCTCGCCTATTTTTTCAGATATAATATACAAGCAGGGTATATGACTATATATGTGTGCTTTCTATATATAAAATGTAATACTCTTTACAGAAAGTAATCTGTCATCTATCTCTTTTTCTATCTGTTTGTCTTTGCCATTCTAATGGATAAAAATTGTTTGAATTTACATTTTGAGTTTTGAATAAGGTTTAGCTTCTCTTCGTATGATATGGTTATGCATGTATGATATGATATGCATGTATTCTCTTCTCTATGCTCATTTTTGCTCATTTTTCTATTGAACTACTCAAAAAACAATTATTGCTTTATATAAGCTCTTTGTATATTAAGAAAGTTATCCATATTTTTAATGTGTAAACTGAAGTTAAACACTTTTATATCATATATATTGTAAAAATGTTTCCTATTTTCCTATCATCTGTTTATTTTATTTTATTTTTCTTAAAGATTTTATTTATTTATTTGGCAGACAGATCACAAGTGGGCAGAGAGGCAGGCAGAGAGAAAGAGGGGAGGGGAAGCAGGCTCCCTGCTGAGCAGAGAGCCCTACGTGGGGCTTGATCCCAGGACCCTGGGATCATGACCTAAGCTGAAGGCAGAGGCTTTAACCCACTGAGCCACCCAGGCGCCCCTCATCTGTTTAATTTTGTCATAACGAAATTAAAAGTTTTGTACTGCTAAATGTATTAACCTTTTATTTTTATGGTATCCATCCACTGTATATTTTTTCCTATTTTGTTGAAGATTATTTTACCATAGAGTTGAGGGTCCATATCTGGGCTTTCTACTCTGTTCCACTGGTCTATATGTCTGTTTTTATGCCAGTACCATGCTGTCTTGGTGATCACAGCTTTGTAGTAAAGCTTGAAATCAGGTAACGTGATGCCGCCAGTTTTATTTTTGTTTTTCAACATTTCCTTAGCAATTCGGGGTCTCTTCTGATTCCATACAAATTTTAGGATTATTTGCTCCAGCTGTTTGAAAAATACCGGTGGAATTTTGATCGGAATGCCATTAAAAGTATAGATTGCTTTAGGCAGTATAGACATTTTGACAATGTTTATTCTTCCAATCCAAGAGCATGGAATGGTCTTCCATCTTTTTGTGTCTTATTCAATTTCTTTCATGAGTGTTCTGTAGTTCCTCAAGTACAGATCCTTAACCTCTTTTTTAGGTTTATTCCCAGGTATCTTATGGTTCTTGATGCTATAGTAAATGGAATCGATTCTCTAATTTCCCTTTCTGTATTTTCATTGTTAGTGTATAAGAAAGCCACTGATTTCTGTACATTGACTTTGTATCCTGCCACGTTACTGAATTGCTGTATGAGTTCTAGTAGTTTGGGGGTGGAGTCTTTTGGGTTTTCCGTATAAAGAATCATGTCATCTGTGAAGAGAGAGAGTTTGACTTCTTCATTGCCGACTTGGATGCCTTTTATTTCTCTTTGTTGTCTGATTGCTGTTGCTAGGTCTTCTAATACTATGTTGAACACGAGTGGTGAGAGTGGGCATCCTTGTCATGTTCCTGATCTCAACAGGAAGGCTGCAAGTTTTTTCCATTGAGGATGATATTTGCTGTGGGTCTTTCATAGATAGATTTTATGAGGTTCATGAATGTTCCCTCTATCCCTATACTTTGAAGTGTTTCAATCAGGAACGGATGCTGGATTTTGTCAAATGCTTTTTCTGCATCAATTGATAGGACCATGTGGTTCTTCTCCTTCTCTTATGGATTTGTTCTATCACATAGTTTGACTTGCGAATGTTGAACCATCCTTATAACCCAGGGATGAATCCCACCTGGTCATGGTGGATAATCTTTTTAATGTGCTGTTAGATCCTGTTTGCTAGGATCTTGTTGAGAATCTTAGCATCCATATTCATCAGTGATATTGGTCTGAAATTCTCCTTTTTGGTAGGGTCTTTGCCTGGTTGGGGATCAGGGTAATGCTGGCTTCATTAAAAGAGTCTGGAAGTTTTCCTTCTGCTTCAATTTTTTGAAACAGCTTCAGGAGAATAGGTGTTATTTCTTCTTTGAAATTTTGGTAGAATTCCCCAGGGAATCCATCAGGTCCTGGGCTCTTGTTTTTTGGGAGGTTTTTGATCACTGCCTCAATCTTGTTACTAGATATCGGTCTAATCATATGTCCTAGTCAAAAAGACCATCTCTATTTCAAAACAGTAATAATTTTATTTGTGCTTTTGTTGAGAATGTTTAAAGATTCTCTTCCCCCCCCCCATTTAAACCTTTGATATGGCTGGAATTTATTTTGGTAAAAAGACTAAAAGAGGGATTTAACTTTGATTTTTTCTAACAATGTTCTGGTTGTTTTAACCTCACTTATAGGTAATCCTGCTTTCCTCCATTGATGAAAAATGTCACATTCAAATTAATTTCCCATATGTGTTTGGTTCTATATCAGAATTCTCTGTTCAATTAGTTTGTATATTCCAATTCATAGCAATTCTTGTCATTTTCCTAGATTGGATTTCCCAGGAATGGAATAACATTTTAATAGAATAAACAATATTTTATATACGTTATTTTAAGATTAAAATTTTAAGCCTACCAATTTACTATTCAAATGTTTGCATAATTATTGGAATAGGAAATTGTATACACGTATGCATGTATAGGTATCTGAGAGAGAGAGAGAGAGAGAGAGAGAGGTTGGGGGAACATGGAGAGAAAGAGAGAAGATACTGTCATTTCATTTATATAAGGACTTTACCATTTGCAGTTAAAAGGAAGGAATGGGGCACCTGGGTGGCTCAGTGGGTTAAAGCCTCTGCCTTCAGTTCAGGTCATGATCCCAGTGTCCTGGGATCGAGCCTCGCCTTGGGCTCATTGCTTCCAGGAAGCCTGTGTCTCCCTCTCCCACTCCTTCTGCTTCTGTTCCCTCTCTCGCTGTGTCTTTCTCTCTGTCAAAAAAATAAATAAAATCTTAAAAAAAAAAAAAAGGAAGGAATAGTAAAACTGATTATTCATACACATTCCAGGCCTTAGCTCTCAACAACATAGGTAATTTTATTGTCAGGTTGCTGTAGTTCTAAAAATTAAAGTAAAAATAAAAAGTAATATCCACTCTGTAAAAATAGATAATATTTTCATTCATAAACTGGAAACAGCAAAGTCAATGCAATTTACACCATGAACCTCCGAAAATTTTGTGCAGTGAGCCAGTCTTGCATGTCCCTATTTAAAGGTGAGTGGAAAAAGGTAAAAAGGAAATCTGATTAAAACCAAAAATGAATTAATACAGGGATTGGAAACAAAGCCTCAAAGAGATGAGCACTCTCTACAGATATTCTGATTGAGAAAAGCATGACTGGACACTTGTTTGGCTTTCATTTTTTCTTGTTGTTAAAGGAAAGAAATTTAGAGATTGCAGCTGATAGGGAGACCCTTTTAAACCTTCAGCAAAGCCTCCCCAAATGGTCTAATTTTACTTCTAGCATTCATCTTCAGGTAAAATAATCCTTTAGAGATTATTAAATCAGAGAAATTTTAAGTAAATCAAATTGAAGCTCCAGAACTATGGGATAGTGCCAAGAGTATCCTCTTTATCTTTGCTCAGTTGCAATTATGCCTGTGTGTTTTCACCATCTTCAGTTAGGAATTTGGGAGTAGATTCTAATCTAAGAGCTTATTTCATATATCAAAAGGCACAGTGCGTATATTTCCTTTCTGATTACATCTTTTCTGAATGTTTTTCTTTCACCAAAATTATACTGCCTATTTGTTTGATACTTTTCTCAAAGCAGAGGATAATCCCAAGCAAACATTGTCGTCACTATCTAAACCTCTTGCTTTTAATGAAAATAACAAAATTTTAAAATGAATCTCTTAAAAACCTTGGCTCTTTTTTTTCCCCGTTGCCCTTTGCTACTTCTTGTCTGGATTTATCAGATGACAGATATTCTGCCTTTATCAGCAGTATCACTATTATCTACCCACTTGCAAATTCTCATGCTTTCAGTGGAAGAAATCTGATCCATAAGTGGGACAAATCTCTAGTCTTTTATATTTGTAAAGACAGCTGAAAGTAATTGTTTACTGTCTCTGTTATTTCCTTTTGCATTGTCTCTAATTATTATAAGTGCACACAATCTTTCCTTGATGTCTGTCCTCTTAAAAACCCATAGTGCTTACAAAACTTTTTTTTTTTTTAATTCTGGGTTATAATGTTCTGCTTTTTCTAGTGCTTACTATTTAATTTTCATCCTTTAATTTTTGATTACTTGCTTGCAGTTTTCCCTTTTATAAGCCAGACTTTCTCCTTTCACCTTAATGACTGAGGTTTTGCTTTTTTACCTCTTGCACTATGACTTATTCAATACCCAGATGAAAGGAACAAAACACCTCTCCTATTTCATTTTAACTTCAGCAGTTTTTGTCTTAATTTCAGTCCCCTTGGAAGCCTCCTTCCAAGTGACCAGCAAAAGCACAGAGTTCCAAGGCGCTAAGGGAGCTTCTTTCCCTTCTCATTCATCTCTGCCAGCCTGAGTATGCTGAGTGCGCTGGCTGCCTGCCCGGCTTTCCCAAAAACAGCATTCCCACATACTTGGGAGTCTTCTCTCTGAGGGCTTACTCTGGCTTGCTTAGTTCTGGGGTTGCTTGCTCTGAGCAAGATTCTCACAGATTCTCTGTAACTCGACTGATAAGTACTTTGTAAACCTTGCACGTCATTCAAAACACTAGAGGTTTCTTACTAGGTTGAACAGTCCAGTTTTGATTCAAGTCGTGCTAGGGAAGCACTATGCACACTCTTGGTGACCCTGTTTGTCAACATGCTTGGCACTTCCTCGCTTTCCAGCACCTCCATGATGGATAAAGAAGTGGAACTTACATATAAGAAGAAACCTAGAGATCTCCCAGTAAGTCAAACATGATGCTTTAGCAACATGCTTCTGCTTGTAGTCCCTTATTATGTTATGCTGTGGCTACCCACCTTGTAGCCTTTGTCCATGACAGCCCTCTGTCAGTAACGCCCTTCCTCTTAACTTAATACGGCACCTAACTCCTACCCATTTGTTGTTTCAAGATAGTTTTCATTTTTATCAAATCAACACGTACTTATTTCAAAAGGTCAGCTACTTCTACCAGGTATTTTAAGGCCATTAACAGCCCTGAGTCTCCTTTTCCTGAGTCCCCTACCTAGAAGCAATCACTTTCTACTCTTTTGCCTTATTTTTTGGTATTTGAACTTGAGACATTGTTTGCTGTCTTCACAGTATAGAAGGTAAACATTTGGTTTTCCCCTGCTGCTATTCTACCCTCTGCTACTCATGGTATGAATGGCAAATGTTTATGGTGTCAGTGTGGTAAAATTATAGTTTGGGCTGGTAAATTTAGTATTTACATTTCTTTTTTTTTTTTTTTTTTTTTTTTAAGATTTTATTTATTTATTTGTCAGAGAGAGAGAGAGAGATCGAGAGCGAGCACAGGCAGACAGAGTGGCAGAGGGAGAAGCAGGCTCCCCGAGGAGCAAGGAGCCCGATGTGGGACTCGATCCCAGGACGCTGGGATCATGACCTGAGCCGAAGGCAGCCGCTTAACCAACTGAGCCACCCAGGCGTCCCAGTATTTACATTTCTATTACATCATTTAGACGTGAGTCATATAGTGAACTATGATCATGTTTCCTTACCTGTGCTGCCTTTTTTTCCCTTGGATATAATAATTTCTCTTTTTTGTTTGTTAATTTTTAAATATACTTTATTTTTCTAAGATTTATTTTATCTTATTTATTTGAGAGAAAGAAAGAGAGCATGAGAGGGGAGAGGTCAGAGGGAGAGACAGACTTCCCACATTGAGTCTGATGTGGGGCTCGATCCCAGGACCCCGGGATCGTGACCTGAACCGAAGGCAGATGCTTAACCAACTGAGCCACCCAGGCGCCCCTTTAATATACTTTAAAGAGGCCAGCCATGAACACTGCCAGATGCCTTAATCTCCTTCCAGTACTTTCATTCACATCCTTATTCTAATAGTTTTGTCCTCTGATCCCTCTCAGAGCATTCTGACCTGTTCCAGTGTATACAGTTTGCCCTCTAGACCTGGTGCACGGCTGTCACTCTGGATTCCCATTTGCCACCATCCTGGGGATGCTCTTTGCAGCTGATCTGTAGTCAGTCTCCTACTCTTGTTTTCAAGGTTGCATTAACCTCTCATGTTACTCAGAAGGCTTTAAAGATAAATATTTCGAGACTTTCTTTTTCTTACATTATCTCTATTTCCTGCAAGGTGCTTTTTTCTATTCATAGCCCTAAGATATTTAATAGTCCTGGATGTCCGCTTACAAGTGAATGGAACTAGTTGACAGAAGTATCACTGTAGGGTGAGCTGATTACGTTGATGTTGGAGAACTGACTTCAGTATTGTTTTGTCTCTTCTCATTGGCTGAACAGTTTCTCTAGAAGAGACTCTCACGATCTCCTGCCTGGAGGGTGAAGGCCCAGCAGCCGACACTTGGAAGCTGAGTGGAGGAAGCAGACTAAAGTTTGTATGTATTAAATTTTCATTTTTACTAAAGCATACCTGCCCCTAATTGGTTCCCCTAGTTCTAGATACCATCTGTTTTGTCCTTTTGTGGGCTTACAACCCTCCTGGCAACTTCCCCTGGTGTAATTTGAAACCGGTCCCTGTACTCAGAGGGCAAGAAAGACTGAAGAAAGACACAGGCCACTCCAGGTTAGTAAGTGGGCAGTTTTAATAAACAAAAGGAACTTACATATGAGGCTTGACTTGGCCAGCAGCAAGAGGGATGGATCCCCACATCTGCCCATCAAATCTGAAAAGTTGGTGAAGAGGCCTTAACTGAGTTCAGAACACCACATTGGTGTTCTCTACACCACATCACTATCTCAAGGCTGTGTCCCTGGAGCAACCTATAGGAGTGGGAAAGGCAGGTGCAACCCACATTCTAGGACAGGAAAAGAGTGAGGAGCCTCAGAGTGCCTAGGTCCAGCTCACAGGTCAGTTTGCAGTCACATTTTTTCAATGTCATTCCCCAACACCTTCCAGAAAATAAATTTCTGTCTTTTCCCAAGGTGCGATAGTGCAAAATGGAGATGGAACGGGGCCAGAGAGAGAACTTTCTATAAGTTTGTAGTAGGTTTCTTCTTATTAGACCATGCTCCTCACCCTAAATTTCGATAATGTTGCCAGTTGCTGGGCCTATTGGACCTAGCTTTCTCCATTGATGGTATAGAATGCTCTATCTCAGTTTTGTTTTTGTTTTTGTTTTTGATTTTGGTTTCCAGTTATTTTATATTAGAAATCCAAAACCTCTCCAAAATGGGGTGCTGTGAAGAATCAGACCTCTCATAAGAATCATCAAAAGAATGGCCCCACAAGGTAGAAGCATAATAGTAGTTTAGAGGAATGTAATTACGGATCAAAAGGCCCCTACAAGTCCCAAGGATTGCTGTGAGTTCTTTTATAACAACTGAAAAACATCTACGGGGTCAGATAAAATTCCTTGGTCACTCAAACATAGCCTGCTCATTGCCTTTTTCCTTCTGAGTCCTGCTGACCCCTTGCCCCATTGTTTATTTCTGTAGGATTTTTTTTTTTTTTGAGAATATATATAACATGAGCCATTTGTAAGCAAGAGGATGATAATAATTCCAACTAAAATGATGGTGTAGTGCCATTTATGCTGATGTGGAGAAACTCCAAATTTTAAATGCCAAGAGGCTTGCCTGATTGTGCTGAAAGATGAAATGGTTTTGATTAGATATTTGGTAATGGTTTGATTAGAAATGGGTGAAAGTGTTCAGTCTGTCTAGATGCTTTGTGGCTCTCAGATCGAGTGTCTGATAGCCTGTGTGTATTCATACAGCATAATACAGGATGCTGCAATGCCAAGTCCGTGCTTCACCTAAGCAGAGACATGGCTTCAGACTTGGGGAATGAAGAAGTGTGTAAAGTCATACAATGTGCTCTCCAAGGGCAAAGATGCTAATTTGACTATGAATTCCTGATAATTCCATGGGTTTGCTTCATTTTGCTCAGCCACAGACAAAGACAATTAAAATGATCAGTCTTTCATTATGTCTGGCTTGTCTCTCTTTCCCTTTTTTGCTGTCTTTAAAGAAAGTGATCTTTATCTAGATTCTCAGCTGACTTTTACTCTATATCATTCCCTTATGTCTCAGGTCTTTCTAATTATGACTCAGCCAATTCTTCTCCAGCCTCCCAAAGTTTGTTATTCTCTCTCCTCTTTTTTCCATTTTTTTAATTGAAGGATAATATATATAGTGAAAAGCACATAAATTACAAGTGAATATTCGATGAATTTTTACAATGTGAACACACTCATGTAACATTATAACACTTCTGAAGCTTTCCCTTCATTTACCCAAAGATAGTCTCTATTCTGAATTCTATCACTTCTATCAGTTCTATGAGTTTGAGCTATTTTAAAATTTTGTATAAATTATATTGCACATATTCTTTAGCATTTGGCTTCCTTTGTTCCACATAATGTTTGTAATATTCAAAAGTTTATTGGGTCATCATATTCCATTGTATGAAAACACTGTAATTTCTTTATCTCTTCTACTGCTGATGGGTATTTGGGTTGTTTCCAGTTTGGGGCTATTATGAATAATGCTTCTATGAACAATGCTGTGTACCTTTTTGGTGAATATAATGAATTTCTTTGCATATATACCTAGAAGTGGAATTGTTGGATCACAGAGTGTGCACTTGCTCTACTTTAGTACATACAGCTAAACAGATTTCTAACGTTTTTGTAACAATTTATGCTTCTACCAGCAGTGTAAAAGAGTTCCAGTTCCTCCATATTCTCACCAGCTCTTCATATTTCCTTTTAGTTTTCGCCATTCTGGGAGTGTTGAGATAGCTCATGCGGTTTTAATCTGCATTTCCCTAATAACTAATTATGTCAGGAACCTTTTCATATGTGTATTGGCTATCATTTTTTATAAAGTACCTAATGAAATTCTTTAGAAAAAATTTAAAAATTAATTATCTGATCTGTCTTTATATATATATTAATCAACCTTGAATTAATTGTAATATATTATATATCTTTATATAACTGGACTTAATTTGCTATTATTTTGATTAGGATTTTGTATCTGTACTCCAGAAAGAGACTGGAGAGCAAGTTTATTGTCTTGTTCCTCTTAGATTTTGATAATCAGATTATCCTGGGATGGGAAATGTTTCCTTTTTTTCTTGTCTCTGGAAAAATGTATATAAAATAGGTGTTTTTTTAAAAATGAGTATTAGGAAGAATTTTTATGACAGATTCAATTTCTTGCATAAATATGAAACTATCCATATTTTTTTATATGTCAGAGCTGTGTTTTGTAGGAATTTATTGATTGCATCTAAATATTCAAATTTATTGGCATAAAATTTTTGATAATATTTTATTTTCTTTTTAATTCTGTAAGGACTGTAATGATGCTCCACTGTTCATTTCTGGTAATGGTTCTTTTCTACGTTCTTTCTTTGTCTTCACTTTTGATAAGATGTTTATAAATCTTATTTTTCTTTTTAAAGAATCAAACAATTGGTTTTCTGGACTTTTCTATTATATGTTTATTTTCTACTTCATTTATTTCTTCTTTTATCCTTATTATTGTCTTCCTTCTGCTTTTTTGAGGTATTTAATTTATTATTCTTTTTATAGCTTCTTGGGGAGATAATTTAGGTAATAGATCTTAAGTGTTTTTTTTTTTTTTCTTTTAACATAGACTTTAGCTGAATTCTGTAAGTTTTCATACATCTTTTTTAAAAGTTTTCATTTAGTTCAAAGTATTCTCTTTTCAGCTGATTTCTTCTTTGGCAAATAGGTTATTTATAACTATACTGTATAAGTTCTAAATATTTGGTCACTTTTTTAACTTATCCTTTTGCAGTGAATTTCTATCTTAATTGCATTATGATCAGAAAACATACTACAACCGTAGTAAGTCCTCACAAAATTAGCTGCTTTATTAGTGTATGATAATAGTTATCATCTAGCTGTGGTTCACTCCTACTTTGCTTATTTCTCCTTCACTTTAACAGCACTAAGGTCTTGTGTAAGTCACTTTACTTCTCTCAGACTTGTTTTCATGCACCTTGAAAGAGAGAGTTGGATAAATGAGCTCTAAAATTTCCTCCCTAACTCAAATATTCTATTATTCTATGTTATCTTTATACTCATAACTAGAATTCATCAGCATGATAGTAAAAGGGAATCCATAGAGCAAATTTTATTATTTGTTCACATAATAAGAGCTGTAATTAGTAAAATAGTTCACATTTTACCAAAACACAGACTTAATTTTGTTTAATTAAGAATAAATCGGGGTGACTGGCTGACTCAGTTGGTGGAGCGTGTGACTCTTGAACTTGGGATTATGAGTTCAAACTCCACATTGGGTGTAGAGATTACTTAAGAATAAAATTTAAAAAAAAAAGAATAATTCATTATACTTATGTTTTTAAAAAGGGTATGTAACGATTAATAATGTGTGCTGCTCCTGCCTTTTAAGACATGCTTGATTTTCAGAGAGATCATGAATGAAAACATTGAAATACCCTCAGAGAAAGCTATAATATTATCATAGAAATCCTGAGTAAATCCAGGAAATCTTGGAAAATTGCAAGAGGAAAATGATTTTCTCACAAATTTTAGCCTTAAGTCATAGAGTGCTCTCTTCCAAATGCAGCTTGCTCTTGACACATTTTGTTAATGAGCATTCTGCTTTACTATGAACAAGATAAGGTTATTTCAGACTCAAGTTATGAATGTTTCCTTCTTGTCCTGTGCATTAGAAATACTTGTGGATTTTTTTCTGATAATGAACTTTTAAAATTATTTTTGACGATTTTGATTCTTGGAGAAAGGAATCAAGATTGACATAAAGAAGTAGATTGAGATTTTGTCTTATTAGCAGCTTTTGAGGTTTTAGCAGCTAGACCTTCTAGTTTGTTATGCATTGTACTAAATCACACTGATTCTTTTAGGCTTTGGGTAGTTTTTACATTGAAAATTGTGATCACTCTTTAAACATTCAATATACAAATACATTGTGAGAGGTTATTTACCACCCCACATATTTTTCTTCTTCTTTTTCTTTTTGGTGAGAACATTTAAATTCTATTCTTAGCAAATTTCAATTATACAAAATAGTGTTATCAACTACAGTCAAAATGTTTTACATTAGATTCTCAGACCTTATTCATAGTATAGCTGTAAATTTGTCTCCTTTACTAACCTCTCTTGATCACCTCTCCCACTCTATCCCAGCCCCTGGCAACAACTTGTCTATTCTGTGTTCACTTCTAATTGTTATTCTAGACTCTTGGTTGACTCATGTACCTTCTAAACAGTTTTAACCTGGGAGAATCTTGGACATAGAGAGGCTTGGATTCCATGTCAGTAAATAAAACAGCAAAACTTTCTGAGATTGACCCATTGCATAATCGTACATGCAAAAGCATGATTTAGTTTTTTAAGGGATAGTTTAAAGGAAGAAAAAAGAAGTTTTAAGCCAACAGTTCTCTAATATTCATTATCACCAACCTTAAAATAAGATAATGACTCATTTCTAATAGTTTCCTCACAAAGAGGCATGGTTATCCTTAGAGACTACCCTTCTGTTATCATGGCTTCAGGCTTGACCTCCTGAATTCTTTCTATTCTGCTTGTCCACAATGGCATACAAAGTCTCTTTACCGTTGGTATCTGCTCACTTCCAGTCTCCTGTTTTCTTTCTTGGACTTCACATTCTGGACTGTTCCTTTTTTCCTTGGTATATATTTGCCTGGGACTTAAAATTTCCTTTCCCCCTTTTCCATGCTTTGTAGCTATGGTCAATAAAACCACCCCCATCCTTAATCTTGGTTCCCGAAGCTCATTTTTCCAATTTGCTATTTCAAAGTCCACAAAACTTTACCCAGAGAAGTAGTAGTGGGTTGAATCTCACCTTTTAGGGCTTTGTAGCTCCCAGAAGAACTTGGACGCAAATAGTTGTTTTCAACTGGCATTTCTTACAGTTTACATGGAAGAAAGCTTAAGACGAGAATCCT